>NC_044315.2:43830630-44149559 GCF_007474595.2 Lynx canadensis
TGGTTGGATTAAGAGATACATTGTCCAATAGAAATGTAATGTGAGGGGCTCCTGGGTGGCTCAGTTGGTTAAGCATCCAATTTCGGCTCAGGTCTTGATCTTGCAGTTGGCGCTGTGTGCTGACAGCTCAGAGCCTGGAACCTGTTTGGATTCTGTGTCTCCCTCTCTCTGCCCCTCCCCTGCTCATGCTCTGTCTCTCAAAAATAAATAAATGTTAAAAAATATATATATAATGTGAACCATACATATAATTTTAAATTTCTGTGGCATTTGGGTGGCTCAATTTAATTTTAGCTCAGGTTATAAACCCAAGGTCATGGGATTGAGCCCCAAGCTGAGCTCTGCACTGAGCCTGGAGCCTGCTTAAGATTGTCTCTCTGCCCCTGTCCCCTGTTTCCGTGCACTCACTCAAAAAAAAAAAAGAAAAAAAAATTGTAGTAGCTATAGTTAAAAAGTAAGTAAGTAATAGGGGAAATTAATTTTCATAATGTATTTTTGTAACTTAAAATATCCAAAATGGTATTTCAACATGTAATTAAATTTTAAAAATTGTAATGATATATTTTACATTTTCCCCCCTATACCAAGGCTTTGAAGTAAGCATGTGTTTTATGTTTACAGCACATCTCAGTTTGGGTCAATAACATTTCAAGTGCTAAATTGTCATGTGTAGGTAGTGGTTACTGAATTAAACAGTGCTGTTCTAGAGCTTGATTAGATTCAGGTTCAATTTTCTTGACAAGCAATGCCAAAAACACTACTTCCTATTACAACCCACATGCATATCTGGTTGTCCCATTTTTAGTGCTCCTAGGATTGATCAGTGTATTTAAATGTTGTCAGCTTCATTAATTCATTATAGTTTTCCCATCAGCCTTTCATGTAATTATTTTAATAGCTTTTGCTGATCGTTGCCTAGATCCATTAAAAAAAAAAGACTTTTTGTTACTACTTGTCAAGAATAATTTATTTAATTTATTTCTATTTTATTTAAGCATTTCTCAACTAATTAGTATGTCAAGGGGATGGTGTGAGGACCACAGCATGTGGAATGTCCTGAAGCATCAAAGAAAGAAAGAAAGGCTGGAGGGGAAAAGTGGCTCAAAAATCATGCCTGAAAATGGTGGGTGTGAGCCAAATCATGTAGGATCTTTTAGGACCATTGAAGGGTTTCAGTCCTTAAGAGTAATTGGAAGCCAGTGAAGGCTATTTAAGTAGGTAATAGGATAAGATTTGCATTTTTAATTTTTTTAAAGGTTTATTGCTGAGAGAGAGAGGGAGGGAGAGAGAGAGTGCACATGCGCTCAGAGAGAGGGGGAGACAGAGGACCCAAAGCAGGGCTCCGTGCTGACAGCAGAGAGCCTGATGCAGGTGTCAAACTCACAATCCGTGAGATCATGACCTGAAGTCAGACGTTCAACCTACTGAGCCACCCAGATGCCCCAGATTTGCATTTTTAAAAGATCAGTATTTAATTGTTTTTCCTTTGACTTCTATGCAGAGATTGAATTGGAGACATCCAAAGTATGGATCTGCTAGTTAGTTGGTTATCACATTGCTCCAAGTGATCAGTGGGAGTGACCTGGTTTACTTGAGGGTAGTGTGAATAGAAGAGTGAGGAGTGATTTTTTTTGCGGGGGGGGGGGGGGTGGAAGTAGATTGAATAGAACTTGGTGATTGAATATAGGATGTAAGATAGAGGGAGGTGTCAAGAGCAACTTTGAGATTTTTGTCTTTGTCAACCAAGTAGATGGATGGTCATGCCTTTTATTGAGAAGGGAAATAGCAGAAAGAGGAAGGATCTATTTGTTAAGGAAACTTTGTTTTAAAGTGAGAGAGCCTTGAGTATGCTGACATAGCTAATACAGAGGGGAAATTGTCCTGAGAACACTGAAGGACTGGAACCCCAGGCTCATATGGTGGGTTTGGCCTTAGGTAAGAGGGACATATTCATTGTAAAAAAAAAAGGGGGGGGGGAAGGAGTAAATGGTAGCTGCAGAAAGTCATAGATTTTGTAGTGAGATAATAACAGTAATTCTCTTAATGATTTTCATTTTCTCTGTGATATAAGGTATATATAAGGTATAATGGAGGAGGGAACATGATAGGAGAGAATTAAAAAATTGGAAATAGTTGTAGAAAAGATGGGTAAAGGGAAATTAAGTTGATTCCAGAAATTTAGAAGGGTTGGTAGTCACAGATGAAAGTATAAGTGGTTCTGATCAGCCTAGTTGTAGAATTCCCCCCTCCTCCTTTTAATTTGTGCTCAGTTACATTGTTGTAGATCCAGAGAAAGCAGGCAATTCATTCTTCCAGGGCTAAGTGATACTAGATGAGTTTAACAAAAAAGACAAAAGGACAACAGAATTGAGAGTGTTGATAAGAAAGTAATTGAAATGGTAGACATGGAATCAATGTTGAGTAAGGAGAGAAGTGAAGACAGGAGGGTATAGGTAGAATGGAAGAGGATATGAATGATTGTAGACTTGAACAGCCTTTCTTCCTGCCTCCCATGCTTGGTAGGAGTACTTAAATAAGGAAATCAGACAACGGTAATGGGCAGAGAGTAATATATATATGTAAATTAGATTTGGGAGTCAGCTGTTTTGAATGTTAGCAAGAAAAGTCCCAGGAGTGCGTGACTGTGTGGAAGTTGGTGACTGAGGGGTATAGAACATAGATCATTGAAATTTAAGGCATTAAGAACTCATTAAAGTGTTGGATGGTTTGTACTTATGGATGTTGAAGAATGATCATGGTAGGAGCTAGAGAAGAGAAGACTTGGAATTAGGTGCCCTAGTCCTCAGTGAATGAAAGAGAGTGTCCCTGAAGTCAGTAGATGACTATACTGTCACTGAGCAGAAATGTTTACAGGCTGTTACAGGAGTTGTTTGGTGGCATTGCAGAGGAAGGACTTTTGACCTTTGTCACTCAAGACTATGCAGAGTATGAGAGAAATTTCTATTTGAGAGCTGTAGGGCTAAAGATTCCTTATAGCAGATTCAGATTTCAGTGAAAAGATTAATGATACTTAAGTGTTTTATGGTTGAATTAGGCAGAAAGAGCTACAGTTACTAGAATATGGTTACTAAAAGCTTCTATAAACATGGATATATGTACAAGTTTAAAATAATATTTTGTGTGACATCTAGTTCCACTTTAAGTTTTGAATTTAATTGTGGCTTTGATTTTTTCAGGATTTTTAAAAAGTCGAGATCGTGCCTATACAAAATTCTACACCAACTTATCCAAAACACAGATTTTTATTCGTTTCATTGAAGAATGTAGTTTTGTAAGTGATAAAGATACTGGATTGGCATTTTTTGATGACTGCATAGAAAAGGTAAAAGTTTTTCCTGTATATAAGTGTTAAAAGAAAAACAGTTTGGATGCCTGTATAATCATCATCATTATTATTAGCTCAAATGATCTGAGGGAGATATTCTAGAGGTGTGTGTGTGTGTGTGTGTGTGTGCATGCGCACATGTGCAATTGTGTGCAGGTGTCCAATTCTAGGCTTAATATTAAGAATAATTTTCCTTTGTGATATTTAGTTTCCACCAGACATAGCTAATTCTTCTTGAATCTCACTTTGGTTTTATAACTAGTAAGTACTAAGAACATTTCACTGAACCTCCTAAATCTTACATTTTTATTTATCTAAGTAAGATATAAGATTTAGTAGTTCATTAAGAAAGTTTAGGGTAATGTAAGTCTTGTGTTTTTTTTTGTTTTAATAAAGTTGTTGCAGATTCTTTTGCTAAATATATGTTTTTTGTTTTAAGGAAGCATATTTGAAATATGTTAAATATCAAAGTTTTACTTACCCATCCTAAGGAGATTCAAGTTGATTCTTCACAGTGATGACTCCCATTTTTTTCCTCTCATTTTTAACCAGATTTTTGTTTTTGCTAAGTGGATCTTGGGGCTGATTTTATATGTAAACCGTATATCATGAAAAAATTTGAGAATGTATCTAAAAAAGGTAGAGTATTATATATGATATTACACTTTTTGTAGTCTCCTTAGAGGACTTGAATGTTTTTTTTCCCATTCTACCAATGTGATCTGAAACTCTGTGGATAAGATTAAAACTATTCAGTGTTTTTGTTTACGTATAGAATGGGTAGTCTAACATCATCAAGTTAGAGGGAAGCTTAGATTATATCAATCTCTAATGCAGGGATTTTAATAACAATGAAATTTTTGATTTGAGAAGCCAGATTCCCCCTGTGATTGGCCTTTTTTTGCTTGTGAAGAAGGATTTATGGAAAAACTATTCAAAATAAATTGTTTCTATCCTAATAGAAAAATATCATAGTGTTAACCTGATAGTATAGGGCCCCCTAAATATATTGTGAAGTGTCTTCTGTCTGTCCAGTATTTTTTTAAAAAATTCTTTTAACATTTATTTTTGAGAGAGAGAGAGAGAGAGAGGGGGGTAGAGCACAAGTAGGGGAGGGGCAGAGAGAGAGGGAGACACAGAATCTGAAGCAGGCTCCAGGCTTTGAGCTGTCAGCACAGAGCCTGACGCAGGACTTGAACTCACGAACTGTGAGATCATGACCTGAGCTGAAGACGGACGTTTAACTGACTGAGCCATCCAGGTGCCCCTATCTGTCCAGTATTAAAAAAGAAGTTTTTTTATGTAAGAATTTAAGACCATCTCTAATATATTCCCAATAAACATTTTCACCAAGAATTCTTTTCTTCTTTTGTAGTTGTTTCCTGATAAAGGCACAGAGAAAACAGATAAGGTATATTTTCTTGAGTTTTAAAATTTCAGAACTAGATATTGCTTGAATGCAGATTAATTGGAGAAAATAATTATTTTCAGGTTGATTTTGATTTAGCTGAAGATACCAAATTGATAGAGCTAGATGATTCACAGAAAAGTGAGCACACTGTATTCATAATGCCACCAGAGCCACCTCCTGATGATGGAAAGGATCTGTCACCGAAGTACAGGTAGCAAGAATTTTTTTTAATGCTCTTTGTGTTCAGTTTTAATAATTTATTTTGATCTTTTGTGACTGTTAGTAGATATGTATATTAGTCATTTGTGAGAGTCATTTTCAAAAAATAATTTATTCACTGAACTAACGGATATGAATATTACATGAAGATGTTATGGGTATTGTAATTTAAGAATTGGACAGACTTTTTAGAAGGGAAGCCAAATGTGTCTTCAAAAATTTCATTTCTGGAGAAGAATAAATTTACTTTTGTGAGGTTTCTCCTATGTTTGGGGTTTTTTTTTTTTATCAATGTAAAGACTGAAATTCTTATGCATTAGTAAGATACAGAGAAAACTTAAAAGTAGAGGGCCAGGAATCATTATTTATTAAAACAGGTGATGGGGATTAAAGACTGCACTTGTCGTGATGAGCACTGGATGATATATGGCAGTGTTAAATCATTATATTATATGCCTGAAACTGATATAACCCTGTATTAACTACAAAAAACAAAAACAAAACAAAAAACAACTTGAAGAATAGGATTTGGATGGGAACCTTTTAAGAAATTAAAATATATTTGTTATTTGTTGTTATAATTATGATAATACACAGTTTAACAAACTTAGAATTATCAAACCAAAAAAGAAAGCTAGCATATCATTTAAGCACCATGCTTAATGTCTCTTAACAACTGTATGTATATCTTTCCTGTTTTTGTGCATAAATTTGCATTTACTATATTAAAACAAATATGAGTTCATATTGTACATATTCTTTGTAACTTGTGTCTGCCTTTAGTGGTCTGGACATTTTTCCATGCTAACAAATATTTTTGTGCCATATCATTTTGAATGACCATATTGCATGCGTTTATTGTGATTTGTTTAACTAGTCTCTTGTGGATTTTTTTTTTTTTCCTGGTTCTTTATCTATATCCTTATGTATATACATAGTTTTTTCCTTAGGCTGCATTCCTAAAAGAATATCTGAGGCAAACGGAGTATAAAATAATTGTCTTCCAAAAATATGGAATTAATATCTTACCAGGACTGCATAAGAATGAAGAGTACATATCTGGAATTTAGTGGCTTAATGAAGAAGTACTATTTTGGTTGCATGTTAATTATAGAATTTTTTTTCCTTTGTTTTAATCACTATACATTGAAATCCATGTATTGACAAACAAGGTGAATCAAATAGGGAAGGGCAATATCTCCCAGAAGAAAATTGGCCAAAGGCAATAGGTAGGCAATTTCCAAGAAGAAATGCCAATAATCAATGTGAAAATATATTAAGCTTCTCTAGTATTGAAAGAAATGCAAACCAAAATGGTGAGTAGAAGCATTTTTAACCTGTCAGATTGAGAATAGGTTGTGCTACTATTTAAAGTGTAAGACTGTATGGAACTATATATAACCTTTCTTGAAATAATTTGATAGTGACTATAATAATTTTAATTTTATTGATAAACATTGACCATAGCAAAAATACAAAGGTATAAATACACAAATATTAATTGCAAAAGTTCAGAAATAACCTAAAAATGTCCAACAATAAAGAATGGTGGAATTCTGGTATGTCCCTAAAATAAAAATCTTACGGATTTTTTTCTCGTAAATACCCATGCCAAGATACTTTTATGAAGGAAAACAAAATTGCCAGGTATACTAAATGTTACTTTTAATATGAATTATAATTAAACACATGGATTCTGTTGAAAGTTATTAACCTCTGTCAAGTAAGAGATCAGGGTTTTCCGTTGTCTAGGGATTGGTTGAAAATAATGAATAGGGTGGGGAGGAGGCCAAAGTTTCCACATAGGTAGTCTGTGTATCTTATTATTACATCTTATATTTTTGAAAAATAATTATTTTTCTATCTCTGGATTGTGGTGAATAATATTGGGTACTATTTAAGATTTAGAAATACTCATCTAAATTCTGGAATAATGTGAAGAATTAATGTATTTTATATCAGCAGCTCTATTTTTGCTTTTTATTTTAGTTACAAATACTTTCCAAGACTGGACCTTAAGCTTTTTGACAGACCACAGGAGTTGAAATTTTGTTTTAGTAGACACCCTACTGGGAATAGCATTACAAACAGTCCAGCTCTCATGGCTAAGAGAACTAAACAGGTCAGATATTCTTTATCTAATACATGTTAATTTAAAATGTAAAATATGTATATGTGATATGCAGCTCATAGTTTAAAATGATCACACATGGCAAACATTTGAAGACCCACTATGATTGTTAATGAAGTCAACTAGATGTTTTGCAACCCTACTTCTATTGTGGCCGAGGTTTTTGAGTGCTTATATTTATGCTTTAAGAGAATCCTTGGGAACCAAATATACTTTTTAAAAAACAACTTTATTGAGATATAATTCACATACCACACAATTCACCCATTTAGAGTATGCTCAGTGGCTTTTACTGTGCTCACAGGGTTGAGCAACCACCACCACAGTCAATTCTAGAACATTTTCATCGCCCCAAAAAGAAAAGCCTGTGCCCCTTACCTGTTAACCCTCCTATCCATTCCCCGCAGCCCTAGGCAACCACTGATCTATTTTCTGTGCCTATAGTCTTGCCTATTCTGGGCATTTCATATAAATGGAATTATTATACAATATGTAGTCTTTTGTTTCTGGCTTCTTTCACACAGTGTAATGTTTTTAAGGCTCATCCACTTTGCAGCATGTGCTAGTACTTCATTTATTTTTATTGCTGAATATTCCATTGTATGGATATGTAGCACATTTTATTTATTCATTCTTGTACATGTGAGTGGTTCCTATTTATGGCTGTTATGCATAGTGTTGCTGTGAACATTTGTGTGTGTTTGTGAGGATATGTGTTTTCATTTCTCTTGGGTAAATGCCTAGAAGTAGAATTGCTGTGTCATATGGTAACTCTATGTATAACCTTACTGTCGGACTGTTTTCCAAAATGGATATACCATTTTAAATTCCTCCCAGCAGTGTATATGGGTTCCAGTTGTGCCACATCCTTGTCAATTCTTGTTATTATCTGTCTGTTCTTTATAGCCATCCTAGTGTGTGAAGTGGTATCTCAGTGTAATTTCAACTTTCAGATCTCTTGTGGTTAATGTAAATATACTTTATGCCAAATACTACATTTAAAGGGAGTGAAAGGGAGCTAATTTAGAGCAAGCTAGACATCTTGCTTTAATACCATATCTGATTTAGGTGGAAAGAGTCATTCTGTGATTAGGTGTGAGTTAAAATGAAACATCTATTGACGTTGTGGTCTACAAAACATGGAAAACTTGAGAATGAAGTTTTTAGTTCAGGTTTTACCAATTCATATACAGCCCCCCAAATCCTAGAGGTAACCTGAGGTGTTCCTTAATATCATACAATACACATTTCTCTCAATGTCTGAAGGGAAGTTGTTGTTGTTGTTGTTGTTATTTGCTTTTATCAGCTTAATAAAAGCCAGTTTTTAAAATGGGAGCATTTGGTTACTAAATCTTTAAATCTCATTTTCACCAGAATTTTTGTCCCCAAGGCTAGCTGGAAAAGAAAGACCTTCCTATTGTAGAAAAACAAGGGACTTTATTTTTAAATATATCTTCAAGCCTAATAGAAATAGAGCTTATAAAAAAATTAATGCACCAGGCATTTTTATTTAGAACAAACCACAGGAGAGGGGTTTTTAGTGCAAGGCACACAGTGGTCGTCTGATATACCTGGAAGGCTCTGTAGTTTCTGGGAGTATATAGTTAGATTAAAGCTCAGCAGGTGGTTTTGATGCCTACTCTTTTCCACCTAAATCAGAATGAAAATCAGAAGTAAGAAAACATCACTATCAGACTGTTGGGTAGGAAGGTCTGTGATCTTGTCAGACTATGTTGCCTGCAATGGCATATGTCTTTTTAAGGAATCAGTCAATGAAAGAATTAAAGACTGTGGTGAGGGAGGGTAGAAGGAAATCTTGGTAGGAAATAGACTGAGTTATTTGTCAAACATTTTAGTTGGGAGAAAGGTAGAAAGACTGTCACTTTTTAAGAATGCCATTGATGAACCTACAAGCTCTGAATGGTTAAATCTCTTTCATTAAACATAGGAGTGCCTTCTATGTGAAGGGCAACTAACTAGCCATTATATTATAAAAATATGAATGATCCCTGATTTTTTTTTTTAATTTTTTTTTTTTCAACGTTTATTTATTTTTGGGACAGAGAGAGACAGAGCATGAATGGGGGAGGGGCAGAGAGAGAGGGAGACACAGAATCAGAAACAGGCTCCAGGCTCTGAGCCATCAGCCCAGAGCCTGACGCGGGACTCGAACTCACGGACCGCGAGATCGTGACCTGGCTGAAGTCGGACGCTTAACCGACTGCGCCACCCAGGCGCCCCAAATGATCCCTGATTTTAAGGGATTTCTAGTCTATTAGGAAAGTCTTGCTTGCCAGCAAATAGTTACTGTGAAATATAAAGTGCTTCTATAGACGAATGTTGAGGAACCATGTTGTACTAAGTAGGAAGCCACTCATGAAAGTAAAACGGTGAAATGTTTGATTTTAGAGTCCAGTTTTACATTACATTCTTCTCTTCTCACTTTTCTCCCCACCCTAATGGATTTTAATAAATACCATACTGGGTTTTCTTGTAAGCTTTTTTGGTAAGTAATCCCTACTCCCAAGATGGGGCTCGAACCCATGACCCAGAGATCAGGAGTCGCATGCCCTACCGACTGAGCCAGCCAGGTGCCCCAAATACCATAATGTTTTATTTATTCTCTTTCTAGGAGATAAAAACGGCTCATAAGTTGGCGAAGAGATGTTACACAAATCCACCACAATGGGCCAAGTGTCTCTTCAGTCATTGTTACAGCTTATGGTTTATTTGTCTCCCAGCCTATGTTAGAGTTTCTCATCCTAAGGTCAGAGCACTTCAGCAGGCATATGATGTACTTATTAAGATGAGGAAAACAGATGTGGATCCACTAGATGAGGCAAGTATAATAAACTGAGTCATGATTACTAAGACATTTTTGTATATTTAAGAAAACTAGGTCTTGGCCACTTTAAAGTGCTCTCAAGTATTTTCATTAAGCAACAAAGGTAAAGTTATTTGTTTCATAGAGCTAGTACTTATTTATTTTTAAGTACATTTGTTTAAAAATTATTGGTTTGGAATGAAGCAGAGACTGCCTTAGTTAAGTCAGGTTGGTTGCACCTTATAAATAGAAATTAATATTGACTTCATTTTATTCTTAGTATAACTTTATTAGAAAGTAAATACAAAATAGACTTTTAGTAAGTGGCTGTCCACTTAGGCTCTATGTCCTAGGATGAGTTATATAACCTGTTGTTTCACATTATGTATCTGAAAATGTGGCACTGTTGACATTTTGGTCCACATGATTATTTATTGTGGGCCTGTTGTGTGCATTGCAGGATGTTTACCAGCATCCCTGGCCTCTGCATACTGGTTACCAGTAGCACCCTCCCTTCTCCTATGTGGCAATCAGAATGTCTGCAGACATTGCCAGATGTTCCCTGGAGGTCCAAATTGCCCCACTGATGTAGACAATTATAGTTGGTACCATCCTTATAAGGTTAACTTGAGGGCTAAATCAATTAATGGACAGATTGTGCCTAGAATAGTGCCTGGCTTATAGTCTAAGCACTGAGTGAATGATATGCTAAAGGTTTTATAGACACCATCTCTCTAAAGCTTCAGAGCCATCCTAAGAGATAGGTCGTGATATTATCCAGTTAATGGTTGAAGAAACTAAATCACTTATTTAGCCTTTTTCTTTGCTGTTTTTCCCTCTAAAAATAACATTTGGTGTTAAAATAACTGTAAATGATATTTAGAACCAGATTAGGATTTAAAGCAAAGTTGAAATAAAAATTCAGAGTAATGGGTATCTGAGGGGAAAGAGCACAGGGGGATAGAAGAGAAATGGGATTGAAGAGAAGGTGCATCATAGGCTTCAGCAATAATTCTATAGCTTTTCTTCTTAAAAATAAAAAAGATCTTAAATGAATATAGCATGTATAATATGAAGATTTGATAATGCTTGTGGGTACACTAAAACTCATTTTTCTCTATCAAGTATATGTTATAAAACCTTTTAAAATAAAAATTATAAAACAAATAATAAAGTATCCATTCTCACGTTTGGTTACATTTTCTTTCATCCGTTAATAAAACTTTGGAAATTAAAAGTGCTTGATCAGAGTGTTTCGTACTTTATGCACTTTAGTGTTTTAAAAAATTTGTTCTAATAGAGTTTTCTATCTAAAATGTGTTTTAAGATGTGTTTTAACTTGTGAAAGACCAAATATTTTTAAAGTGTTTTAAAGTATGCTCTCTGAATTGTTACTGCACTCTAAATTCAAAGTATAGTACTTGATAAATTACAAGTTCATAACACATATCATAAATTGCCTGAAAAGTATTTTCCTCTATAGGTATTAAAGTTCACTGGTAGTCTTTGGTACAAATAATTATCTTCTCTTGTTTTCTGACATGCAACAATTATGACTAGTAGACTAAAATTTTTTTTAAATTGATTTCCCTAATAAACACTGTGGTAAGAAGTTTAAAATTTGGAGCTTAATTTGTTGTATTCCTACTTCTAACAAGTTACATTGACAGATTTTTTTTTAGTGCCCTGAAGTCATTACCTCTCCACAACTAGAAGAAAGAAATGTTTATTTTAAAACTTAAGAATATATATTTGCTAGGTATATTTCATACATTTTATCTGTTTATTGATTATACATGGAATAGCATATTTAAAGTTTTCACAGTATTGTCACATACATTTTTTCCTTTGGTATTCCCAGCAACTCTGTGAGGCAATTTATATATTAGCTACATTTTATAAAGAGAGTAATTTGAAACTTAAATGAAATGACAAACTTATACATAAGACTGCCCAGTTAAGTAGTTTTGAGTTTTAGGTCTATTTCATTAGAACCCACTGTCTCATTCATATACTTTATGTTTTAATTTGACGGCTTTGTGTGCTACATGTTATGTTTGGATTTTAAAATAAAACTCTTAGAAGATCAAGAAATAGCACATGCCACATAGACGAAATTACAGTGTGTAATGCATTTTGCTTTTAATACTATTTACAGAATAAAAAAAAATTTTAATGTTTCCTTATTTTTGAGAGAGAGAGAGAGAGAGAGAGAGAGAGAGAGAGAGAGAGAGAGAGAGACGGAGCACTAGCAGTGAG
Organism: Lynx canadensis; assembly: GCF_007474595.2. Lineage (NCBI taxonomy): Eukaryota > Metazoa > Chordata > Mammalia > Carnivora > Felidae > Lynx > Lynx canadensis. The sequence goes on from NC_044315.2 coordinate 43,842,821, forward strand.
GGGTGAGAGAGAGGGAGACACAGAATCTGAAGCGGGCTCCAGGCTCCAAGCTGTCAGCACAGAGTCCGATGCGGGGCTCAAACTCACAAGCTGTGAGATCATGACCTAAGCTGAAGTCAGGGGAGTGACAGAGAGAGAGGGAGACAGAATCCTAAGCAGGCTCTGCACTGCCAGCACAGAGCCCGAGGTGGGACCTGAACCCACAAACTGCGAGATCATGACCTGAGCTGAAGTCAAGAGTCAGACACTTAACTGACTGAACCACCCAGGCACCCCTAGAATTTTTAATGAAAATAAAATATTTGTGTCAAACATATTCCTACACTGTCTTATCAGTCTGTTCACCTGATATTGTAGTACATTGCTGAGTAACAAACCCTCCCAGAACTTAGTGGCTTAAACCAGTGATTTCATTAATTATTATTATTATTATTATTATTATTATTATTTATTTATTCATTTATTATTTTTTTTTTGCTGAGAATCCAGAAAGGATTCTGGGTGATTTTTCAATGCTCCTCATTGCATTAACTGGGATCACTTGATAATAGTTGCTAGTTGATCTGGTCTGGAGGGACCAAGACAGCTGAACTCAGATACCAGCCAGGTGCCTTGGCAAGAGTGATTGTGACGCTGGGCTCAGGTGGACCCCTCTCCCTCTCTGTAGGCTCAGGACCTCCCTCTGTGGTACTTGGGCTTTTTTCATGATAGCTTAGAGCTGGAAGAGCATTTGTTTCAAGAGAGAGGAAGTGGAAACTGGCAGTTTCTTAAGACTTAAGCCAGGAAACTAGTACAGTGTCCCTTTAGTCATATTCTATTGGTCATGTAGTCTCAGAAGCTCTTCTCCCTCAGTTCAAGGGTAGGGACATAGACCTCTCGGTGGGAGGAGTAGCAAAGAGTGCGTGGTTATCTTTTATCTATTACAGGTATCGAAAAGATATGTTACAGGCAACAACATACTGCATTGGAAAAATTGTGTCTCTGTATTATTACTGTTTCTTTAGTTTGGTCCCTGGCTCTTATCTCTTATGCAGGTAAAACTGGAAGGTTGGGGAATACTTTCCAGACTTCAGAATAAATTCATTGTCTAGAATGGTTGTAGAAAACCAATTTGACATAGAAAGTGACTTACTACTTTATGGCTCACAGAATCTTAAGAATTGATGGGATTTTAAGACATTTTAGTACAACTTGAATCTGAAGCTGAGATGCTCTGTATAAAGTCTGTAACATATGGGATCCTGCCTATATTTGAATTTAGTCTAATTATTAGGAAATGTGTATGTGTTTTGTTGAGCTCAGTTCCACCTCCTTATTTTTTTTTTTTTTTTTGAAATTATACAAATGGTTTACTCCTTCCCTGTGGCTTTTTTGGAAAAATTTCAAACTGTTTACTCTTCAGATATTTGAAGAACCCTCTTGTACCCCATTCTTTTTCCTCCCTTCACACATCTTACCTACTTCCTTCAGTTGTCCTTGATTCCCAGTTCCCTAACACTTCTTTAACCTAGTCTGACAGTTCCTGACCTCCTTCTGCTTCTAAATTATACTCTCCATTTTTAGCTTCAAGTATTCATCTTTCTGATCCTTGCCTTTTCATGTCTATTTCATTTGTTCTGTTCTCTTAACTAAAATATCCTTTCTGAAATCGTTTTACTTTCCCCGCTAGTTGAGAGAGCAACTTGGCTTGATGGTACTCGTAGTTGTTTACCAACTCTGTCCTAAAGTACCAAGAAGAGTATCTTCTGTATGTATAGTTCCTTATTCTCAGACTAAGCTGTAACATAGTTTGTGGCTGCGCTGTCGCTGTTTCTGTAAACTGGCTCACCTCTTTGCCAGGAACCTTTGAGATCCCCGTTTCATTTTTCATGGTTTCTCTTGTAGTCTTCTAATATGTGAGATTCTAACTTTTAGGAATTTCCAATTCACTGGTCCTCTTGTGATCAGAACAAGCCCTCCTCAGTAAACACACATTCTCAGAAAAGCCTTTGCTAATCAGATTACAGTGTCTTAAAGTTTCTTCTCTTACTTTTCCAAGACATGGGTTTACAGATCTTTTGTTGTTGTTGTTATGTAGGCATTCTGGGGGTGTTGTCTTTAATTCCTTTAGCACAGAATATAAAACATGATTTGTGAGAGAGTTATTTTAATCATATTAGATTTTAAAAATGCATTCCTTCTCAAATTATGGGGACTAGTAGTCATTTTCTTTGCGTAAACTTCGTTACTGAAACGATCTTCTAGATCTTATGTGAAATAGTTAATAACACTGGTACTTTCATTAATGAGTAGGCTTCAGAAACAATTTACTGAGACTCAGATAAAAAAGGGTAAAGTAGTGCTTAATGACTGTTAAGAAGAATTGAGTAATTTAAAAATCTTCTGCAAGTCATAGATAGACTGATATGCCAACTACTAATGCTTTGATGTTATTTTCTGTTAGGTGTGCTATCGAGTAGTAATGCAGCTTTGTGGACTTTGGGCTCATCCTGTTTTAGCAGTGAGAGTCTTATTTGAAATGAAAACTGCTAAGATAAAGCCAAATGCTATTACTTATGGTTATTATAATAAGGTAAGTAGGACTGACATTAGACAACATACGCTGCTTAATTAAGACTGATACATTTTTGTACCTTTTATTATTCATGAAATTTCTTTTATAGAGGTTTGGGCTATAGTTATTTATGTATATATCATATATGTATGTATCTGTTTTTTTTTTTTTTTTTAATTTTTTTTTTTTTTCAACGTTTATTTATTTTTGGGACAGAGAGAGACAGAGCATGAACGGGGGAGGGGCAGAGAGAGAGGGAGACACAGAATCGGAAACAGGCTCCAGGCTCTGAGCCATCAGCCCAGAGCCCGACGCGGGGCTCGAACTCACGGACCGCGAGATCGTGACCTGGCTGAAGTCGGATGCTTAACCGACTGCGCCACCCAGGCGCCCCTGTATGTATCTGTTTAATAAATCAAGTGTTCCTAATAATTATTTTTAACCTTTGTTTTACCTTTAGGTAGTTTTGGAGAGCCCGTGGCCTAGCAGTACCCGCAGTGGTATCTTCTTATGGATGAAGGTACGGAATGTGGTACGTGGCTTGGCACAATTTAGGCAGCCGCTTAAAAAGACTGTGCAAAAGTCACAGGTCTCCTCAATATCAGGTAATACGTTGTGATTGAAAGATACTCTCTTGCTGAACCATAAGCTTTATAGGCATATGAGTTTTTAAGAGTATGAAGTAGGAAATGTAAATGAAATTCTGGTTGATATTTTCACATGCAACTAAAGGTAGAGGTTACATTATTATTTCCCCCCCACAAATTTAGAAAGTGTTCTGCAACTGTAAATGAATTGTGGGGCATTCATGTTTAGTTTCAGAGATTATCAGTGCATGAGTTATTGAACTGCTATTGTCCTTATCTTTAGCTCCTCAGAATGCGACAGGTGGAAGTGATGGGGACACGGTGAGCCACGGTAGCGTGGATAGTTCTAATGATGCTAACAATGGGGAGCACACAGTCTTCGTCAGAGATTTAATCAGGCTTGATTCCACTGATAATCACTTTAGCACAGGTACTAAAATCTGGATTTTACTAACCCTTCACTTACTCTCTTGTTAAGTCTTTCCCTTTTTAAAAAGCTTTTCCCTCCTTTCTTGAGTTTGTGCAATATGAGTACTTTAAAAATACTCTAGAAATAAGGGAAGAAATTAGTCCTCTGATTGCAGATCGCTTCTTTTTATTTCCTGTAGTATAGCATTCTCTTTGAAGTGCTGTGCAGAAGGCTCTAGCACAGTGCTGCTTTGTATTTCTTCATCCTTGATTTGGGAAAGTATATGCTGTAACTGTAGAAATTGTGAACTGAGGGACTTGAATGTTAGGTGACACAACTTGCAGATACTTTTTCTCATTACGTGGAAAGTATTTATTGAGAATTTGAAATTATACATAGTAAATAGGGAAGAAAATAAGTCATACCATGAGAAAAAGTATTCTCTTTACATAGTCATTATTTTAAATGACAATTTTTAAAATCTGAGAAATATCTGAAACTACTTTTACAAACAAAGCCCTGGGCATAACCTCTGTCCTCTGAAGCTGGAAATAAGCGCAATCAAGTAGCACATTGAGCAAATATATGTGTGTTGCACATCCTTCTTTTTGTGTTGTTTTTCTTTTTTGTTGTTGTTGTTATTGTTAATATCTCAAGCTTTCTTTAAAATGAATCCTAAGTCTAATTCCTGTGCTTCATCTGATGAACTTGTCTCAATGACTGAAGTTTCCTTTTTTCTGCTCTTTGTCGCTCTGCTTTTTGCTCTGTGCTGTTTCTTGGTGCTGCATTTGTCCTTGGCTGTCATGGTGTGGGGTGCAGACAGACTTATATGACGTGAAGCTATGGATACACGTGTGCGTTAATTCTACCCTTGAATGTTAACCACTTCAGGTAATTTCCCATTTATTAGGTTAAACTTTGCTGACATGCAAGGGTGGGGGAGAGACTTTTTGTTGTATTTAAAGTGTTGTTACAGGTGGAAAACAATGCTAGTTTTCTTGCCTTTTTCTCCTTCAGATAAGTGTAATCATATATGTACCACTGAAAATATCCAACTAACATTTTACGATCATTTTGCAAAGCATATTTGTTATTTTATTTGAAAATGTACTGTGCCTTGCTATAATTCTGATTTTGAGGTTTGTTTGTAGCACCATTGTATCCAATAGTTTTATGGGGATTAAATATTTCAATGTTCTAGCTGTTGAGATGGTTTTTGCTTGCTAAAACTGATCTGCTAAATTCTTGCACTAAAAATTACCCCATAAAAACAGAACCATGTATAAATCATTGAAAGTCAGTGTAGAGCTATAAGTTATAATCCTGTTTATAAAGCTACCTTATTTTATTTCTTCTTGTATTTTTTCCTAAAACTTATAGAATATAATAGATTTCATTTATGAAAAATTAAGAAAAATGTGATATGAAACCATGTCACCAGGAATAATTATAATTTTAAAAATAGTAATAGATACTCTCCTTATTCTTTTAAAATGATCCCCTTTAATGGAAAAAAAAAATCTAGTAATTCTGAGTAACTGGCATAAAGATTCTAATAGTTGGGGAAGAAACTTTAGATCCCTTTTCCATATATATCTTTTCAGTTGCATTTCAGATGGCTAAAGCCCTGTTTGCTGAATTTACAGTGATTTATGTGTCTTTGTAGAGTTTTTGATGATATCATTTGATACTTTTGGAGACTTCCAAACCAGAATTTTAAGTTACTCTTTCATTAAATACTATCTTGTACAGTCTTTCCAGTTGGTACCTGATATGGAGTCACTTAGCTTGTTGGGACAGGTATCTTGGTTTAATCAGTTTTCTTAGTTCCCATTTCATGGCACCATAATGCTTTCTGAGGGGGCCAGTAAAAAATCGACAACTTAATCATTCTAACTAGGGATATTTAGAGAAGTTTGGTTCTTTTGTTAAATTGCAAAGTTTGAGTGGCAGTGTAACAAGTGGTAGAAAGCGGAAGGCACTACAGTTAACACCTGAACAACATGGGTTTGAACTGCACGGGTCTACTTACATGCCAATTTTTTTTCAGTAGTTACAGTACTGTAAATGTATTTTCTTTCTTATGATTTTCTTTTTTTCCTTTTTTTATTAATTTTTTTAAAATTTGCCTGTAGTTGATACACGATGTTACATTAGTTTTAGGTGTACAACATAGTGATTCAACTTATCTATACCTTATGCTGTGTTCACCACACGGTAGGTCTCATGTGTCACCAAACAAAACTATCATAGTACTTTCTGATTTTATTAATAACAGTTTTTTATTTTTTTAAATTGTTTTTTTTAATGTTTATTTATTTTTGAGACAGAGACAGACAGAGCATGAACAGGGGAGGGTCAGAGAGAGAGGGAGACATAGAATCTGAAGCAGGCTCCAGGCTCTGAGCTGTCAGCACAGAGCCTGACGCGGGGCTCGAACTCACGAACTGTGAGATCATGACCTGAGCCAAAGCCGGACGCTCAACCGACTGAGCCACCCAGGCGCCCATAACAGTTTTTTAAATTTAAGTAATCTCTACCCCCAGCATGGCGCTCAAACTCAGGACCCTGAGACCAAGAGTCTCATGCTCTTCTGACTGAGCCAGCCAGGTGCCTCCTTAATAACATTTCTTTTCTCTAGCTTACTTTATTATATACACAAATGACATATAACATGTGTGTTAACTGACTATTTATATTATTGGTAAGGCTGCCAGTCAGCAGGCTGGTAGTTAAGTTATTGGGGCGTCAAAAGTTACATGTGGATTTTTGATTGTGTGGGGTGGGAAGGCCAGCACCTCTGACCCCCGTGTTGTTCAAGGGTCAGCTGTGTATGTTTTGTTTCATGCCTCGTCGACACACTTTACGGTGACTCTCTAGGAACTAAGTGTCATTTGTGGTGTAGTTTTACGTTAGTCTTCAGTCTTCGTCTCAGTTTTAAATGATAGAACTTTAAAGCCAGAAAGACTTATTTAAACCTTTATCTTGAAGTTATTTCACACTTACAGAAATGTTGCAAGTACAGTACAGAGAACCCTCGAATAAATTGTATTTAGATTCATTCAATTTTAGCTTGCCATATCTGCTTTATCATTTTCTTTCTGTACACATATGCACATTGTTTTCCTAAGTCATGTGACAGCAGGTTGTAATACATCTTGCCTTTTTACCTTTTGATACTTTGATGGTATTTTTCTCTGATAAAACCATAGTATAGTTACCAAATTTAGGAAAATATTGACATACTACTTGAGTCTGTAGTCTACATTCCAGTTTTGTCAATTGCTGTAATATCCTTTGTGGCATTCTAGCTCCCTCGTTTAGTCTCCTTTAACCTGGCACAGTTCTTTACCCTTTTCCTTTACCTTTTCGTCTTTGTCTTTTCATGACCCCGCCATTTGGAAGAATTCAGTCCAGTTATTTTGTGGAATGCTCCTTGGTTTGAGTTGGTCCGATGTTTCCTTGTGATTAGATTGGGTTGTACGTCCATGGCTCTACTACAAAAGTGATGTTGTATCCTTCTTAGATTATCACATCTCAGAGGCACACAGTATCTGTCTGCTTCTTATTGGTGATACTGATTTTGATCACCTTGTCTTAGCATTTGGTTTCTCTTAGTTATTATTCTTGCCCATGTGGATAATAAGCTACCAGTGAAGAGACTCTGAGAGTATGCAATAATGCCCTCTTTTTCATCACACTTTTTCTTATGAATTTAGCATACATCAATAATTCTTGAACCAGTCTTTACTATGATGGTTTTAAAGCAGGTGATTTTACCAATGCTATCCTCCCTCCACATTTGTAAGATGATATTCTATTGTATGTCCTTTGGTTTCATCATTTTACTCTGACATATCCCCTATCATGTTTTTGAACACTTCCTTTCTTACACAACAAAATGTTCCTGGCTCATTCTTGTACCTTTCCTGCCTGAGATTTGAAATCAGCTGTTTCTTCAAGGATCCCAGATTCCTTTCAATGGGCAATAGATTCTAGAAGCCAATATCTGGACTCTAGGTATGCTTACTGCTACAGGGTATTACTGCTTCTGGACTTTTTCAGCAGAGACAGAAAATATATATATATTTGAAAATATGTATGTATGTATGTTTTAGAAATACTTCCATTTTCTTAAAAAAAATTTTTTTTTATGTTTAGTTTTGAGAGAGAGAGAGAGAGACAGACAGCACAAGTGGGAGAGGGGCAGAGAGAGAGGGAGACACAGAATCCGAAGCAGTCTCCAGGCTCTGAGCTGTCAGCACACAGCCCGATGTGGGGCTCAAATTCATGAACCACGAGATGATGACCTGAGCTGAAGTCAGATACTTAATCAACTGAGCTACCCAGGCACCCCAAAATACTTCCATTTTCAAATCAACCCCATAAGTTTTTCTTTGCCTTCCTTCATTTCATTTTTTAAAAATCTGTCTTCATCATTATGTTTACTCATTTGCTCAGTCTTGCAGTACACATAAAATAATTTCAGAATTGCTACATCTATTACTCTGTGAGAAACAGACTTTCTAAGGAGTTGAGAATTTGTCAGTATTACCCCCCTGGCTTAGAGTATATACTCAAGATTATGTGTTCAGAAGTTTCTTCAATCAGTCCTTTCCTCCTCCCCCACCATTCCCCATCCTTTCAGTGTGATTATTCATGTGAAATACAGTTGGTCTCATTTGTTTCTGTTTGCATTCAATTTTAGTTACTATTCTCCTCCCAGTTTTGCTGATTTAATTTTTTTGAATATGTAGAAGTTGATACATTTCCAAAAATAAAAACAACACAATAAGCTGTATTTAGGGAAGTTTCTTCCCTCTTTATCCTTCCAGCGTATTTTCCCCCACCCCTTGTCATTAACCAGTTTTATTGTTTTCTGGTTTATTATTTCTGCATTTCTTTTTGCAAAAGTAAGCAGATATGTTTGTTTTATTTCTTCTTCTTTCTTACACAAGTGTAGCATTCTGTAGACATCCTCCAAACAAACTTTTCAAACATCTTATCCAAATCTATTAGTTTACAGATGAGGAAACTAAGGTTCAGTGCTTCTAAATTTTTTAGTCTTTGATGTTCCTGTTTTTACTGTTCTTTGCTTCTTATCATTTGTTTAAAATGCTCTGTGTGCTTTGTGAGCTTTCTTGTCTTCCTTTTCTGTAAGTTTAATCGTGTAAATCAATGGAATTCTCTTTTGACATTTTATAGCTGGACTATGAGTATATGAAAACATTTACATGTAAGCTTGCATTCTTTTTAACAGGTGGTCAGTCTGACCAAGGCTATGGGTCTAAGGATGAACTTATAAAGGATGACGCAGAAATTCATATGCCTGAAGAACAAGTAGCAAGAGAATTGATAACTAAAACAAAAGTGCAAACAGAAGGTTGAGTACTGATATTTGCTAGCTTTACTTAGAAAAATACTGTAGTTTTTTTTTTCCTCTTAAGATTTCTTTAGTAATCTTTACACCCAATGTAGGGCTCAAACTCACAACACTGAAATACAGGGTCACATGCTCTACCGACTGAGCTAGCCAGGTGCCCCTGTCTTAATTAAGTCTTATTTGATAATTTTGATGATAATTTCTAGAAAGAAATGTAAGGCCTGGGCTTATAAGATACTATGTAATGTTAGCTATGGATAGAATGAGTAGTTTCTGAATTTTAGAATTCAAGAGATCTTTTAGAGACAGTAGGTCAACCCTCAATTTTGTAGGAAAGTGTGATCCATTGACGTATTGATTTGCCAAAGTCAAATAGCTATTTTGTGATAGAACCAAGACTGAACTTGAAGTCCTCAGACTTGTGTTCCAGTGCCTGTTTTATTTTAAAATGCCATTTCACTAGAAGTCCTTCAAATATCTAAGTAGGTATTTTTCATTGGTAGGTTAAATACAGTGTGTGTGGTTTTCCTGTTTGTTTGTTTTTATTTTTTTGTTTTTTAATGGGACTCATTGAGGTAGATATGGTTTGTAGTAATCATTTTATGCAAATGTGGAAGAATTTTCTGGCTTCATGGTAATAAAATGTTCTTCCTATCCTCTTACATAAATACTTTCCTTCAATGATGTCACTTATTTTATGCTCCAGAGTTATGCAGAAGCAAGCCCCTCTCCTACTTTACGGGTGATGAGAGTATGTTTGAAGTCCAAAGCCTTAATTTATTCACAGGAGTGCTCAAGTTAGCATTATTGATGCTACAATAAAGCATTTATTTCAGTCAGTGCTGGCAACATTTATGGCATAAAGTAAATTAGACACAGTAAATTAGTAATAAAATAGTCATATATTCACTCACACTTGGAGAAAAATATAAAAGAATAAAATATTATAAAAATCAACATACGGTTTCTGTGCAGTATAAGTAGGAATAACATCCAAATATCTTTTTCCCAGAAGTGTGTGATGTCTCTGCTGTTGTAGCAAAACAGTCACAACCTAGTGCAGAGTCACAGAGTCCTACTGAGCCTCCTGCATGGGGCAGCAGTATTGTGAAAGTTCCATCTGGTATATTCGATCTCAATGGCAGGAAAAGCAGCACTGGTGAGTCTTTACATAATGATTTCTAAGTATTTAAAATATACTTCTACAGATATATATGTCTTTAATGACATTAAATTGATGACCTAATTGTGATGAACATGCTAAATTTAGAGCCAGAAGTAAGTTTGAATCCTTTAAATTGGCTAAAGAAGTTGTTACTTAAAATGTTTAGTGTTTAAAAGGAGAGGTATTTATTGTGTCCAGTTGTTACTGGGAATACATTTTCTTGTTGCAGTGCCTGTTCTCAGTTTGGTCTCTCTTTCTCATGGTAGATAATTAGAGAGGACTGCAGGGCCTCCTATACTCATTAAGAGCAAAGAGGCAGAGATGTTACTAAATCCAAAGGGGTTTTGTATGGCAATGGAAAGGCAATGGAAGAAAAAGATTCATATCACTATGCTTTACTACACAAAAATACCAGTGGGTTTTTAATTTGGCCAGTTTTTATAGGTATCCTGAGCCACTTACTTGTGATTAAGTATTTGTTTTTTTGTTTTATGTTTTTTTATAAATTTTTTTTTAACATTTATTTATTATTGAGTTACAGAGACAGACAGAGCATGAGCATGAGAGGGTCAGAGAGAGGGGGAGACACAGAATCTGAAGCAGGTTCCAGGCTCTGAGCTGTCAGCACAGAGCCCAACATGGGACTCGAACTCACAAACCGCGAGATCATGACCTGAGCCGAAGTCAGATGCTTTACCAACTGAGCCACCCAGACGCCCCTGTTTTATGTTTTTTAATGTTTACTTATTTTTGAGAGAGAGAGAGAGAGAGAGCAGGGGAGGGGCAGAGAGAGAGAGAGGGAGACACAGATTTCGAAGCAGGCTCCAGGCTCTAAGCTGTCATCACAGAGCCCAATGCACGGCACGAATTCATGGACCACGAGATCATGACCTGAGCCGAAGTCAGACGCTTAACCGACTGAGCCACCCAGGTGCCCCTGGTTTGTTTTTTTTTTTTAAGTTTATTTATTTATTTGAGAGAAGAGAGCACAAGTCGGGGAGGGGCAGAGAGAGAGGGAGAGAGAATCCCAAGCAGACTTCGAACTGTCAGTATGGAGCCCAACCCAGGGCTCTAACCCATGAACCATGAGATCATTACCTGAGCCAAAATCAACAGTGGGACACTTAACTGACTGAGCCACCCAGGCTCCCCAGAATATATTTTTTAAATTGAGTGTAGAACTCTTAAAATGTAAAATATATTTATAGGTCTGTATTTGTTGATAGGTTTTAGTGAACAATACAGGAATACACAGCATACATTGCTTGATTGTTAAATGTGTATATGTATGCATAGAGGATGAAAGGCAGATAATACATTACAATGTTATTTCTGGGAGGCAGGATTGAATGGAGGCCTTTTATTCTTTTTTTGTGTACTTTCTTTGTACCGTCTAAACTTTCTGAATCTTACTCTATGTGTCGCTTTTCAAAAACCAGAAAAGACACTTTCGTAAAAGTTATATCGGAAAATAGAGTTTCATTTTTAATATTGTACCTTCCCTTTTAGGTAGTACATCAAATGTGCCATTTTCTACTCAAGATCCAGTTGAAGATGCAGTCTTTGGTGAAGTTACTAATCCCAAGAAGAATGGTGATAGAGGAGATAAAAGACAAAAGCATTTCCCAGAGAGGAGTTGTAGTTTCAGTTCTGAAAGTCGAGCTGGAATGTTGCTTAAGAAGAGCAGTTTGGATCTGAATTCAAGTGAAGTGGCTATTATGATGGGAGCAGATGCCAAGATTCTCACAGCCGCACTGGCCTGTCCTAAGACTTCTCCACTCCGTGTTGCGAGCACCCACAGCTTTGAGACTGCTAACAGTTGTCATCTAGTTGATACTAGGACTCGTGTGTCTGAAAGCACTTGGGATTCCGAGCACAGATCTTCTTCGGTATTAGAGATGCTTGAAGAGAGCCAAGAGCTCCTGGAACCTGTGATTGAGGACAGTGCAGCGAAAACTACTATGAAAAAGGACGCATGTGACAGTCTCCAGAATGATAGTAATCAGCCCAGAGACTTGAAAGTAGAACCCAAAGATGTAATAAATAAGAGGAGTAGTTTACATGGTGTTGTTAAAGCTATTGAGAGGGAGGATGTTGAAACTGGACTAGATCCTTTGTCTCTTTTGGCCACTGAATGTACTGGAGTAAAATCTCAAGATTCTGAAGATAAGATGTCTTCTCCAGTTATTGCACGCAATCTGGCTGATGAAATTGAAAGCTATATGAACCTAAAGAGTCCTTTGGGTAGCAAGTCTGCTAGTATGGAATTACACGGAGAGGGAAGCAGAGAGTCTGGCACCATCACTGCATGTATTCACTCTCTAGAGAGGCGATCAAGCCTACCTTTAGAGCATGGTCCGGCAGCACAGGAAGTTCCTGAAAGTGAAAAGAGCTCTCCTGCAGAATCTAGGTCTAAAGCTTTCACTGGGCGTTTCAAGCAGCAGACTCCCTCTCGTGCTCACAAAGAACGTTCACCTTCTCTGTCAGCACTAGTGCGGTCTTCACCACATGGCTCGTTGGGCTCTGTGGTAAACTCTTTGTCAGGACTAAAGCTTGATAATATACTCTCAGGACCCAAGATCGATGTCCTCAAATCTGGCATGAAACAAGCAGCTACGGTAGCCAGTAAGATGTGGGTAGCTGTAGCGTCTGCCTATAGCTACTCAGATGATGAGGTAAGAGTGTTTTATGTGTGTGGTCTATCTGATACTGGCATGTTTCTCATATTTTTTATATGTAAATTATTATTCAGAGATTGCTGGTAACTTTGGTGTTTAAACTTGAGGCATATGTTACTTCTTCCTTGAAATGACCTGAACCTAAATGTGAGGAAATTAATAATAAAGAAATAGAATATCAGGACTACTTTATAATTCCATAGATCAGTCTGAACTAACACATTGTTTCTTTGAAAGTACTGATGATTAATACTTAATAATGCCATGTTATGTTTGCATAGCGCTTCACTCTTTTTTTTTTTTAATTTTTTTTTTTTTAACGTTTATTTATTTTTGAGACAGAGAGAGACAGAGCACGAACGGGGGAGGGGCAGAGAGAGAGGGAGACACAGAATCGGAAGCAGGCTCCAGGCTCTGAGCCGTCAGCCCAGAGCCTGATGCGGGGCTCGAACTCACGGACCACGAGATCGTGACCTGGCTGAAGTCGGACGCTTAACCGACTGAGCCACCCAGGCGCCCCATAGCGCTTCACTCTTAAATAACTTTTATCTATGTTAGCTCTTACATATATGTGAAATCACTCTGCAACTTAGCCTACATATTTCATATTGCATCACAAAAACTGCTAATTCTTTTGAAAATTATTGTAAAGAGAATTAGTCATTAGACCTTTTTATGAAGTAGAAGTGGGGAAATTTTGCTTATTTGTTTTATAGAAAAAATTTAATTAAATGTCACCTTTGTGTTTACAGAATTATATAGTACTTAGGCACTTTAGTAGAAAAGACAAACATTTATAAGTGTTCACCACTATGTCACAGGTACTCTCATAAGCTATATATCTATTTTGATAATTTTCATAGCAATCCCACACATCGGTACTGTTGGCATCCCTGTTTTATAGATGAGGTATCTAAGAGTTAGAGAGGTTAATTAATTTCTCCAGGTCCACACAACTAGTGAGAGGCAGAACTAGAATTTGAACTCTGGGAGGTTGACTCTAGAGTCCATGCTTTTAAACTACTGTAATAGCAAAGAAGAAAGCAATATCTTAGAAGGGGTTCCAGTAGGGGGCTGTCCAAAAAGAGCAAAGCAGGTGATATGTAAGTTGGATTTGGGTGGATAAATTTTAAATTTTGGGTTAGTCAAAGTGATAAGGTGGTACAAGGTGTATCTGAGAGAATAATGTGAAAAAGCATGGAGGCATAAAACATGCATTTTCAAGATAATACACAATCCATCTCAGATTGCTGAAGTTCTAAATAGGAAGCTAGAGACATAGGAAATGAAATTGGACAAATAAGATTTATATACCATTTGAAAGAAAACTTTATTCTATAGGCAAACTATTAATTGAATCAAAAGTACAATACTGAGTACTATAAGACACAGTTGCATTTTATTGCATTTTAAAGAGCTTACAAGGTCAGTGAAGGAAAGGCCAAATAAACTAGTTTCAAAAGTATCTTAACCTTGCTTTGTGTTAAAGTAAACTAACCAAATGAGCCACTTGAGTTCTGAAATTTTATCTAACAGTGTTAATAAAACCTTTCTACAGAGTAATTTGACTTGGAATGTGTGACTATAAATTCTAGGTGGTCACAGACCTTAATCTTTCTTTTCTTTTTATTGCTATGGTCCTGGTACTAGAGCCTGACAGAGGCAAGTAGGTTATACCTAGTAAATATTTTCAAATGAAGGAATGGATACAAAGTCCATAAAAAATGTTTATAACTTTTATCCAGAATTTAATCTAAGGAAATAATTATGTGTAAAAATAACTCGAAAGAATTCATCAGTGTAACTTATATAAAATTTAAGAGCATTCTGAATATTTAAGCAATAGAGATTTACTAAATGCATAACAGTACATCAGTAAACTGGATTAGGTTTCAGGGGTTTAAATAATGTAGATTTAATGACATTAAAATACATTATATGAGAATAAGTTAAAAAATAATATCTTATTTTGTAAAAATGTATTATATATGCATATTTTAAAATGACTAGAAGGACATACATCAAGATTTTGATTATGCTGTGTAGTGTTGGTAATATAAATGCTTTTTTTTTTTTTTTTTTTTTTTGAGAGAGAGAGAGAAAGTACAGGAAAGGGGGAGAGAGTGAGAGGAGAAAAATAAGAATCTCAAGCTGGGCTCCATCTCACGACCATGAGATCATGACTTGAGCCAAAATCAAGAGTCAGACACCTAACTGACGGAGCTACCCAAGCACCCCACTATTAGGTGCTTTTATTTCCTGTTTTGCATGTCTGTTTAAGTTTTATATCATTCCGATTCTGTGTCTCCTTCTCTCTCTGCCCCTCCCCCGTTCATGCTCTGTCTCTCTCTGTCCCAAAAATAAATAAACGTTGAAAAAAAAAAAATAAGTTTTATATCATTTAACATGGTTTTATAACAAGACACAAGTGTTCTTTAAAGCAAAAATCAAAAAGGAGGGGCTCCTGGGTAGCTTATTTAGTTAAGTGTCTGACTCTTGATTTTAGCTCAGGTCATGATCTCATGATTTGTGAGATTGAGCCCCGCGTCGAGCTCTGCGCTAACAGCACGGAGACCACTTGGAATTCTTTCTCTCCTCTCTCTTTCCTTTCCCTGCTCACGTTGTCTCTCTCTCTCTGCCTCTCTCTCTCTCTCAAAATAAATAAACATTTAAAAAAATCAAAAAGGAAACTGCTTATTGAAATGTTTTCTATCTAAAGTGTCAACAGTCACTTGCAGGAGTTCAGAACTAGTGTTTGGAACTTTATTCATATTTTATGCCTCTAATATTGATGGTTGTTGTCTGAAAATTATATTGACAGATGAAATTCTCACAACAACCATATTTTAAAGGACTCCTGTTATCCATATTTTTCAGATGATATAATTAAAAGTTGGAGTAGTTAAATAATTTCTGCAAGGTCATATACATAATATATGATGGTGAGCCAAGACCACAGTCTGGCTGACTGACTTTAAAGCCCTTACTGTGCTTGTGCTGGGGTGCCCAATTCCAATGGAGACAGTGGGCTCCTGGAGTTACTTCATTTTATGATATTGATTACTTAAAAAAAAAAATTTAATGTTTTATTTATTTTTGAGACAGGGAGAGACAGAGCATGAACAGGGGAGGGTCAGAGAGAGGGAGACACAGAATCCGAAACAGGATCCAGACTCTGAGCTGTCAGCACAGAGCTTGACGCGGGGCTCGAACTCATGGACCGAGAGATCATGACCTGAGGCGAAGTTGGACGCTTAACCGACTGAGCCACCCAGGCACCCCATATGATATTGATTATTGAGAAACACTTCAACATACGCCAGGGGCACAACAAAATCTTAAAGTGTTGTAGGTCATTACTCGAATATCTTAGAGTGTGGAAAGGAAATTCCCAATAATGCTGAGAAGAGTTCATGGTTTTGAAAAATAAGGGGATGATAATTTACATAAGAATTCCAGAGAAGTTTAATTCCATAAAGGGTGGAATGAATATATTCTCATTGGAGAAGGTATTATTTATGTATGTGGGGTTTTATTCTTTTCAATTAAAGGAGGAAACTAACAGAGATTACAGCTTCCCCGCTGGCCTTGAAGACCATATTTTGGGGGAGAATATGTCACCTAACACGAGTGTCTCAGGGTTGGTTCCCAGCGAACTTACCCAGAGCAACACAAGCCTTGGCAGTAGCAGCAGCAGTGGAGATGTAGGAAAACTGCAATACTCAACAGGTATGGAAAGGATTGCCGTCTGCTACAAGTTATATGCCCGTACCTTTCCCTGCCACTATTGCATGTGCAATAAGCCCCATTTGTTGAGATGAGCTGACAGATTTTTTATATGACCACACCATACTATCACTTATTTTATATGATCTCTAAGTAGTATAGTCACCTAAGTTTATTTTTAGTTGTGTTTGTGGAGTATATCATTAGTTCTCAAACTTTAGTGTGTGTCAGAATCACATGGGGGATTAGTTTAAAAATATATACAAATGTCCAAGCTCTAGGCTAAAGCTTTTGAGACTGTATCTGTGGGACGGGGGCCTTAGGAATATATATTTTTAACTAGTGCTGTAGGTAAATAGAATGTATACCAGAGTTTGAGACTCCCTAGGCTATGTCACTGTCATTTCTTAGTACTTAATTATTTTTTTTAAGTCTGTTTTTTCCAACGTTCTATTATGAGAAATTTCAAATGTCCTGAATAGTTGAAAGAATCATATAGTGGAACAATCGTATATTGATTCTCCACCTAGATTTAACTATTGTTAACTTTAGATATATATATATATATATATATATATATATATATATATATATAGAAATTTTTATACTGAACCATTTGAAAATAAATTGCAGACGTCATCATACTCCCCCTTAAATGCTTTAGTATGCATTTCCAAAGAATAAGGGCATTCTCACACATAGTGTGTTATGACATTTACTTCTCTCTAGGTGAACCTCCATTTCCAAGAAGTGTAAAAGGGCAGGACTTTGAAAAATCAGACCATGGTTCTTCTCAAAACACCAGCATGTCTAGCATCTATCAGAATTGTGCAATGGAGGTAAAAGTTCTGCCTTCTGCGCGTGATAACGTGGCTGTACACATTTTTATTTCAGAATGGTATTTAGCAGAATTCTTTGATGCCATTGTGGGCAGAAGAGTAAATCATTTTGTTGAATTTGCTTCCTGTCTTATGTAAGTAAGGCCATAAACTGGTAGCTTTATCTGTAAAGTGATTAAACTATTCAGTCCAAATTTGATCAGCAAAATAAATAAAATTCTGTGTCCCCAGAGGATGGCCTGTTAAGATGACTTTTTGCTGTGGTGGTTCTCAGTGTTCGCACTTTTCTGCTCTTAGGTTTTGATGTCAAGTTGTTCACAATGCAGAGCTTGTGGAGCGTTAGTTTATGATGAAGAAATTATGGCTGGATGGACGGCAGATGATTCAAATTTGAATACAACCTGTCCATTCTGTAAAAGCAACTTCTTGCCTCTTCTCAATATAGAATTTAAAGACTTGAGAGGCTCTGCAAGGTTAGTATTGTCAAAGCTCCCTTAAGAGGTGAGTGTCCTCCCAGAAGGCATGACTCCTGGGAGAAAAATGAAATAGTTATGGTACACTCCAGGTGTCCCTTTCCTTTCTCTCCTTCACTTTCAGTATTTGTGTGGAAAATACTAGCACTACAGGAGACTACTTTTCCATTTTATTTAACATATGATTACCAGTAGTAGTTAATTCTTAGAGCTGAACTGTATAGATAATTCAAAACTTTAATATTTATCATTATTTTAAACTTTCTGTCTCAGCTGTCTTACATCTTCTAGAAGAAAAAATGAAGGTGTAGGGGACGGGGTTTTTTTTGACTCTTCTAACGTGTTGCCTCTTTATGGTAGTGCTCAGTGTGGCATAATGACCGAATTCTAGGCAATAGAAAGACTAGCTGATCTAGTAATTAAGTAATTGGGAGTTTGGTAACTGCTTACCTAAGTAATTATACTTAATATTCTATTTGTTTTATGGAACAGACGAACTTACCTTTCTACCTTTAGCTGCTTTTAAAAAAATTCTCCAGTTGTACAGGTATTTCTTCTTAGCTTAATTTTTCCTTTTAGCTTCAGGTGTGGAGCTGAGTGGAATCATACTCTAATTCCTGATGCACTATCATCATTGGTTTGTGCAAGGGCCCTCTTTTATTAGCTCTACCCCCCCAGCCCCTGCCATTCCCATTCTCATTCCTTTATCCAACAAAGACATTGCCTCTATGGTGTGTGATGTCTCTTTGAATATATATCCTCATGAAATACATTGTTTTTCACAATTATGCATTTTTAACTTACATAATTAGAATACTGTTGAACATATCTATTTTTATTATTAAGTTTAAAATCTGAGTTGCTATATGTACATCTAATTTATTCCTTTTTCTCCTGTAGGAAGTTAATATCTCATTTTAGTCATCCAATATCCTGTTGTTGTTTCAGTTGTTTCCAGTATTGTGTTACTATAAATATCACTGCAGTGATGCAGTGCACTGTAAAATATATCTCTCTCTAAACTTGTGAAGAATAGTAGTCTTAGGAGTGAAGTCATTAGGTCATTTTCATGCATGATTTGAATAAACAGTGGAAGATTGCTTACCACATGACAACACCCCCACTGTTAGTGCCCAAGAATTCTCATTTCTGTATATCCTTACCAGCATTTGGTATTATCATTTCTTCTGGTCTTTGTCTTCTAATGAGTATAAAGTGGTATCTTGTTTTTGTTGGAATTTTTCTGAATATTAGTGAGTTTATCTCTTCATATACTTGTGAATTATTCCAGCATTTTATTTTTTTAAAGTTTATTTATTTATTTTGAGAGAGAGCAGGGAGGGGCAGAGAGACGGGGGAGAGAGAGGTTCCCAAGCAGGTTCCTGCTATCAGTACAGAGCCTGACATGGGGCTCAATCTCACATACAATGAGATCATGACTTGAGCTGAAATCAAGAAACGGATGCTTTACTGACTGAGCCGCCCAGACACTCCTCCAGCATTTTCTATGAATTACCTGTTTATACCTTGTCCATTTTTATATTAGCTTTCTTTTTCTTGTTGATGTCTGTCTCGAATATTCTTGATATTAATTCCTTAAAATAATGTCTTTTGATGTCATTATCCATTAATTTTCCACCTTATGATTTGTGCTTTTGGAGCTTGTTTTTGTTTTTTTTGTTTTTTAAATGTTTTATTTATTTTTGAGAGAGAGAGAGAAAGAGAGAGAGAGACAGAGTACGAGCAGGGGAGGGGCAGAGAGAGAGAGGGAGACAGAATCCACAAAGCAGGCTCCAGGCTGTGAGCTGTCAGCACAGAGCCTGACATGGGGCTTGAACCCGTGAACCACGAGATCATGACCTGAACCGAAGTTGGACGCTTAACCAACTGAACCACCCAGGCGCCCCATTTTGGAGCCTTGTTTTAAAAGTTGTTTGCCATCTGTAGGACATGAAGATTTTCTCTTAAAGTTTCTTTTGTTAGCTGTATATTTTACCTCTGATATTTAGGTCTTTAATCCATCTGGAGTCCACCTTTGTGTTTGTGTATGATGGTAGGGATACAACTTTCCTTTTCTCCATGTAATGAGCTGGTTTTCCATCCTTTCTTCATTGATAGGTAGCAGCACCTTTATCACATTTCAAGTTCCCATGCACACCTTACCCTGGTTCTGTGTTCCCTGTTCTTTTTTGTCAATACTGTTTGTGTCGTGTCTGATTGATAAGGGAAGCTCCCCATCATGGAGTTTTAATTATTTATTTTGCTTAGAGCAACTTTAGTTTCCCCTCCTCCCCGAAAAAGTCCCAACTGGAGTTTTCACTGGGATTGCAGCATTAGCTGTATAGATTTATTTGGGGAAAATGGACGTTTTTAGTGTTATTCTCTTATCTTTGAGCATGGTATGTATATATCTCCATTTTTTTAGATTATCCTTTGTGTCCTTTTAATAGAGTCTTAAATTATTCTCCCTAGTCTTACACTTTTTTTGTTGTGTTAATTGTGCTTCTTAAGCTATTGTGTTAAGTACCTTATTTTATATTTTCTAAGTGAGTGTAAAGGAGCATTATTGATTTCCACCCCCAAATATGTCATTATGGAAAATTTCAAACTTGCTGTGAAGTTAAAAGACTTTTTTTTACAGTGACATCCAAATATCCATCTCTGTATTACTATTTTATTGTACTTTCTTTATCAACTGTCTATCCCTCCATCGATCCACCAATTTTTCTTATGTTTTTATTCATTTGAAAGAAGGTGTAGACATTATTAATACACTTCTCCCCCAAAGACTTGAGCATACATATTAACTAAAGTTCGATATTTGTTTACAGTTTTTTCTTTTGCAATAAAGTTGTATATAAGAAAATCTACAAATTTAAAACGTACCATTTGAGGGGCGCCTGGGTGGCGCAGTCGGTTAAGCGACCGACTTCAGCCAGGTCACGATCTCGCGGTCCGTGAGTTCGAGCCCCGCGTCGGGCTCTGGGCTGATGGCTCAGAGCCTGGAGCCTGTTTCCGATTCTGTGTCTCCCTCTCTCTCTGCCCCTCCCCCGTTCATGCTCTGTCTCTCTCTGTCCCAAAAATAAATAAACGTTGAAAAAAAAAATTAAAAAAAAAAATAAAACGTACCATTTGAAAATTGAATGTGGGGGAACCTGGGTGGCTCAGTTGGTTGAGCATCCGACTTTGACTTGGGTCATGATCTCGCAGTCCATGAGTTCAAGCCCCACATTGGGCTCGCTGCTGTCAGCACAGAGCCCGCTTTGGATTCTCTATCCGTGCACCCTCCTCCCACCTCTCTCTCTGTCCCCCTCCTGCACACACTCTTTCTCTCTCTCTCTGTCTCCCTCAAAAATAAATAAACATTTAAAAAATTTCAAAAGAAAATTGAATGTATACGTTTGTGCACACCAAACCTTTATCAAATACAGAATATTACTACAGCCTCAGGAAGTTCTCTTAATGTCCCTTGCAAGGCCCAACACTCACCCCATCCCCACCCAGAAAGAGATGGATAGAGATAAGACGAGAAGACGAAAACAAAATAATGAATAAAGGGGGAAAGAAATGACTAGAGACAAAATGGATATTTATGGGGGGAGGATATTATAAACAATTGTAGGTTAATATGTGATAAAATGCCATTGCTGCTCTTTTTCTTCTTTAACTCAGAAAATTAATGAAATATTTTGTTTTTCATATTCCTTCATAGCTTTCTTTAATGGTTCTCAAATCTGAAAGGATGTTACATTGAACTGTAATGACTTTGAGACCTTTTTCATTTTAAAAAAGTTTATGACAAGAGAGGAAGAGAGAATGGGGGGGGACTGTGTGTGTGTGTGTGTTTGAAATAGATGATACTTCTATGGATTGTAAAATTCCTCAGTGACTCCTTTACCATAAAGTGATTCTAAATACGAAATTTAGAGGATTCTAGGATTTTTAAAGACTTTTTCTGGATTGCTCCCTATTTAGCTTTTTCCTGAAACCAAGCACCTCTGGTGACAGTTTACAAAGTGGCAGCATTCCATTGGCAAGCGAATCTTCAGAGCACAAACCTGTGTCCGCTTCAGCAGAACCTGACTTGATCAACTTTATGGATTTCCCCAAACAAAACCAGACCATAACTGAAGAGACAACCTCTGCAATTGAATCAAGGTACTCTAGGGTACAGAGAGCTCTTCATTATAAATTGGGTACCCTTGTAAAAATTCCATCTTTAAAGACAGCCTTATGTAGGCGTAAGTTCTGGCATTTTATTTATTTAATTTATTTTTAAGTTTTTATTTATTCATTTAAGTAATCTCTACACCCAACTTGGGGCTCAAACTCATGACCCCAAGATCAAGAGCTGCACACTATACTGACTGAGCCAGCTAGGAGCCTCTAAGTTCTGGCATTTAAAAAATTTAATATTAACTTTTTACTGCAATACATTGTTTAAGTATCTAATAAACAAATGTGATGATCAATCGTTTTTGAAACTATGTTTAATGTTTTACAGTGTCCTTTTACAGAATGAACTTCTCTGTAGTAAAAAGTATTCAGTACCAGTTTCCAGAGACATATTTTCTTTACTGTGAAATACACCGCTTCCTCTTAAATACTGATTGAATCGGACGTTTATTCAGAGCCTGTTGTATGCTGAGCATTATGCTAAGCACTAAAAATAAAAAAGTAAGATTTAGTTTCTGCCCTTAGGTGGATCTTGGCCTGGTAGAGGTTAAATACTCATCTGTAATATCTAGTTGGACGCAGGATAATTCTAGGTGATTTTGTTAAATAAAGAGGAAATAATGTTTGAATAAAGCAACTGTGAATGGGCACTTAATCTTTTAAAAAGAATATCTATTGTCTACCCTTTGTCCTCTTCTTCCCATCTGTCACCAGAATTATCCATCCCATCCTGTTCTTCTGACCACTTTTACAGAAATGCCTGAAGAAAATTTAATCTTATAAGGTGGTACTGATTCTTCTCCGGTATATTCAGTTAGACTCAGAATTCACTGTAGAAAATACTCTAGGTATACAAATTTTGAGATTGTATTACAGCACAAATACAGCATTTCTTCCTCATGTTTTTAAAGTGATGGAATAAAGAAAGCCGGTGGAGAAGTCCAAACCATGAAAATTTCATCTGTGCCTAATAGTTTATCAAAGCGAAATGTATCTTTGACGCGAAGTCACAGTGTTGGGGGTCCCTTGCAAAATATTGACTTTTCCCAGCGACCGTTTCATGGCATTTCAACAGTCAGTCTTCCCAACAGTCTGCAGGAAGTTGTGGTAGGTAACAACATCATAATTATCTGTGTGTTCGTGAAAGTATTTATTAGAATAGCACATAATCCATCTTTAGTAGCTTTTCTTTAACCATAAGTGATAAGATAAAGAGACTAAGAACTTTTTATTTTTTGATTGATTGATTTTTATTTATTTAAATTTTTATTTATTTTGAGCGAGAATGAGAGAATGGGGGGGGGGCGGTTACGGGCAGAGAGAGAGGGAAAGAAAGAATCCCAAGCAGGCTCCGTGCAGAGCTGCATGCCAGGCTCAATCTCATGAACTGTGAGACCATGACCTGAGCCAAAACCAAGAGTCAGATGCTCAACTGACTGAACCACCCAGGTGCCCCTAGACTAACAGCTTTTTAAGATTTCAAGTACATTCAAAAATAAAAGGAGTATACGGAGTCCCTTTGACCCATCATCTGGCTTCAGTAATTTTCAACTTATGGCCATTCTTCTTTTATGTATATCCTTATTCACTTCTTTCCTAGATTATTCTGAAATAAATTTCAAATATCATATATTCCATTTGTAAATATTTCAGTATGTAGTTCCTAAGAGATAAGGACTCTGAAAAATACATGCCACTATACAACCAAAAAAATCAAATTATTCAATCTCTGTTCAAATTTCTATTTTAAAAATGTGAAGTATGTGTGTCTTCTGTAGTTTGAAGAATGAGGATCAAATAACATCTATGCATTACCAATTGGTTGATCTGTTTTTTAGTCATTTTACATCTGTAGACCCTCTTTTTTAGCCTTGCAACTGTATTTGTTGATTATGACGCTATAAATTGGTAAATTATATCTAGAAGCTTGATCACATTCAGGTTTTTGTTTGGTTGTTTATTTTTGTAAGACAATTGCAGTGGTAGAATGTTCCTCAATAGAAGACATGAACTTTCTTTGTGATGCTAGTAGCGATTAATGCCTCATTGCCTACATCAGATTATTCATTTCCAGCTTTCAAGGCTGGTAGTCTAATTGTCTTTATATATGTTGGATACATCTGTAAACAGAAACATCCTCCATGTTTTCTGTTTGCTTTTCCAAAAATGCAGTTTATTTTGGAAAGGTGGGACAAATATTTTTTCCTTTTACTTACCAGTTTTCAAAATAACAGGTTGGATTCCTAGCATCCTCTAAGGTGATGAATTAATTTGGAGGAATAGAGTATCATTATGAGCTCACTAATTTAAATAGGTTTACATCCATTGCTGTTGTTATCCTTATTAATATATCATCCATCTTTGATCAGCTAGAAGCCTCTACAGGTTGGTGTTTTAGTTCTTTTGACACATCTCTAGCAGCCTTTTTCTAATTTTTTTACAAAGCTTCTTTGCTTTCTTATATGACAAGATGTTTCATGCTCATGTTAATATTTCTTTCTCTAGACCTAGAATCAGCCATTTCTCTAAGAAGCTCTGGTTCATTTTTGAGGAAATGGTATTTGAAGACCACAGCCTGGGCACTAGGGGTACCCATTAATGAGTTGGTCATAAGCATTTTATTCTGATTATAATTTGCACAACTTAGAAAGTCTGAATTGGCATCGTTTTCCTTTGTTTGTAAGACTGCTCTTTAGCTGTTGCAATCAAATATGAAAGCACATTAGATATAATTCTAAAAGGAGTCATCAAATAATATTAACACAAAAATTGCCCCATCTATTTAGATTGTAGGAAGAAGATAGAGTCAACTTTTTTTTTTTTGGAATAATCATAAATATCTGAAATGTAGTATTTCTTTCTGTTTTGTTTTTGAGAGAGAGCATGTGTGTGCAAGAACACACACTAGCAGGAGAGCAGCAGAGGGAAAGAGAGAATTCCAAGCAGGCTCCATGCTCAACACAGAGCCTGATGCAGAGCTCAGTCTCACAACCATGAAAACCATGACCTGAACTTAAATCAAGAATCGGATGCTTAACCAACTGAGCCACCCAGGCATCCCTGAAATGTAGTATTTTTTTTGTAAAAGTTGAAAAGGAAAAAAAAATCAATCTGATAGAGAAACTCTGTATGTTTAGGGTCTGTCTCTGGATTATTTTCTTTTGTAATCATTTAACGTAAGGGCATTTATGATTAAGTACTTTCTTTTCTTTTTTTAGGTTTTCATTAGCGTATACTGCATGTAGCAATGGTTCTGAAGTAACTGATTTTGAAAGGATAGAGCATAATCTCCTTGAGAAGTACTCTTAAACATACACAGAATAGATAATATTCACTTCTTTCTGTATTTTTATTTTTTAAAGGATCCTTTAGGAAAAAGACCCAATCCTCCCCCTGTTTCTGTGCCCTACTTGAGTCCTCTAGTGCTTCGTAAAGAACTTGAATCTTTGCTAGAAAATGAAGGTGATCAAGTGATTCACACATCCTCTTTCATCAATAAACATCCAATCATTTTCTGGAACCTCGTTTGGTATTTCAGACGTTTGGACCTTCCTAGTAACTTGCCAGGACTTATCCTCACATCTGAACATTGTAATGGAGGTGTACAGGTAGGGTACCAACTTCTATACTTGTACTACGTTGGTGTTGATTAGAATGAGGCTTAACTTCAGAGTAACAAGTGTACAACAACAGTGCCTTAATGAGATGTACGTTATTTCTCTCTCACGCCAAAGTTTGGGAAGGTGGTCCTGGGATGATGTAGTCTTAGGGACCTGAGATCCTTCTGTCTTTTTGGTCAGCTGTGTATAACCTCCATTTCCAAGTTCTATACCTGGTCCAGGATGGCCTCTCTATTTCTAGCCATCATGTCCCTATTCCAGCCAGCAGTAAGGATAAAAATGAATGGAGAAGAATGTGTCTTCTTTCTGTAGGGATGGTTCCTGGAGTTGTACATAACATTTCTCTATGTATCTGTTTGGCCTAAACTTAGTTATATGGTCATACCTAGTTTGCAAGGGTGGCTAGAAAAGGTAGCTTTTATTCTGAACTATCATATCACCAATTGACCTTCTCACAACAACTTTATTTTAAAGGACTCCTCTTATGCATGTTTTTCAGATGATATAATTAAAAGTTGGAGAAGTTAAGTAATTTCCACAGGGTCACACACCTGCTACGTGACGGGGAGCCAAGACCACAGTCTGGTTGTCTGACTTTAAAGCCCTTACTGTACTTAGGCTGGGGTGCCCGATTCCATTGGATAGTGGGCTCCTAGAGTTCCTTCATTTATAATATTGATTAGAGACACCCCAACACACACCAGGGGCACAAGAAAATATTTTCTTAAAGTATTACACTCTATTTTGACTCATTTATTTTAAGTAACAGCACAAGATAGTAGAAACTATTGTACTTTCTCTACCTTAAAATTTGTTCTAATGGTGACTAATCTTTCATGTGGCCACTGTGCCAGTTACCAAGTTGTCTTTGCAATCTGTGGAAGTAGGAATGAAAAATCTGCACCTCAGAAAGTAGGAATATGTATCAATACAAATAAAAATCAAAATTTTTTGCTTAGAATTTTAGGTCCACAGTTTCAAAAGAACGCTTTTATTTTATATAACCAAGCTTTGCTAGATCCACTGGTAATTATTATGCTTAGAGTACTAATACTTTCTATTGATCTCTTTTAGCTTCCTCTGTCATCTCTGTCCCAGGATAGCAAACTTGTGTATATTCAGCTATTATGGGATAATATCAACCTTCATCAGGAACCAGGAGAACCTTTGTATGTCTCATGGAGGAATTTTAGTAAGTAAATTAGAATTAAAGACATAAAAGACTCAAACTGGAAATAACCCATATATCTTTTCATAGGTGAATAAATAAACAAATTGTGGTACAATCCATACAGTAAAATACTATTTAACAATAACGAAGAATAATGGGTGCCTGGGTGGATCAGTCGTTTAAGCGTCTGACTTCAGCTCCGGTCATGATCTTGCAGTCCATGAGTTTGAGCCCCACGTTAGGCTCTGTACTGACAGCTCAAAGCCTGGAGCCTGCTTCAGATTCTGTGTCTCCCTCTCTCCCATTCATGCGGTGTCCCTGTCAAAAATAAAAATAAACAGGGGCGCCTGGGTGGCGCAGTCGATTAAGCGTCCGACTTCAGCCAGGTCACGATCTCGCGGTCCGTGAGTTCGAGCCCCGCGTCGGGCTCTGGGCTGATGGCTCAGAGCCTGGAGCCTGTTTCCGATTCTGTGTCTCCCTCTCTCTCTGCCCCTCGCCCGTTCATGCTCTGTCTCTCTCTGTCCCAAAAATAAATAAACGTTGAAAAAAAAAATAAAAATAAAAATAAACATTAAAAAATTTTAAAAACAATAAAGAAGAATAGACTACTGAGGTAAAAAATTGAGATGAGAGAAACAAATTATTCTGCTTTACTTTAAAATTTTTCATATGTTTTTATTATTTCTTTCAAAAATCTTGCCACTTTAGATCAAATTGATTTGCTCTTGTACTGACCCATTTAACTGCATCAGGGAGTTGAAGAGTGTTTTGTGATTTTTCTGTCAAATGCCAATTGGTTAGGTATTTGGAGAGTAAATTTTTTTTTTTTTTTTTTTTTTTTTTTAATTTATTTTGAGAGAGTGAATGAGCAAGTGCATGTGTGAGTAGGGGAGGGGCAGAGAGAGAGAGAGGGAGAGAGAGAATCCCAAGCAGGTTCTGCACTGTGAGCGTGGAGCCTGACACCAGGCTCAAACTCACAAACTGTGAGATCATAACCTGAGCTGAAATCAAGAGTTGAATCCTTAACCTACTGAGCCACCAAGGTGCCCTGGAGAGTAAATTCTATATAGTTTAAGAGTAATTTGGATGTGTTGGTTTAAGATCATAATTTTAATTACATGGATACTAACCTCAAAGATTCTGGTTTCATTTTCAGTCTTTTGTATTTAGAACATATTTTTACAGAGCATTTAAAAAGTTGTATCATTCACTGTTCCATAATCCTTTAAGTCAATAAGACGACACAACCCAGGAGATGAATGAACAAATGACATCAGTAGGCAGTTCATGGAAGAAACGTTGCATAGTTTATATTAGTTTGCCAGGGCTACTGTAACAATACCACAGACTGGGTGGCTTCAGCAACAGAAATTCATTCCTCACAGTCTGGAACTGGTGTGAGCAAGGTTGGTTTCTCCCAGGGCCTGCCTCCTTGGCTTGCAGTTGGCCTTTTCTCTGTGTACATGTGCATCCCTCTGGTGTCTTTTTCTCTTCTTATGAGGACACCAGTTATGTTGGATTAGGTTCCCACTCTATGACCTCATTTAACCTTAATTACCTCTTTAAAGACCCTATCTTCAAATATGGCCACATTGGGGGTTAGAGCTTCAAACATACGAATTTTGAGAAGATATAATTCAGTTCCTAACACAAATATGAAAAAATGCTCAATCTCTTTATTTAATGAAATATCAAGTTCTTTTGTTAAAAAAGGAAAAATACAAACTTAGTTACATCAGGATGGCAAAAGATCTTAATAATTAAAATCCAGTCTTTTTGAGGATATGAAGGAAAAGAACACTTTGATACACTGTTAGAAGTGCAAATGATATACTTCTGGAGAACAATGTGGACTATATTATCCATATTTAATATGTGGATATCCTTAAACTCAGCAATCACAGTAAGACAGCTCTGTTCTATAGAAAGCATATGCAAAGCTTTCTGTACAGTGATGCTTACTGTATGATTATTTGTTTTAAAAACTTCACATAAATACCTAACAGGAGAATTGAGATAAATCCATACTATGAAATGTTGGCAGCCAAGAAGAAGTATAAG
The DNA here is from genome assembly GCF_007474595.2 of Lynx canadensis. NCBI lineage: Eukaryota > Metazoa > Chordata > Mammalia > Carnivora > Felidae > Lynx > Lynx canadensis. The sequence continues at coordinate 43,871,663 of NC_044315.2, forward strand.
GGTCATTTGCATACAGGTGTCTGAAAGGATGGATGCCCATCATATATTGAGTGAAAAAGGGCAGGTTTCAGAACAGTGTATGATCTTCTTTCTTTTTTTTCTTTGGAAAAATCAACCCCAAAATATATATCTGTGTTTTGAATATATGCAAATAAAAAGGTCTAAAACTACTACTAACAGTGGCTCCTTGGAAGAGAAAGGGAACACTTCACTTTTAATCTTTTATTAGATTGTCCTTTTCAAAAACTCTATTAATATTTTGCTATTTGGATTGTTTCCCTTGAAAATGCTAGTCATAAAATTATAGTTAAGTACATTATAAGCTGTTTTTGTCATTTTTGTTATTGTGGTTTCAGTTCAGATATTTTTATGTTTTTTTTAAATAGCCAAGTAGCCTTGAAATTTCATGTTAGAAAATGATAGCGTTGCTATTTCTTTAGTTATTTCCCACCTCTCTTGAAATGCACAAGTGTTTCAAAATATTCTATAATTTATGATGAATATAAAATTTAGCATTTTCAAGAATGGCCTTATTTCTCAAGAATGCCTTGATTGGCTGCTTTAAATGAAGAATTGGCATGTAAATGACATTAAAAGAGAACAATTAAGTGGGTGATGACTTTTAGAATGGTACGACTTCTCAATGACTTCTGGAAGAGGATTTTCAGAGACCCACTTCCTAGCAAAACAACCATGATTGGTGAAAATTATTAAAGAAAAAGGAGGGAAGATGGCAGAGTAGACAGATCTTGAGTTTACTTTGTCCCACAGACAAATTGAAGCAACAGCTACATCTGTTGAACTAACTGAAAATGACCTGGAGACTGGTGAAACAGATCTTCCAAAGCTAGTTGTAGAGAGAAGTCCATATCAAAAAGGGGCAGCAGGGCAGTCGGGAACCATACTTCCAGTACAACTAACTACAAGTGGGAGGAGCATCATAAGCATGGGGGAGGAAGGAGGGGATCGGACCCCATACTAGGTACCTGCACTGAGAAGCAAAGTCCCCATAACTTCTGGCTTTGAAAATCAGCAGCACTTAACTCCAGGAGAGCCAGAGGATGATAGGAAGCTGAGTCCCCACCTTTAAAGAGCCAGCATGCTAAGTAACTTGCTGGGGACACAGCAAAGCAGCAGCAGTTTGAAAAGTGCCTGGGGTATATGTGAAGGAGATTTGTTGACTAATTTTAGGACATGTACCAAAGGGGCAGAGATCTGCAGACTTCTCTGGGAACAAAAGTGCTGGCAGGCACTGTTTTTCTTCTCCTCCCCTAGCCTAGATAGCTGGACACTTGGGGGAGCCAATATTAACACTCTCCATGTACCCCATGGTAGTCACAAATCAAACACCTATCATATAAAAAAAAAAAAAAAAAAGAGGAATCTAAGCATAAAAACTAAAGAAAACCCTCAAACCACAAGGAAGAGAGCCAGAAAAGAAGAAAGGAATAGAGAACTATGAAAACAACCAGAAAACAATTAAAATGGCAGTAAGTACATACCTGTCAATAATGACTTTAAATGTAAATGGACTAAACGCCCTAATCAAAAGGAGAGGATGACAGAATGGATTAAAAAAAAAAAAGAGAGAGAGACCCATCTCTTTGCTGCCTACAAGAGACTCATTTTAGACCTAAAGATAAACAGAGAATGAAAGTGAAGGGCTGGAAAAAGATATGTGTGCAAATGGAAACAAAACAAACAAAAGCAAATAGGGTAGCAATACTTATGTTAGACAAAAAAATACTCTGGTTTCTCTTCAGATTGTATAAATCTTTCGCCTTTTACTTCTATCAGACAGAAAATAGACATTAAAACAAAAGAGTGTGGAAAGAGACAAAGAAAGGCATTATATAATGACAAAGGGATCAACCCAACAGTAGGCTAAAACAGACCTAAAGAATAGTCTAAGACCTAAAGAATAGTCTTTCCAACAAAGGGTGCTGGGACCACTGGAGCAACATGCAAAAAAAAAAAAAAAAAGGCAAAGATGGATCACTTCCTCAAATTATACATAAAAATGAACTCAAAATGGATTATAGATCTAAATGTAAGAGCTAAAATTGTAGAAGTCTTAGAATAGGAGTAAATATTCATGACCTTGTAGACACAGGCCTTTTTAGATATACCACCACCAAAAGCACAAGTGAGAAAAGGAAAAGTAGATTAAGTAGACAATTAAAATCAAAAACTTCTGTGCTGAAAAATAAACCATCGAAAATGTCAACCCATGGACTAGGGGAAAGATATGTACAAATAATACATCTTAAAAAGGATTTAAAGTCAAAACATACAAAGAACTCTTACAACTCAACAATAAAAAAACAACCCACTTTAAAACTGGGCAAAGGATCTGTCTTAGTCCATTCTGGCTACTGTAACAAAATACCAAAGACTGGGTGGCTTATAAATAATAGAAATGTATTTCACAGTTCTGTGGGTCCAAGATCAGGGTGCCAACACAGTCAGTTCAGGGCCCTCTTCCAGGCTGCAGATTTCTCATTAGATCCTTTCATATGAGGGAACTCTGGTACCACCCCCCCCCCCAAATTTTATAGGCACTAATCCAGTCATGAGGACTCTGCCCTCATGACCTAATTGCCTCCCAAAGACCTCACCTCCTAATGCCATTACATTTGATATGAGGTCTTTCAACATAAGAATTTTGGGGAGACACATTCAGACCATAGTAGGATCTGAATAGACAGTTCTTCAGAGATGTTATACAAATGGCCAAAAGCAAATGAAAAGATGTTCGATATCATTAGACCTCAAGGACATGCAAACCAAAACCACAAAGAGAGACACTTCCCACTCAGTAGGTAGGCCATAATCTAAAGGATCAGACACTAACAAGTGTTGGTGTTGGTGAGGATATAGAGAAATTGGAACCCTCATACACTGCTGAGTGGAATAAAGAATAGTGGAGCTACTTTGGAAAACAGTTTCGCAGGTCCTCAAAATAGTAGTCATAAGACACAGCAGTTGCACTCTTGAGTATATACCAAGAAATGAAAACATACCTATGTATAAAATTTTGTGCACTGTGCTTAGCATTTTCTTAATAGCCAAATAATGGAAACCACCTAAATGTCCATCCACTGATAAATGGATAAAATATGGCATATCCATACAGTGGAATATTATTTAAAAATAAAAGTATTATTTTTTAGGGCTGAGGGGTTTGGGAGATAGAGGAGGGACTGCTAATAGACAGGAGATTTCTTTGGGGATGATAATATGATGATTGTACAGCTTAATGTACTGAGAACCACTGAATTGTACACTTTAAATGGGTGTATTGAATGGTTTGGGAATTATATCTCGAAGTGTTAATTAAAGTAAATGAGAAACAGTGAAGTTGCAGATTATATTTGGGTTAGGTTCTAAAATCACAGCATAGCATAAAAATCAAATATATACAAAGGTCATCATGTGGCAGGTAGAAGAGCTAGAATCAAAGCCCGTAAGAGCCAGTATTTCCCCTTGTAATAGAGAGCTTTGCTGTTTCTTTGTTTGAACACAAATGAAGTACTACTAGTTACCTTTACTAAGGGGCTGTGTTGTATGAAAAATACAACAGCTGGTTTTATGATGGATTCTCAATGAGACTGACTAGGGAGCTACTGGATACATATTCCCATCTGAACTCACATGGGTATAAATAAAATTGTACGGCTGCTGGAATTACCTGCAGTATTAGTTTTCCTTTTATTCTGGGCCAAGCACACTTCATTGATTTTTGTATACTTTGAATGTCAGCATGATTCAATTCCAGTACAATACTGAAGCACTTTTATAATCTATGAAATCTGTATAAATGTTTGTTCTTAATAATTCTAGAATTGCCTTTGTATCAATTAGGATTATACTCGGCTATATTTAATGGCAAATAACAGAAGTTTCAACAGGTAAAGATTATTCTCTCCCATAGAGAAGTTATGAAGTGGACACTCCAGGACTGATAGGCAACTCCTCTGTCATCAGGGACCCAGGCTCCTTGTGTTGTGTCTTACTTGTGTCTTGCGTTTCCATCAGTTAAGGTTGCTCTATGGTTATAAGATTGCTGCTGGAGTACAAACTATCACATCCCAGACTGAAGCAGGAACCCCTGTGTTCAGAGAAAAGTCAAAGGGACAGGCCTTTCCTATCTGAAGAAAGCAGGAAAAACATTTTGTAGCTGGTCACATTGACACAGAAGTTTACTCTTAAGGGGGAGGCGGTGTTGAATAGAAAACTAGAAAATGCTACAGTTCTGGAAAAAAGTCTTTTAAAAGTAATTATTCTTACTTCCTGTGTTCTTCTTATTAGATTCTGAAAAGAAATTGTCTCTCCTGTCAGAGGAACAAGAAGCAACAAGCACTTTAGTAGAAACCATCAGGCAGAGTATTCAACATAATGATGTTCTGAAACCCATCAACCTACTTTCAGCGCTAATAAAGCCAGACATGAAAAGACAAAGGTAATAATCATTTTTGCTTCTTGCCACTCAGTTTCATGTTTAAGTATTATTTAAAAAATATCTCTAATTGTAAAAGAAGCACACCTGTTTTGAAAAGTGCTACCCAGAGTTTCCTTTCATACCTGAGCAAACCTAACAAAAGTTCTGGTATAGAGGAATAGATTAAATTTTAGGAGGTGATTCATGAATGTCTAAACTGTACTGCGTCTTTGGGAACCACTGCTGTTATTCACTGGAAAGCTTCGATGAAATTTGTTAACAGTGATGTTATTATACATGTGTACTGCTTGTTCAGGCCCTGTCAACCTGCGCATCTTTTATTTTCTTGTGGGATAGTTAAAAAAAAAAAAAAAAAAAAAACCTATTTAGGAATAGAAACAATTTAGGAACGTGATGGAAACAGTGAATTACAAAGGATAAGGAGCTTTCCTGCTTCTGCTAACATGCTTACATCAGTACTCACTCCAGCCTCTACATAAGTAAATTTTTCAGTGGAAACTTCAGAAAAGTGGCATCATAAATTCTACCAATCATTAACAGTTTCCAGGTACTCTACAAGTTTCTTTGGTTGTGGCATCTTTGGAGATAACTTCAGAAGTGATAGAGCATGAATTGATTATGAAAATGATGGGTCCTTTTGTAATCTCAACAGTTGAGATAGAGATGACCTTCACAGTCTAAAGAGCAGCTAGTTTCAAGCATCTGTAGTTTAAGGGCAGGGAAGGAAAATTAGAAATGACAGGTTATGGCTTCTGAACCTTTTAAAGCTATATGATGAAGCTTTATCAGAGTCAACATTACTCTGCAATTTTTTTCTATGTTAAAATATTCAGGAATCACTTCATTTAAGCTTTCCTTCATTTTTAAGGTTTGGCTTTTGACAGTATTATGTTCACAAACCAAATAAATATGGTTCATCCTTTATTGGTAGATTAAATAGTAAAGAGACCACACCACCTTTCACAGTGTGTCCAAGGGTTTTGGACCCCGAACTTACTTAAAAATTAACATTACTTTGTCAAGTGGCAAAAGATGAGAGAAGACCCTGCTTTTGCAAATTTTAATTGTAGAGTTAAATTGACCCCTTGAATGACCCCCCCCCCATGGAATTGATAATCTGTGTATAATTTTGGACTACCCCAAAACTTAATAGCCTACTCTTGACCAGACGCCTTACCTATAGCATAAACAGTTAACACATTTTGTATGTTGTATTATATACTGTGTTTCTACAATAAAGTTACTAAAGAAAATGTTACTAAAAAATTATAAGGAAAATACCTTTATAGGACTCTGCTGTATTGAAAAGCAAAACAAAAACAGTGTGGGGGTGCCTGAGTGGCTCAGTCTGTTAAGTATCTGACTTCAGCTCAGGTTGTGATCTCACAGTTCCCAAGTTTGAGCCCCATATCCAGCTCTGTGCTGACAGCTCAGAGCCTGGAGCCTGCTTTGTTTGGGTTCTGTCTCCCCCCCTCTCTCCCTCAAAAATAAACATTAAAAAAAAAGTGTAGGTGGACCCATGGAACTCAAACCCATATTGTTCAAGGGTGAAACTGTGTATTGTTAAAATGTTAATAATGAAGGTAAGCCATTTAAAAGTTTTTGGTGTGAAGCCTTATGCCCGTAACTTTTTAATTTGAAATAGAAATTCAGTGTTGCAAAAGGTGACATAACTGTGGAGTGATATCCAAACCAGTGGATACATTGCTGTTAACTATAGAGCTTAATCATTGCTCACCATTTTAAAAAACCGCCATGTGTTTTTATGTTCTTTGCCCATTAACTTTAAAAATACTTGTTTTATAGGAGTTTATACCGAGAAATCCTCTTCTTATCATTAGTGTCTCTTGGAAGAGAGAATATTGATATTGGTAAGTTGGTTAATGATTACTAAAGCAGGTTTTTTTCATTTTCTGAAGTAATTTACACAATTGCAATTGGTATGGGTGAATACTCCTGTTAGTTTTGAAAAGATTTCTACTTTTAAATATGCAGTTTATATATATACTTGACTTTACTTGACTACCATTTTTCTATTTATGGCTTTTGTTTCACAAATTACAACTCCATTTTTGAAAATGTCTTTCAGAGGCTTTCGACAATGAATATGGACTTGCATACAATAATTTGTCTTCAGAGATTCTTGAGAAGTTACAGAAAATTGATGCTCCACCAAGTATCAGTGTGGAATGGTGCAGGAAGTGTTTTGGAGCACCTCTCATTTAAGTAAGAGGTTCACTAGATTTTTTGATGCACAAAGCTTGAGGGTAAATAGATTCAGTTGGCAAACATGTAAGGTTTGTTCCAAATGCTAACGATTGATGAAAGTGAAATGAAGTTAACTCTTGGGACAGTATATAATGAAATGTAGCTTATACTGAATCCTCTTGCAACATAAAAATGCCATTAAAATGTCCCAGGGTTCATGTCTGAAGGTTTGCAACTTCTAAATGGTTTTATCTGCCTCCGCTTGAAAACTGTTTTTTTGATTTCTCAGTGTATGTAGGTTGATGAGAAATATTAATTCTTGGCATTTTGTTTATATTTGAAGCTATTGGGTTTGGGGAGTAGTAGTTTAATGTAAACTTGCCTAACCCCCAAACAAATGAAATCTCAATTATAAGAGCAACTATTTGTGTATGTGTGTATATGTGTGGCTGTGTAGGTATTTGTATGTACAGCCATATTATATTTATTAAAATTCTTAGACTGCATGTTGCAATACAGTTCTCTGAAAGGGGTCTGCAGCTATTAAATGACTACTACTAAACTCCTCTGTAGTCATTAATCAAAATTACCTTAAAGTCTGATGACAACCGCCTTGCCTCTATTTCTTCATCCATATTATGTATTTTCTTCCTTAATGGATTATCTTGAATATCCACATTACTTTTCATCCTCTTCCCAATACCATTAATTTGCAACAGCTTTAAGATTGGAATAAATGAGCCAATCATGTAGTTTAAATGAAATTAAATCAGCCTCATAATTTACAAAATTGGAATAGGTTTAAAATGCTCCTCTTTATTCTTTGGACCTGAAATTGTTCAGGTACATGAATTGTTGCTATTGGTCACTTTTAAAAACCTGTGGGATAAACTTGCACTGCACACAGAAATTTTATTCTTGTATAATAGATTTCTATGCTTATTATTTGTGCATTTGTAAATACTGTTTTTTTTTAGGATCGATCAAGAAGTCTTAAAACATTAAAGCTTATTAGGCTTGTTGCCAGTAGGTTCAAGAAAATCATGACCTCACATGCCTGACATTTATCATGCCTTTCATTAAAAATGTCCCTTAGGGGGGCGCCTGGGTGGCGCAGTCGGTTAAGCGTCCGACTTCAGCCAGGTCACGATCTCGCGGTCCGTGCGTTCGAGCCCCGCGTCAGGCTCTGGGCTGATGGCTCAGAGCCTGGAGCCTGTTTCCGATTCTGTGTCTCCCTCTCTCTCTGCCCCTCCCCTGTTCATGCTCTGTCTCTCTCTGTCCCAAAAATAAATAAACGTTGAAAAAAAAAAAAAATTTAAAAAAAAAAAAAAAAAAATGTCCCTTAGGAATAGTAATGTTTGCCTTAACTCTGCATGGTTTAAAAAGCCAATGGTTGATATGTGTGCTTTTATAGTAATTATGCGGATGACTAGATCAACTGATTAAAAAATTATTTCCATTACAAATCTCCCACCTGGTGTAATCTTTAAGAACTTGTTACTGTACCAGTCTTCCAACATTTCAGGGTTAATCTGACCTATGCAGATTTCATTTCAATTTATTGTGAAAGTGCTAAGTGGAAGAACTTGTCAGAAATTATGCACAACTCTCATTACCTTAAAGCGGATCGTTTGCACTGTCTCAGAGTATATATTTTTGCAATTTAACACTGCCCCATCAAGTTTGGAATTACCTTGCAAATAAAAACCCCAGGTTGAATAAAATGAAAAATTCTTAAGCTTGCTGTGCTGTTCTGTCACATCTTCAAAGCTCCTGAAATGTGGACAATTCTAACCCTTCTGACTTTTAGAATTCCAGTACTGTTTAAGCCTTAACTTGAACTAAATTACCCCAAAAGCACTTCCTACTAAGAAGTGTAATGAACATCTCCTTACACATTTAAGATTTGGCCATATTTGTACCAAAGTATGCATTTTCTAGTAACTTTCTGTAACATTCTAAATGACTCATCCATTTTATATTGGTGAAACCTTAGCCTGCTGCTGTCAAGAAATAGGGATCAATTTACTAAAAGCACATAAAGGCCTTTTCTAGCACCTACCATAGAAAGTGGACCACTACAAACTGCAAAGGAAAACCAAAAAGCCAGATATACAATTATTATCCATAGATTTAGAGATGTTTACAATGAGTTGTAGAAATGTATAAAACTTGAAAGCCTGAGAACTTCTGCAAATAATCTTTCAAATTAGTGCAGGTTGTTTTTTAACGTTACCTAAATGCTAAACCTTTAACATATGGAGTGGACAGTCTGATACAACTTTAGCTGCATTTTGTAGGTTAATTATAGCAACCCGCTTTGTTAGGGTTAACTGTGTTCAGTAAGCAGAATATAAGCATAAATAAGTCTCTTAATATTTGGATATTCAATTGTTGCTCTTTTCATTTTTTGGTGCAAACTAGAAATGCAGGATACAACATTCTTAATGTTGAAATATTCTCCAACATCCTCTTTTAAAAAGTAGTTCTCAATCTTAAATCTGGGATTAATGAGCTAGAATAGTCTAACCCAAGTATTATCTGTCCACTTTAGTGACTGTACTCCTTAATATGAGAAAGCAGGGTGATGGTTCTCATGTTTCATACATTGGAACCAACCAAGTACTGGTTAATACAAACTCTGGCCTTTATGTGACCCCCCCCCCCCATGACTGCAGTGTTACTCTTTTTTGGTTTGGGTCATTTTAAAATGCTTCATTTTCCTTTTCTGCCTTTTTAGTTTGACTTCAATTTACAAAATATCAATTGCCAATCAAGACTTCCCCTTTTACGTAACATTTTAGTACCCTGTATGAAGAGCAATGGGGATCTCACTTTTGCCTAAGAATCTTCTATCTGGTCCAGTCTAGGGGATGGCATTACTGGTATTAGCCTGAATCTTGCAAGTAATGTAGAATCTCGGGCCCCAAACTTCTGAATCACTGCACATTTTGTGAAGCACCGCTCCTCTCTGTTAAAAGCAGTTTGAAAATTTTACTCACCTGTGGTTAAAAAAAAGTATAATCCAGCAAATAAGGAACTCCTGTTCTTCACCCTTAAAGCCTAATGTGCCTTTTAATGATCCTTCTAGTCTGTAAAAGGTTGGTTCTAACTGCAATTACTACAGAAACTAGACAGGCTACGTTAGAAAAAGCATGCTACTTTCTCTTTGTGCATCTTTCATTGATGCAAAGAGTGTTTCTTAAAGGCACACTGAAACCATAAAAAGGATGAACATAACAATTCACTAGAGGTGAAAAGCTTTTTGTTAATACAACTTGCACTGGTTTTAAAAGCTTTGTGAACTGTTTTAAAATGGTATCCGTTAACTATGCTTTTAACAAGGATATCTTTTTTTTACTTACGTGTGACAAATGTCCATCTTCATAAGGGCACTTTTCATGTATTATGTATAGATCTTTAAAACTGTATTCTTCAAAATAAAGTATACAAAAGATTAATAGTCTGTCCTTTATTTCCAAGTTGTTCCATGACTCACTGAAAAAGCAGTGGACATTCTGCTCAGAATCCTTTCCTGAGCTATCCACCCATTCCCCCCAGAACCCTGTCCTGGCCATCTCTACCGCTGTCCCAGTGTGGTCTCAGCCTCTCCACTTGAAGGGATCTCCTGCACACTTCCTTTTCTGTGACCAGAATTTGTTTCTTATGAATGAAGAAAATCAATAAAGGTAGTTTGACGTCTGATCTTATTTATTTGTTCCTCTTACAACAATCTCATTTTTGACTGGACTCAGACTTTGAGGTAGAAGCTCTCAGAGAAGACAGCCTCCGTCTCTTGGCAATCTGTTCCTGGCGCTTTTCTTTGGCCTCCTAAACAAAACAAAAAAGCAGTTATAGCTTGTCTGACTTAAAAATGTAAATCCAAAGTAAGGCCTGACTTTTTCTACCAGGTATCTTGACTTACCTTCATTCTCTTGGCCAAAAGCTTAGCATATTCTGCAGCCTCTTCCTTATTTTTCTTCGTGCGCTGCTTCTTCAAAGCAATGCGCCGACGTTTGTGTTGGAGGACACGTGGAGTAACAAGACGCTGTATCTTGGGTGCTTTGGTTCGAGGTTTCTTACCTGAAAATTCAGACAAGAATTCCATCACTTCTCAAGAATACCCTTGTTCATCAGAATCCACACCTACATTTTAAAAACATTACTAACAGTAATACCTAGGAAAACTTAGCTGTATGAGGCCTTAAGCTGAATCTGAACTATTGTATAATTTAAAACACTACCCTATCAAACAAAAAGACAAGATGGGCTAAATCTCAAAATGTAGTAGCTGATTAAGTCCTTCTGCAAGGTGAACAGACTTTTTCTACTAGATGCCAGGGTTTTCCTGCGTAGTGCATTTAATCCTAAGACAGCCTGTTACACATTAGTACTTTGAATGTCAAGTTCAAGAACATATGTAGATTCATGTTACTCTGCCTGGAGAAAGCCCTATCCCAAGCTTTTTCCTACTCCATTTTGATTTCCCTTCCACAGTTAGATCGTCTTGGTAAGGTATTCTACATTTGTACTGTTAAGACACAGGAGCATTATTTTCAAACCGTATTAACTGTATGTTTAACTCATCTATGAAAACTAAGTACAACTCTTATCTGCACCAATATCCTAACCACACTTTGAAATCCCATTTGTGCTTGAGTCTAGTATTTTGCCAAGGCAGATCCTGCCAATCTGGGGAATGAAACCACGTACATTAGAATGTACAACACACTGTGCTTAGAGTATCTTCATTTGTCATCTGTGAATCCCAAATCCTAATCTGCTTTGGAGCAAAAGCCTTTTCAGATGTTATCGTTTGAGTCTGTGGACAACTAGTGCGATTAACAAATAGCTAAGGCAAATATTCTAAAAGGAAATGCTCAATTGTTCAGGTTCTGCTGCTACAAGTCAAACAATCCCTTATTTAAAGATGTTAAGAACCTGTATTACAAGCCTGTTAACCAGAACACTGGCTACACTGGCAGTATTTCCAGGGGTGTGGTTATGGGCAACTGCCACGTACCTGCCTTTTCTTTCTAACTGTGAACTTCAGAACAACTTGTTCTTTTATACTATATCCTCTACACTTAAAATAGTACCTGGCACACAGGTGTTCAGATATTTTGGACTGACCCATAAGCACTCACTATATGCCAGGAGCCACATTTTTCCAGATTTGTCAGGAAAACCCAACCAGGACTGACATGCTCTTTATTCCACGTAATGTAAAATACTCCTACACTTTACTACACACATACCTTACTACAGACATTAATGTCACAGAAAACAGGTGCTACAGACCTCACTGGTAATGGATTATGTTACCTAACAAACTATGTATCTAGTATATACCATCTTAACATATAAAAGCTCCAAAAACCCAAACACCTGGACCTAGTATTTTGAATAAAGTGTTTTTCTTCTAATGGCCACAATTCCTACTATTGCCACCCACAGCTAAGACTGAGAAAATAAGGGCCAGGGGTGCGTGGATGGCTCGGCTGGTTAAGTGTCAAGACTCTTAGTTCAGCTCAGGGCATGGTCTCAACAGTTATGGGATCGCGCCCCAAGTAGGACTCTGCACTGACAGTGCAGAACCTGCTTGGGATTCTCTCTCCCCCTTGCCTGCTTGCACTTGCTTTCTATCAAAAACAACATTTAAAAATTTTGACTTAAAAAGGGGGGAGGGGTGGGCAGAAGTTGAAGCAACTTCAGTTGATGAAAGTATAAATTCTTCTATAAACAAACAATAGAAATGCTAATATGTAAAGAAAGCAAAATTATTGGGGGGGGGGGGGATGTGAGATCACGTTCAATCCTAGTCCCAGAATTTTTCATCAATTTTTCTGACTCTAACCCCAAAGCCATGAACTTCACACATCTGATAGAAGTCATCTTCAGATAAACTTATAGGGGCGCCTGGGTGGCGCAGTCGGTTAAGCGTCCGACTTCAGCCAGGTCACGATCTCACAGTCCGTGAGTTCGAGCCCCGCGTCGGGCTCTGGGCTGATGGCTCAGAGCCTGGAGCCTGTTTCCGATTCTGTGTCTCCCTCTCTCTCTGCCCCTCCCCCGTTCATGCTCTGTCTCTCTCTGTCCCCAAAATAAATAAACGTTGGAAAAAAAAATAAATAAATAGATAAACTTATACATCAATGACTCAAAGCAAAATTCCAAGTATGCTTCTAGAGAATCATCAGATATGACAAGGATTAATACCAACTGGCTATATTGACCCTCTCCCCCAGTTTTCCTAAAAAACTTAAACCCCAAGCAAATACATAGTGGGCAGACCTTACTTTCTAGTATGCCCACAACATGCTACAGACAAACGAAATGGAGCAAACTCTAAATTGCAAAACCTCCCCTACCTTCTTTATTTAGGGGCTTTCTCACAACATACTGGCGGACATCATCTTCCTTTGAGAGATTGAAAAGCTTGCGGATTCTGCTAGCTCTCTTGGGCCCCAGGCGACGAGGCACAGTAGTATCAGTGAGTCCAGGAATATCCTTCTCCCCTGAAAGGAAAAAGTGATCAAAGACCTTTTTAATCCCACAACTTTCTTATGAACAAAAATCCTAATTACTCTTTATGCACTGGTAAAGAAACAAGTCCACTGGTCAAACTGTGGACACTGCAAATAAAAAACACTCGGGTAATCAACTTTTAAATCAATGTCAACAAAAACTGAACTCAACAACACAAAGAAACCTCACCTTTTTTCACAATGACCAAGTTGAGAACACTGAGATTGGCATCCACGATGCAACCCCGAACAGATTTGCGCTTTCTTTCTCCAGTCCTCCGTGGTCGGTAGCAGGAATGCCCCTTACTCAGCAGTAGGCGGACACGGCCATGGGTCAAGACACCCTGCTTCATGGGGAAGCCTTGTTTGTCATTGCCACCACTGATTCGTACCACGTAACCCTGTAACGTACAATGACACGATGCAAAATAAAAGATTATGGCCCTTATGAAGTATACCCCAAATCCGAAGTATGCTGAAACCAATTTGAAACTTGGTTATGAAGTTTTCTTTATTTTCAGTTTGCCAAGATCAATTAGCAAATTCCTATCAATCAAGCCCTCTTTCTAACCTATGTATTTTTATACTAGATGTTAACAGTTCTAGGAAAGGAAAGATTATGTGAAGAAACCACAAGAGAACAAACAAGTGAACCAGAAACAACCCTGTTGGCACTTTTTAAAGATACTCTTTGGAGATTATCAGCTTGCAGGGCAAGAACTTTAGGTATATTTTCCCACGTGACCTACAAAACCCTGCAAGGTGATAACGCTACCCGAAAAAGGTACACTTGCAAGGAACCAGCCCAAGGTCAGAAGACAGAACCCGGAGTTTGAACCGCACTACATACACCAATTACCAACTACGTTTACTACCTCTTACACAGCTTCAACAATTTTATAGTCAACTTTTACCTTCCATTCTTCCCCTAAAGCATCAGCAGCAACTTCTGTGGCCATTCGCTTCTCATAAAAGGTACGAAGTTTGCGTTCATCGTCCACTTCAATGAGTTTCTGGCAGCCAGTAGCTGGGAAAGAGATGTTCAGCTAAGGATTAAGGGGGGGGGGGGAGAGCTTTAGAGAACCAATGAATTTACAAAGGTTAATTCCATTGCCACAAGCCTTTTATGTAACAGACAACGAGCAGAAATGCTGAAATACGTTTTACTAGCTAAAACGTGTGTATAGAATAACGCGGAAGCACCGCCCTAAAACCCGGGCTAATTTTTCCTCAAGCATCGCGGAATGACCCCGGCGCGAAGGGCCCTCCGTAGCCGTGTAGCCTACCAGAGCAAGGAGCCCGAGTTACCGCCGCAACTAGGCAGCAGGGTCATTATCCGTCCCGCCGGGCGTGAGGACGCCACCATGGCGCTCCCCGCCCGGCGCGGCTCCAGCTGTAATCGCTCGCCATCCGCTCTCCCAAGAACCCGTGGCCCCAAGAATGGAGAACTTTCTCCCGCCTCAGACTCTCCTCAGCCTACAGCTAGGATTTTAGAGAGCTAGGACTGCGGTAATGCAGCGTCCTGGGGCACGATTCACGTACCCCAAGCCTAGTCCCAAACCCTCCACCGCTTCCTACCTTCATGGTGAGGCTGCCTACCGCCTCCGAAGCGCCACGAAAAAAGAGGCCCGACTTCCGCTTAGCCCACGTCTCATAGGCACTTCTAGTTCTCGCGAGGTTACAGGACGTCTGGGATAGCGGAAGTGAGCATAGGTGGGCGGCACTTCCGGAGCCGGGTTTAATTAGTGTTAGAAGGGTTAGTTCCGCGAGCTGTCTGTGCCATTCTCGCCGTGACGTGTTTTTTTTGTTCGTTTTTGTTTTTTTGTTTTTTGTTTCTGAAGGTTAGCATGTCCGCTGCTCAGTCTATCCCGCACCCTCCTGGGCCAGAGCGGGGTCCCAGCTCCGTCTTGGCCACTCTGCATCTGCTGCTACCACAGAAGGAAGGCAGGAGCGGAGTTCAACTCTCTTGGCCTCTCCTGTACCTTAGTGTCCGAAGATTTTTAGTTCCTTTTGGTTCAGAAGCTTGCTCTGCCCTGGTTCCGGCTGTTCACAGCAGGATGACTCGAAAGCCGTGGTTTGTTTTTGTGCATGTCCTGTAACCAGTCGCCCTGCAGTCATCGTTTTCTGTCGCAGAATAACACCTTTCCTTTCGCGCAAGCCATTAACCGCAGTTACCCTCAGTCCAGGCCACCATCGGTGCGTCCCAAATAGTCTTCCTGGTTCTCTCTTGCCTCTAGAATCTACAACGCCAAATTCTATCATTCCCTTGCTGGAAATGTGCCATTTACTTTCCACTGCAGTTAAATGCTTTCCCATCTCTTGTCCCTGGCCTCAAACTTCCCACAAATTCCTCTATTGCCATTCCTTAATGCCATGCAGGTCTTTTCGGATTAGATGTCACTCCCAAGACAAACCCTTCCTGACCATGCTACCTAAAATAGTACCCCTCTTTTTATCTCTGTTTTTCTTTCTCATACTTAATCATGATACCTAAATGGTATGTTTATGGTCTGTGTCCACTACTAAGTGATAAATGAGGCCAGGGATCCTATCTTAACTTCACTGTGGGACACTTAGGGCACAGCACAGTGCATGGCACATGTAAGTGCTCAGTAAATATTTGTTAAATTATAACCCCAGCCCTTGTATGTATTAATGTATTGCAGTGTGGTAGCATGGAACCAGCCAGCAGAGGGAGAATAAGTGAATGTGTTATAGTAAATCTTGAATCTGCAGTGATGCAACTCTTAATAGTATAAAAGATGGGAGAAAGATACAGTGCATTTGATAGTGCTCCAGAACATTCCTGGGAAGACAAGCATGGGAACCCAGGTAGTGTAACTCGGAAATCCACACTTGGAATCAGTATCCTGAAGGAAGGAATGTTTATTGCCTATTACATATTTATTCCATATTTATTCTTCGAGAAATAAAAACTCCTGTATTTCAGGTAAACAATAATTTACTTTCCAAGATTACTACATCCCATCTTCCACTTCAGTATCGCAAAGATTTTAGTTTAGGCCTGTTTTACATTCAAAGTTGAAATGTTCTACCAAATCCTGTTTGATCATTTAGTTTTAATGTCTAGAAGGTTTGTGAAATGATGCATTTAAAACCTGTGTAATTTTTTCTGTAATGAGGTGAAAATGATGTAACAGAATTAATCATTTTTTAAGTAAACAATTCATTGACATTTAGTACACTGACAGTGTTACCCATCCACTATTTCCATCTAGTTCCAGGAGGAAACCCTGTACTTATTCAACAGTTGCTCTCCATTCCCCTTCTCTAGCAGCCATGGGCAACCATGATTGTGTTCTGTCTCTATGGATTTAGGTCTTCTGTATATTTCATATAAATGGAATTATATGTCTGGCTTCTAATGTCTCTGAAATTCGTCTACGTTGTAGCATTTATCAATACTTCATTCGTTTTATTAAATTTTTAAAATTTTATTTTTTTAATTGTTTTTATTTTAGAGGAGAGAGTGCACTGGAGTGGGGAGAGGGGCTGAGGGGAAGGGGGAGAGGGAGAGAGGGAGGGAATCTTAACCAGGCTCCACGCTCAGCGTGGACCCAGATGCAGGGCTTGATCCCATCACACTGGGATCATGACCTGAGCCGAAATCAAAAGTTGGATGCTCAACAGATTTGTTTATCCATTCATTCATCCACTGATGGACATTTGGGCCGTTTCCAACTTGTAACTAGTGAGTAGTGCTGGTATGTCTGAGTACCCATTTTCAAATCTTTGGGTTACATACCTAAAAGTGGAATCAATGGGTCATATGTTAATTCTGTGTTTAATTCCTACAAGAACTGCCAAACTGTTTCACAGCTGCTGAGCCATTTTACATTTCCACCAGCAGTTTATGAGGGTTCCAATTTCTCCACATCCTAGGCAACACTTGTTATTTTGTTATTTTCTTTTTTTTTTTTTAATTATAGCCATCATAGTGGGTGTGAAGTGATACCTCATTGTGGTTTTGATGTGCATTTTCCTAATGAGTAATGATGTTGAGCATCTTTTCACTTACCTGTTGGCCTTTTGTATATCTTCTTTGGAGAATAGAAAACTAAAAAAACATAATTGGGCAGTACTTGAATAAATTTTTTTAATGTTTCTTTTCAGGGGAGAGAGAGAGAGAGAGAGAGCGAGGGGCAGAGTGAGAGGGAGACACAGAATCAGCACAGAGCCTGATGCGGGGCTCAAACCCACAAACCATGAGATCATGACCTGAGCTGAAGTTGGATGCTAAACCAACTGAGCCACCCAGGCGTCCCTCCAATTATGTTTCTTAGCTCTAATTGTTTTCATTGAAGTAGTGGTGGTGAGTTAACTTGAGGCCAAGAGTGTCTTTCCGCTTTCTTGTTAATGTCTTCTGATGTACAATAGTTTTTAATTTTGATGAAGTCCATTTTTTTTCTTTACATTCATGCTTTTGGTGCTGTATCTGAGACAAATCGATTGCCAAATCCAAAGTCATGATGATTTACACTTATATGTTATTAAATAAAATCTTAAAATTTAATCTCTACATCCAGCGTGGGGCTTGAACTCACGACCATGAGATCGAGAGCACCACACTCCCCTGACTGTGCCAGGTCGGCATCCCTACCCCTATATTTTCTTTCAAGAATTGCATGGCTTGAGTTCTTATATTTAGGCCACTGATACATTTTGAGTTGATTTGTTAATATTGCATGAGGTAGTGAGTCCAACTTTATTCTTTTGCATGTAGATATCCAGTTGGCCCACCAGCATTTGTTAATGAGACTATTCTTTCCCTCATTGAATGATCTTGGCACCCTTGTTGAAAAGCAGTTGGCCATAGATCTATGAGTCTGCACTCTCACTTGTTTTCCATTGGTCTATATGTCAATCCTTATGCTAGTACCATGCTGTTTTGATTTGTGGGAAGTTTCAGAAATCAGAAAGTGTGAGTCCTTGATTTGGTTCTTCTTTTCCAAGATTCTCTTAGCTTTTTGGGATCCTTGTAATTCCATACGAATTGTATGCCACTTATGCAAAATATGCCCTTGGAATTTTGATAGGGATTACATTAAATCTATAGATCAATTTTATCATCTTTACAACATGGAGTCTTCTAGTTCATGAACACAGAATGTCTTTCCATTTATTTAGGTCTTCTTTAAATTATTTCAGTGATGTTTTGTGGTTTTCAGCTTGCAAGTCTTTTACCTCCTTGATTCATTTTAATCCTACGTATTTTATTCTTTTAGATTGTTTTCTTAATTGCCTTTTCAGATTGTTCATTGCTGGTGTATGGAAACACAACTGATATTTGTGGGTTCATCTTATTTCCTAAAACTGCTGAATTTGTTTATTAGCTTTCTTGTGAATTCTTTGGGATCTTCTATATATATGATCATGTCATCTGTGAATAGAGATAGTTTGACTTCTTTTCAGTTTGAATGCTATTCATTTATCTGTTCATTTATACCTAATTGCTCTGGCAAGACCTTCCAGTACAATGTCAAATAGCAGCATTGAAAGCAGGCACCCTGTGTATGTAATCTTGATTGTCAGTTTTATAATCACCTGAAAACTTTTGAGGACTAGAAACGGTAGCCAGGATTCCAACTCTATTCTTTTAATTTTTTTTAATTTACATCCAAATTAGTTATCATATAATGCAACAGTGATTTCAGGAGTAGATTCCTAAGTGCCCCTTACCCATTTAGCCCATCCCCCCTCCCACAACCCCTCCAACAACCCTGTTTGTTCTCCATATTTATGAGTCTCTTCTGTTTTGTCTCCCTCCCTGTTTTTATATTATTTTTATTTCCCTTCCCTTGTGTTCATCTGTTTTGTCTGTTAAAGTCCTCATATGAGTGAAGTCATATTTGTCTTTCTCTAATTTCACTTAGCATAATACCCTCCAGTTCCATCCACATAGTTGCAAATGGCAAGATTTCATGCTCTTTGAGTGCCAAGTAATACTCCGTTGTCTATATATACGCCACATCTTCTTTATCCATTCATCCATCGATGGACATTTGGGCTCTTTACGTACTTTGGCTATTGTTGATAGTGCTGCTATAAACATGGGGGTGCATGTGCCCCTTTGAAACAGCACCCCTATATCCCGTGAATAAATACTTAGTAGTGCAATTGTTGGGTCGTAGGGTAGTTCTATTTCTAATTTTTTGAGGAACCTCCATACTGTTTTCCAGAGCGGCTGCACCAGTTTGCATTCCCACCAACTCTATTTTGTATTTGGTCTTTTTTTCTTCATTAGTAAAGCTGGAATTATAAAAGCTTCTCTTGCAAGTCAGCTGAAAGCTTTGAACTGATAAATGTCTAGTGCCTCTGTCCTTCCTGATGCATAAATGGCTCACACTAACCTTTGCCCTGAAATTTATCATTGCTCCCCAGAGACTTGGCTGTGTCTACTACACTTAATTGCACTGTCTGGTATATGACAGGCCATCTTTCGCATAAATGGCAAATTTTTGTTTTAATACTACATCACAATAATTTTAAGCACAATTTAATTCTGCAATCCAAAGTACGCAGAATTGAACTTCATATGATGCTGCTCTTTCAAGTATTTCACTTGGATTAAGAAGCAAATGAATAGGGAACCGCACAGGAAAAAACTGTGACAACTTCTCTCTCTGCCTTGTGGCTGGTAGATTCATTTGGCACCGATTTAAGACTGGTTTTGGTGTTGAAATGCTGAAATAGAAAGGAATGTGAGTCTTAGAATTAAGGAAACATGGTATGTTGCAGTAAAAAGAATGGCGACTATCTCTAGGAAATAATATAGACTGGTTTTCCAGATATATTTTTGAGAAAAGCAAGTTACTTTTTTAATAAGGGAATAAAATGAACACATCTCGATTTGTTAATTGACCACCTAATTAAATTGATTACCAAGTGGCAATAGGGTGGAGGGAACAGTAATGAAAATAGGACATCCTTGTCTGTGGAAGCATGGATTGGCTTGTCTCCTATCAGGTCCCTGGGTAGTCTGGATTGCTGTGTGACCATGGCTGGAGGGGTCAGAGCCATGTATAGGGTCCTTTCAAGATCTCCAGGTGACAGATGGGAGTATCTCCTGCCAGGTCCTTGTGCCAGCAGGAGTTCACAGACTGCTGCTGGGATGGGCTAGAGTCCAGTTCCAGGGCTATTTCAAAATCTGCAGTTTGACCAAGTTTGGCAGGCTTACTTTCGGGGGCTGCTGGATCCCAGCCAAGAGTGTCTTGGAGACAGTTCACTGGCCACCTCGGTGTCTGCAGCCAGGACTGGGATCCGTATGCCTATTACCCAGTGCATGTGTAGGTGTGACTCCTCCCAAGTTCTTTAGCATATGGTGCTGGTGACAGAACCAAAGCCAAATGGGGCTGTAGCCAAGTCCTCAGGGTACAGAGCTGTTTCTGCATCTGTAGCCATGACCACGGTTGGTGAATCAGCAGCCTGGGCACAGGCTTGCCTTCTCACAACAGCTCTCCTTGGTTTTGGACTGCATCAGGGTTTCACAGTCTACCTGGATCTCAAAGCTCCCTCAAAGACCCTTTTGTCCCTGGATGGATGCCAGATTATTGTGTGTGGGAGGTGGCAGATATGAGCAAGGAGTGTCTTGTTTGGCCATCTTGCTAACATTAGTACTTTGAGTATTCCTTTTATAAAGTTTTGACTTCTATGTGAATGTAAATATTTTTAAAAATAAAAGGATTTTTTAAAAAATCACAAAATTTAAGATAAACAAATTAACTGAATTTCAAATTAAAATATAGTCAGATTAAAAATTTCAAGAAACTTGAGGGGCATCTGGGTGGCTCAGTCGGGTAGGCATCCGACTTCGGCTCAGGTCATGATCTCTTGGTTCAGGAGTTCGAGCCCCACCTTGGGCCCTGTGCTGACAGCTCGGAGCCTGGAGCCTTCTTCCGATTCTGTGTCTCCCTCTCTCTGGCCCTACCCTGTTCACACTCTTTCTCTCTCTCTCTCTCTCTCTCAAAAACAAATAAACATTACAGAAGAAAATTTTAAAAACTTGAAGAAACTTGAATACAATATTCAGACCATATATTCCTGGTGAGAGATATATTCTAAGGACCAAAAGAAGCACAAAAGATCTTAAATTTTACTTAGTAAGTTTGCTAATGATAGATGTAGTAGTCTCATAACTCTGAAACTATTTTGTATATATTGTAAGATCTAGAGCAATTGTATCTATTGATGTCTTGGGAACTAGGGCTTACATTGTGGGATACATACATGTAGAGAAAACATAGAATCTTATGGCATTAGATTTGAATTGGAGGTATCTGTATGTACTCATGTTAAATGTATATATGGTGTGGGGCGCCTGGGTGGCTCAGTTGGTTGGGCGACTGGCTTTGGCTCAGTTAACGATCTCGCAGTCTGTGAGTTCGAGCCCCGCGTCGGGCTCTGTGCTGACAGCTCAGAGCCTGGAGCCTGCTTCAGATTCTGTGTCTCCCCCTCTCTCTACCCCTCCCCTGCTCACGCTCTGTGTCTGTCAATAATAAATAAATGTTAAAGAAAAAAAAATTTTTTTAAATGTATATATGGTGTGTGAAAGAATGGGGAAGGGAAAAGGAAGGAGAAGGGAAAGAAGATATTTGGGGACAACTGGTAAAATTTAAATATGGATAGTATATTAAAATGTATTACTTAAATGTTAAGTTCTAGGTACAGTAGTGATATTGAGGCTACGTGGCAAGGATACCTTTATTAAAAAGTGCGTGCTGAAATATTCAGAGGTGAAATACCATGGTGTTTGTAATGGAGTTTCAAATGGCTCAGGAAAAAAAAATAATATATACTATTATATATATAGTATGTATACACAGAATAGTATGTAAAAATAGTATATATGGGGGAAGTGGAAACAAATATAGAAAATATTAAATAATTTAGTGAGGCATATACAGGTATTCATTATATTCTTTCAATTTTTCTTTGGGTTTGACATTTTTCTTTTTTTTTTTTTTTTAAGTTTTTAATGTTTTATTTATTTCTGAGAGAGCTCAAGCAGGGGCAGGGCAAAGAGAGCAGGAGACAGAGGATCCAAAGCGGCCTCTGTACTGACCGTGGTGAGCTGGATGTGGGGCTCGAACTCACGAACCACGAGATCATGACTGAGCCACCCAGGTGTCCCTGGGTTTGACATCTTTCAGTGCAAACAAAAAGTTAAGAAATGAGGAGATTCAAGAGGTAGAATGGACAGAACTTTATAACTGATAGAAGTGGGAATGGAGGGACAGCTGAGGCAAGAATGGCACATAGATTTCTGGTTTGTCCCCATCACTGAGATGGGGAGCTCTGGAGGAAGGGCAGGCAGAGGCTTCTGCTTTGGACACACTGCGTGTGAAGTGTCTGCGGGGTACCCAGTCCAGTGGGCTGTTGAACATACAGGTTTGGAGGCTGAGTGACCCAGTAAAGAGGTGAGTGTAGAGTTGGGGGCGTGTGTTAATTTGCTAGGGCTGTCATAACAAAATACCACAAACTAGGTGGTTAAATGGCAGAAATTAATTTTGTTACAATTCTGGAGCTAGAAGTCTGAGACAAAGACGTTGGGAGGATTCGTTTGTTCCGGGGCCTCTCTGCTTGGCTGTAAATGGCCTCCTCTCTGTGTCTTCAGATGGTCCTTCCTTCGTGTGTGCCTGTGTGCTGATCTCCAGTCATATTAAATTAGGGCCCATCTGAAAGACCTCATTTTAACTGAATTACCTCATTAAAGACCTTATCTAAAACTAGCCACATTCTGAAGTACCTGGGTTAGGGCTTCAACTTAATAATTTGGGGGAGGGGCACAATTCAGCCCATAACAGGGCCTTCAGGTGGTTCTCAACCAGGAGAAACCTGATGAAACAGAACATTTTTTTATATTCAATAGCGTTAAGTTCAAGTAATCCCAAGAGCAGTAAGTAAAAGTAAAATTTCCCCTAACTCGCTGGTAAATGAGTTTTTCAAGTGTGTTTGGGAAAAGGGAGATTTTCCAAAGGGAGGCATGAATATGGAAAGGAAGAGAAGTAGTAAGGGAGGAAATGAGTTTATGCATTTAGGTCTCATATTTGGCCCAAGTCAAGGAAGCAGGGAAAAAAAAAAATCACGTTAGACACAAATCTGAATTTCAAGGGCAAATTTCTGCTTGTAGAAAGAAACTAATTTTAAACATGCTCCAGTGTGTTTGGGAAAGGAAGTGAAATCAAAGAAATGAAGCTAGGAAAACTCGGCATTATTTCTGTAACTATATCCAGGAGCAAGAATTACAATGGATTCCTCACCCGTTGGGTCAGGGACTAAGGGATGTTTTTGCAGAGTTGTGGCAAATAAGCTCAGGCATATATTTATGAAATATTTGGTGGTGGGCAGGAAGGAACAGGAATGACAGGAAAAGTACAAGAATAAACCCTTCTTTTTGTTTGTTTGATTGTTTGAATCAAATCAACTCGCTATATTAGGGCAATCTTCTTTTTGTCCCATGTGTTTTCATTCCTTAATAGCTATGTGACCTTGGACAACTTACTTGCTCTCTCTCTGCCTTAGTTTCCCCAACTGAAAATGGTGGTAATACCTTCCTCACAGAGTTCTTGTCAGGGTTAAATGAATCAACACGTGAAAAAGTTCAACAGTTCTTGGTGCACAGCAGACTGTCAATGAATGTCAGCAACCCTCGTCATCCCTACACCGTGTCATCACGGTCATTAGCGACGTCCCACTAATTTTGTTTGTGTCATTCCCGCTGTCAGCAAGGCCTTCCTTTCTCCTCTTCATCTGCTTGAAGTTGTGCTGCTTTTGGGGAGTCTTTCCTGAGGATTTGAACCCACACTGACCTGACTACGGGGAGGAGATGCAAGTCTGAACTTGGGGCTGAGGTGTTACGGACAGATTCAGGTGGTGGACAGCCATGGGAGGGTTTTCAATAACATCACTCAACACACATGTGCTGAGCACCTACTGTATGTCAGAAACAGGCGAGGTGCAGGAGATACAGAGACGGGAAGGTATGGTACTCCTTTTCAGGGAACTTTTTATCTAATGGAGAAAGAAATACTTAAAAGGCTCAGTAAAATATGGGCACCTGGGTGGCTCAGTCGTTGAGAGTCCATCTTCAGCTCAGGTCACGATGTCGTGGTTTGTGGGTTCAAGCTGTCAGCTCAGAGCTTGGAGCCTGCTTCAGATTCTGTGTCTCCCTCTCTCTGCCCCTCTTCCACTCACACTGTCTCTCTCTCTCTCTCTCTCTCTCTCTCTCTCTCTCAAAAAATAAACATTAAAAATTTTATTTTTAAAAAAGGTTCAGTAATATAGAAAAAGGCATGATACAATCTAAGTGTCTGGATCATCCCCATCAGCCTGAAAACACGCTGAATGTCCCCTATCTTTAATAAAAAAAAAAAGACTCTCATTTTGACCCTACAGTGCCCTCTGGCTACCATTTTTTTGCAGAGCCCCCAATCCCTCCTTATTAGAAAACCATAAATAATTGTGCTATAGATTAAATGTTTGTGTCCTCCTAAAATTCATATGCTGAAATCCCACCCCTCAGAGTGATGGGATTGAGAGGTGGAGCCCTTATGAACAGGATCAGTGTTCTTCTAAAAGAAGCTCTGAGGAAACTCTTGCCCCATTGGCCAGTGAGGACACAGCAAGAAGGCTACGAGAAAGTGGGCTCTCACCAGACACTGACTCTGCCAGTGCCTGCATCCTGGACCTCCTGGCCTCCAGAACTGTAGGAAATTTCTCTTGTTTATAAGCCTCTTGGTCTATGGTATTTTTGTTATAGCACCTCACACAGACGATATAGATAGATTGCTAAGCTTATTGTTTCCACTTTCTCCCCTCACATCCCTTCTTTGCTAAAAAAAAAAAAAAAAAAAAAAATGCTTAAAATTTCAAGAATGATGAAAAGGTCTACCGTTTTCTCACCCCACCTTCTAGCTCCACCTCGCATCATCCAGGTATCTCGTATTAGTTTGTTTATACATTCAGATACTGGTTTTTTGGTTGGTACAAATATAGTCTATCTTCCTTTTTAACATAAGTGGCAACACACCATATCTGTCGTGCTGCCCCTTTTATTTTCCCCTTAACAGCACATCACAGGGAACTTTCTTTTTAAATTTTTTTTTAATGTTTATTCATTTTTGAGAGAGACAGAGTGAGTGGGGGAGGGGCAGAGAGACAGGGAGACCTAGAATCCAAAGCAGACTCCAGGCTCCAAGCTGTCAGCACAGAGCCCCATGTGGGGCTTGAACCCACCAACCGCGAGATCATGGCCTGAGCCCAAGTCAGATGCTGAACTGACTGAGCCACCCAGGCACCCTGGGAACTTTCTCTTAATACAAAAAGAGCCTCCTCATTACCTTTATTCGTCTCTTCCTGACATTTAAGTTGTTCCCAGTTCATTGGTATTACAAAGAAAGCTGCAATTATATAATGACCCTGCATGTGAGTCATTTCCCATGTCTGGAAGAAAAAGTGTTAAATGACTAGGAGTAGATATGCCTGGTCTAAGTGTATGGCATTTGTAATTTTGATAGCTCCTGCTAAATTTTTCTCCAGAGGGTTGTTGCAGTTCACACACCCACTAACCATTAGGAGAATGCCTGTTCCCCTGAAGTCTTGGCGAATGTTCTTGCACCTTGTGGACTGCAGGCGGGGAGGAGCTGGGGAGCTCGCTAGAGCACATGCCGTTACCCCGTCAAGCTCCTAACCCCCTTTTCTCCGAAGGCAACGGGACAACACTGCACAGCCCTCTTCCAACTTCCAATGTTCCATACTCCCTGGCCAAAGGCTCCCTGACTTCTTTTTCCCTCTGCCTCCCCGCTTTCCTCCCCAGCTGCCTCTATTTCCCTAAGGAAGGGTTCCCCACTCCCCAACATACTGTAATGATGTGCAAGCGGGCAGGGCAGCTGGCAGAGTTTTCCAAGAAATGACCTCACCCAGATGTCTGGGGATAGGCAGAGATCTGATGATGAGGGCTCCAGCACCAGCCACGGTGGTTCAGATGCGGACCAGTGAGAGCCAGCTGCTCTAAAGCCTGAAGAAGAAAGAAAACCTTCTGCCACCCAGCAGAAGAAACACCCCAAAGTCTCTAGCAAAACCACTGCGAAGTTATCCACTAGTGCTGAAAGAATTCAGAGTGAACCTGGCCGAAAGAGCCCTTGATTCTCCTAACTGTGGCATTGGGCCTAAGGGAGACAACATTATGAACGGAGACCGACTACACTTGGCCCACCAGATTCTGAGTTTTTTCCGGACATCTCATTTTCATCTGATGATCCATTTAAGTCTATTTTCTGCACCAGAATCTGTGCAACATCAACAATCAGGGAGTCATCAGCCTGGGCATCCTTAAAGACGCCTGGAGTCCTGCTTTGACTATCTCGAAGGGTTTGTTGTCGGTTTGTTCTCACTGGCGTCCTGCACACCTCTGGATCCTCTGGTTGGAAGCAGAGCCACTCAGTATTTGACCAACAGAGCAGAACGTGACGGGATAGCCATGCACTGGAACAAGAGAGAGGCAGCATAATTCATACTTTGTGTGTGGTGTGAAGGAAAGGGCATCTTCTCACTGTGCTGCAAATTGTATGGCTTTTACAGCCCAGACTTCTGGGTATAGGTTGTACTGATTCCAGTCTCTGCTTTTATCCTTTGGGCACTGGAAGACTCCCCCAGAAGGTAAATGCTACTAAGCGTAGAACTTTGTAGCTGTAGATTAGCTACGTTTAAAACACCTACTCGCAAGTCTTGCTTCTTTGGGATGTCAGAATATATTTCGTGTGATGGGACTGAGGATAGTGATCCTGAAGTCTAACGAATAGTATAGTGCCTTTTACCTAATTCATAATCTGTATAAAGTCATAAAAGCAGCCATAGATGACTAGGAATTGTGTCATTTGCATAAAACCCAGACCTATTTCTAACTATGGGGTTCATGCTGTGGCGAGAAGGGTTTTCCCTTTTCCCTTTGTCAGTTTGTAATGAGAGAGTTTCCTTTTACCTGGCGTAGTTCAGAGAGCACCCGACAGATCATCTCAAACACAACAGACATGCTCCCGGGGGAAAAAAAAAAAAAAGTTTTGGCAAACGTTATCACACTTTGGGAGTTTGTCAGTCTGATAGAGGACATAAATGTTATTTTTTTTATTGTTTATCTTGAGAGAGAGTGAGCAGGGGAGGGGCAGAGAAAGAGAAGGAGAGAGAGAGAATCCCAAGCAGGCTCCACATTGTCAGCAAAGAGCCCAATGCGGGATTCGAATCTATGAACATGGAGATCTTTCAGACCATGACCCGAGCTGAAATCAAGAGCCAGATGCTCAACTGACTGGGCCACCGGGCCCTCCGAAATCAATGTTATTTTAATGTAGTTATAATTTATAGCTCTATTACTATGAATGAACCATCTTTTTATATATTCTTCTGTTCCATTTTTTCCCTGTTGGATTATTAACTCTTTATATATAAGGGAAATTATCCCTGGATGAAAGTTCCACGGGTTTTTCCTAGTGTGTATCATTTTCTTTTTTTCTCCCTCCCTCCCTCCCCTCTTCCCTTTTTAAAACAGCTTTATTGAAACGTAATTCACATACTATATGATTCATCAATTTAAAGTAATATCTTTAAAAAATATATCCCACAGTTCGGTCACTATCACCACAATCTAATTTTCAAGTATTTTTCTCACCCCCCCCAGAGACACCCCATACCCAGTAGTAGTCATTTCCCACCCCTGTTTTTCTAAACTATCCCCCCACCCCCACCCCAGGCAACCACTAATCCATTTCTGTCTCTGTAGATTGGCCTACTCTGACATTTCTTATCAATGGAATCACACAATATGTGGCTTTGGCAACTTGCTTCTTTCACTTTGTTCCTATTCTTTCTCACACCTGTTCCAGTCTGGATTTTGTGTTCACTTACACTATCCTTTAAAAGGTCATTAACTATAGCTCTCTTACATGCTTCACTTTTCTTCCTACCTCTCTTGCCTTCTTGCTGCCTTGCTAGCTCTTCCTGCTCTTCTCTCTAGACATGGGAGTCCCCAGCTTGTCCTTGTTCCTTTTCTCTTTTCTATCTCCTCCCCTTCTGGGCTGCTCATCTGGTCCTGTGGTACTGGGGAGACCACCAGCTTGCTATAAAAATCTGTTCTCCTGGGCAGCTCAGTCGGTTAAGAGTCTGACTTCAGCTCAGGTCATGATCTCGCTGCTGCTTGTGGGTTCGAGCCCCGTGTCAGGCTCTGTGCTGACAGCTTAGAGCCTGGAGCCTGCTTCAGATTCTGTGTCTCCCTCTCTCTCTGCCCCTCCCCCACTCATGAGCACACGCACTCTCTCAAAAAATGTATAAACATTAAAAAAATTGAAAAAAAATCTGTTCCCCTAGAATTCTGGCTCCAGGAATATGAAGTAGATATCCTTTCCCTATTCCTCCTGCTGAATACAACTGAACATTCTTGGACATTACATACAAAGCAAGTATTTGAAAGGTGGACAGAAGAAGGCAGGCTGACTGGAGAACTTGGACCCCAAGGAATGGTATGGTGGGGAGTTCTCTGCATTTTCTTTTTGCCTCATACATCCCAGACTTGGAATTGGAGAAGCCAGCAACTCAAAATGCCAACGGGCGTAGACCAAAAATTCCACAAAAAAGCTTATTTTTTCTAGTCAGAGGACCAAGAAAGGGGCAGCCTGGTAGGGCAGAAACATTTAGATAATAACATTCTACTCTAGTCAAACACCACAGGAAAAGCAAACTATGGCCCAGCCCCAACTGCACAAGCAAAGGCTGAATGGAAGCCTAGACCTTCTACCCTTATCAGGCTATATTGAGGTTTTCAAACAATCCTGCCTGCAGGGGGGGGGGGTGGTGTCAGAGAAAGCCAAGAAGGGAGTTGAACTGTCATCTCAGCGGGCCAGTAAACAGCCTCTCTTAACCCCTGTGATGTCAGTGGAGACTAGATGCAGAACCTCGACTTCTACCCCTACCATCAGTGAAAAGTCGCCTCTCTGGGTCCATTGGGCAATCTGGTTATGTATCTCCACCTGGTAGAACCTCTCCTCCTCCTTCAGAGAAAGCCAGCTAAGACAGAAGGTTTAAATGAGACCCGAAGTTGCATAACATGATACAGAAATGGTGAGATTTTAATAGAGAAAAATCATTCATCATACCAAGAATGAGGAAGATGTCAAAGTGAGTTAAAAAAAAAAAAAAAGCTGCAAAAGCAGATGATGGAGAGGTTAACATTACCTGACAATGGTTTTAAGATTTTATTTTATTTCATTTTGAAGTAATCTCTATACCCAACATGGGGCTCAAACTTACAACCCTGAGATCAAGAGTCACATACACTACCAACTGAGTCAGCCAGGCACCCCTATCTGACAATGATTTTAAAGGAACCATGATAAAAATGCCTCAATGAGCAATTAAGACTATGCTCAAAATAGGGGCGCCTGGGTGGCTCAGTCGGTTAAGCATCCAACTCTTGATTTCAGCCCAGGTCATGATCTCACAGTTTGTGGATTCAAGCCCTGCATCAGGCTCTGCACTGACAGTGAGGAGCCTGCTTGGGATTCTCTCTGCCCCTTTCCTGCTCACACTGTCTCTCAAAATAAATAAATAAACATTAAAAAAAAAAAGACTGAGCTTGAAATAAATGAAAAAAAAATAGAAGGACTTAGCAAGGAAATTGAAAGTCTCAGCATCCTAATACAAGCTATAAAGAATCAAATGGAAATTTTAGACTTGAAAAATACACGAACACTGGGTGGCTCAGTCAGTTGAGTGTCTGAGTCTTGATTTTGGCTCAGGTTATGATCTCATGGTTCATGGGATTGAGCCCCACTTCAGGCTCTGTACCGACAGCAGAAAGCCTGCTTAGAATTCTCTCTCTGCTCCTCCCCAACTTGCGCACACACATGCTCACACACACACACACACTCTCAAAATAAACTTTAAAAAAAAGAACCAAAAAAAATGCAATAACTAAAGCTCAGTGGATGGGCTTGACAGCAGAATGAAGGGGATAAATGAATCAATGAATTAGAAG
Organism: Lynx canadensis; assembly: GCF_007474595.2. Classification (NCBI taxonomy): domain Eukaryota; kingdom Metazoa; phylum Chordata; class Mammalia; order Carnivora; family Felidae; genus Lynx; species Lynx canadensis. The sequence continues at coordinate 43,901,901 of NC_044315.2, forward strand.
ATAGAATGATAGAAATTACCTAATCTGAACAACAGATAAAATCAGTTTTAAAATGATGAACAGAGCCTAAAGGACCCGGGGATTACCATAAAAACCTAGAAATCTAATATTTAAGTCATTGGAGTCTTGGAAGGAGAGAAGAGAGAAAGCAAGACTTAAAAAGTACTTGAAGAAATAATTGCTGGAAAGTTCCCATATGTGATAAAATACATAAATCTACAGATTCAAAAAGCTAAGCAAACTCCACGTGGACTGAACCCCAAGAAATTCACTTCAAGACAGCGTAATTAAGTTTCTGGAAACCAAAGACAAAGGAAGAAAAATCTTAAAACCAGCTGGAGAAACACAACATCTTACTTATTAGGGGAAGCACAATTTGCATGACAGTGGGATCTTCATCAGAAACCAGAGAGGCTAGGGGCACCTGGGTGGCTTGGTAGGTGTGGAATGTCCACTCTTGGTTTTGCCTCAGGTCATGATCTCACGGTTCTGTTTCTGAGAGCCCCTCATTGGGCTTTGAGCTAGCAGGTGCGGAGTCTGCTTGGGATTCTCTCTCCTCTCTCTGCCTCTCCCCCTCCCTCTTTCTCCCTCTCAGAATAAATAAATAAACATAAAAAAACAAAAAGAGAAACCATGGAGGCTAGAAAGGTATACTATTTCTTTGAGCAATGGGAAAAAAAGAACTCAATACAGAACCCTTTACCCAAAAACACAGGTCTTTCATGGGTTCAGGGGTGGGGGGGGGAGGGAACAAGATATCCTCAGAAGAAAGAATATGTAAAGAATTTAAACATTTTAAAATTCGTCATTCCAAAAGAATGGCAAAAGGACATTTTTTAAACAGAAAGTAAAGGACAAAAGAATGAAGCTTGGCATATTAGGGGAAAAGGATGTAGCAAAACACGGGTAAATACAGCAAACTTGCCTCCTCTGGAGTGGTCTAATGTTTGGTGGCGAAAACAAAAAAAAAAGCTCATCCTAAAATATGTTAGCAACTTTTTCTTTTTTTTTTAATTTTTTTTTTTCAACGTTTATTTATTTTTGGGACAGAGAGAGACAGAGCATGAACGGGGGAGGGGCAGAGAGAGAGGGAGACACAGAATCGGAAACAGGCTCCAGGCTCTGAGCCATCAGCCCAGGGCCTGACGCGGGGCTCGAACTCACGGACCGCGAGATCGTGACCTGGCTGAAGTCGGACGCTTAACCGACTGCGCCACCCAGGCGCCCCGTTAGCAACTTTTTCATGTGAAAAGAAATTGTAACGTATCCATTCATTTTGGAAATCATCAACTATTTCTAGGATTAAATTTCTTCCAATTTACACACTTGAGAGGAGGGGCAGGTGTCCCCAAACGTCTAGATCATTTGTTCCCCAGCCTGGATTGCTAATACAAAAGATTAAAGTTCTTGGTCCTTCTTGGTGTCTAATCTGGAACTTTCCTAGCAATGACTGTCCCCATCTGTAGAATATACTAGATCCTCACCTCCAATTGTTAAAATGATTAGAGAATTTAGTGAAAAAGGATGATCTTCACACTGGTTTCAATCTTTTTCACTGTCTTCAAGGCCTCTGACCTCACCTGGACCACTCATTTTTAGTTAAATGACTTTTTCCCCCCTTCTTTCAGAAGTATGAACTGCCCCAATTTTCTCTCATCCTCAACATGTTTCCAGGCATTCATATATATTCTCTACATTCCCCTCTTCCTTGGCATAGAATCCTGTTAGGACATTGGGTTTTAAGTCACAGGAACCCAACTCAAACTAGCTTAAGAAAAAATGTAACTTCACTATAAAGGCTCTGGGGTGTCTTGGGAACATTTGTATGTGGCTAGGTCCCTGGGCATAGCTGGAGCCGGGGACTTCTTTTCCATTTGGACTACTAATCACCTGGACAGCTCTTTTCCGTACTGCTTCATTTATGTTTTGCCAGCTGTTCTGCCAGCTGTTCCACCCAACTGGTGGAACAGGTCATCAGTAGGGCCCAGGTTCAAATCTCTATTCCATTAGGCAATCAGGTGGAGCTGAAGAGCTCAATTCTGATTCCAAATTCCCACTGACACATTCGGATCAGCCAGCTTGGGTCAAGACCCACTCCTGGACCAATGGACACTAGCCACAGAGTCGGATCACAGTGTGTTACCATGACCGTTCCTATGGCAGCCATCTGAATGGTGTAGGGGCAGAGGAAGGTGGGAGGTGCACAGCCCCATCAGAGAAGTGGTGGAAAGTCCCAGAAAAGGGAGAGACGCTGGGACAGATAAAACAACACACATCGACTCCATGACTTTCTTTTCTCTTCTCCAGGTAAATTGCAAGATCTTGAGTTTTCAGTTCCACCTTTTTCCATCTCCTTCAGGATCTAGTTTCATGAATTACCCTTTTATTTTTCCTTTACATTTTAAATCTGTTTTTCTACTCGATTGCCTTTTTCTTAGGCTGAAATTTGCTCAAGTCTTTCCTATACTAAAGGAATGTCCTGTAACTCTTCTTCAAGCTCTTGGCAGATCTGTGTGCCTTTCTTTTTTGCCAAATATATGTCACCTGGCCCTTACGTTTTACCCCCAACTTGGCCTCCTCCATCTTGACTTACTTCACCTCCATTTCCCCAAGCTGTTTCTTGGTCTTTGAAAGGCTGAAGACACAGAAGAGTGAAGGAAGCTTGACATTTATAGGTCATTGGGAAGCGGCCCTTCCAGTGGATGTGATGTCTGACATGCCAGGGTCAGCTCCCTCACGGCACATCTCAGGAATCGGAGAGCCCAGCCCCAAGGGGGACCCTGGATTGGGAGGCATGGCACTGACCAGTCCCTGACCTTTCTAGCTTCCTGGTTCCAGAGAGTCTGTGACCACAGCGCTACCCGGACCCCACCCAGGCTGCTGATAGCTTGTTTACCAAAGCCTCCCTGGTGAAAGGGCCTTCTCACGCACAGGCCAGAGAGGATACCCTCAGCCATTCACCATTTGCTTCTTCCGGGGAGGGTAATTCCCTGCCATCCTGCGCCCTCTGGAATGAAGGGGACAGGTAACAACCACAGGTTCAACCGGAATTGCTGCTTTAGTGGTACCCACTGCTAAGGGCTGAACCCTTCGCCCTTGCTTTCCGACCGCCTTTCTGGTTCTCTCGGCTATATGGGTGCTCCTGTGGTCCCCCTTTTTCATAAAGCCCAATGCTTTTAAAAAACTTATTACAGAAAATTTTAAACACATGCAAAGTAGAGGCACTAATGTGTGCATCACCCAGTTTCAACAATTATCCATTTAAGACCAGTATTGTTCCATCTGTGCCCCCAAACCAACTCCCTCCCCCATTCTTTTGTTTTTAAAGTTTATTTAAGTGGTGTCTACACCCAACATAGGACCTGAACCTATGACACCAAGATCATGCTCTTCTCACTAAGCCGGCCAGGTAGGCGCCCTCCCTCCCCCATTATTTGAAAGCAAGACTGGGATGCTATATTTTGTCTGTAAATGTTTCAGTGTATGTCTCTAAACAATGCTTTCTTTTTCATTTTTGGTTTCGGTCAGGCTTATTAAGGTATAGTTTGCATGCAGTAAAATTTACCTTTACAAGGTATAGGCCTGAGGTTTTATAAACTCTGTTATATAACAACCACCACAATCAGGATGTAGGACACTCATCACCTCCCTCCCGCCACCACCACCCCATGGCCCAAATTCCCCCATGCCTTTTGCAGTGAACTCCCTCTACTCCCCCCAAGTAACCACAGATCTGTCTCCTCTTCCTCAGTTTTACTTTTTTCCAGAAGGTCATAAAAAAGACGGAATTCTAAAAGAGTGGCCTCCCGAAGACTCACGTTTTGAAACATAATCATCACATCAACGTCTCCCCCAACCAACAATAAGTCCCACTATCAGCAAATAGCCAGTGTTTCCCATTCCACATTTGTCCTAAAGAGTATGGTTACACTCTGATGTAGGATCTGAATGAAGTGTATGCATTGCACCTGGCTGTGAGGGTTCTCTAGGAAATCCGTACGTTTCCCCCCCCAGCTGTTGTCTAAGACATTGGGTGGTCGTGAAGAGTTTCCCTTCATCTGGATTGTACTGACTGCACCTGCATATCGCCATTGCTTCTGTTCCCCGCCACCTCGCTACTGAAACACACAGCAGCAAGTATCTGTATCACTTAGGAGTTCGTTAGAAATGCAGAATCTTAGGGGCGCCTGGGTGGCTCAGTCAGTTGAGCGTCCGACTTCAGCTCAGGTCACGATCTGGCAGTTTGTGAGTTCGAGCCCCACATCGGGCTCTGTGCTGGCAGCTTAGAGCCTGGAGCCTGCTTCTAATTCTGTGTGTGTCTCTCTCTCAAAAATAAACATTAAAAAAAATTTAAAAAAGAAATGTAGAATCCTGGATTTCACTCAAGACCTTCTGAATCTTATTTATTTATTTATTTATTATATATATATTTTTTTACAAGATCCCCAGGTGACTCAGCTCCTGCGAATTCACAGTGAGAGCCCAAGTTTTGAGCCAGTTTAAGGTTCTGGCACCCCCGCCCCCGTAAGGGATACAACAGCATTTATCATCTCTTAAACGGGCACACCTGCTCCTCTCTAGCCCTGTCAGACTGCTCAAGACTTGGGGGACTGGCACCTCCCTGTCACTCAGGCCCCTGTAAACGTGGCCGCCGAGGCTCCATTTCCCTCTCTCCTCCACTCCCTCATCCGGCTGAGTCCAGTGAGCTCATTTACCCACACGGCTTTCAGGACTCTCTTTCCTCCTCTTGTCTGCACATCTGTCTAATCCTGACCCGCCCTTGGTCCTTCAGCTTCCTTTTGGGTTGCTGAGAGAATGTATCTTCGCGGAGGTCCGGCCTGCACTCTTAACTCAACCAGTCCAAGCCTAAATCGGGATTTTCCCTCTCCCTTTCGGGTTAGTAACCTGGCCTTCCTCTGATCACTCAGGCCAGACTATTCCATTTCCCCCCTCTTTCACGTCCTACCTCTAATTAGTAAACTATCATCTCTTCTGTATTTGTCAGGCTTCATTTGATTATGCTGGAATAAGAAACAATGCCCCCAAATCTCAGTGACAAGACAGTTTTATTTTCTGCTGCTGTTCTAAGTTGGGGTCTTAGCCGAGCACTTCTGCTGGGCTCTACGTGTCTTCTGCATTCCAGGATCCAGGCTCAGAAGCAGTCCCCATGCGGCTTATGGCAGACCTAGGAATCGATTTCAAAGACTCTGGCAGTCACCCAAACACATCAATTCCCCGCACGTTCTGCTGGTCATAGTCAATGACAAGGTCAAGTCCCATGGCAGTGGGTTGGGAACGTGTGTTCACATGTCTGGAATGAATACTACCATCTAACACAACACCTTTTTTTTTTTTTTTTTTTTTTTTAATTTTTTTTTTCAACGTTTATTTATTTTTGGGACAGAGAGAGACAGAGCATGAACGGGGGAGGGGCAGAGAGAGAGGGAGACACAGAATCGGAAACAGGCTCCAGGCTCCGAGCCATCAGCCCAGAGCCCGACGCGGGGCTCGAACTCCCGGACCGCGAGATCGTGACCTGGCTGAAGTCGGACGCTTAACCGACTGCGCCACCCAGGCGCCCCTCACAACACCTTTTTTAGATCTGAATTGCATCCCTTATTTCAGTTCCCTTTCCCCCTGCCTGAAACCTCACTTTGCTTAGAATGCGCCTGCTCTGGGAAGCCTCTCGTGACCCCCTGAGATAAAGTCATATCCGCGGCTGTCTGTTGTCATGGTACCTGCACTTTTTTGTGGCACACTCGTGGTGAATTGTTTACGCAATATTCAATGTCTGACTTTCTCTCTAGACTGTAAGCTCCATGAGGACAGAGCCAGCATGTTTTGCTCACCCTTTAAAAAAAGAAAAAAGTATTTTTTGGTGAGCGCACGTGGGGGAGGGGTAGAGAGAGGGGGACAGAGGATCTGAAGCGCGGGTTCTGCGCTGACAGGCTGACAGTGGGCTCGAACTCACAAACTGTGAGATCATGACCCGAGCCGAAGTCGGCCGCTCAACCGACTGAGCCACCCAGGCGCCCCTGTTTTGCTCACCATTTTATCCTTGGCACCTAGAAAAGTGTCTTGGCACATAATAAGCCTTCAATAATTACATGTAAATGAATGAATGCATGCTTTAACCATGCTGTCATCTCTCTCCTGGATTATGCAAAGACCTCACCGATCCTTTCTGTGTACTCCTCCTACCATCTACTAGGCTCAGCCTCCCTTTCTGCCACTTTTCTAGCTGAAACATAGTATTGGAAGTTTCCTGAATTAGACCTCCATCCTCGTGCACACGCTGGGCCTTCTGAAGGATTGCTTCTCCCCAGGGCTGCTCCTGGTAGAATCCTACTCATCTTGCGCACCTCATTTCCAAGGCCGCCTCCTCTGCTGGGCCTACCTCGCCTCTCCATGAAGACTCAGGCCCCCACCCCTTGCTTCCACATTCTATGTGTGCCTCTCCTTCTTTGCAAGTATCATGTTGTATTCTAATGGTCTGCGGGCCTCTTCTAGACTAAGCTCTATGAGGCCGAGAACAATGTCTTATTTGTCTTCAGGTTACCCAGCACTTAACATGGGGCCTTGCACAAAGCAGGAGCTCAAAATTACAGCCTTGCAAGCTAGTTATCCAACAGAGTAACGCCTTCTCTATCGAGAAGCAGCAGTCCGAACACACGTTAACCAATTCCACGCCCTTGGGACATAGGGAAAGCCTCAGATGTGCAATCACAGCTGACTGACTCCTACTATGTGCCCAGTCCTAACAAACCGTTTGTGGTTTTCCAGTGTAGATTAGAGAAAGGAGAGAGGCCCAGGGCCAACAGCAGGAAGTGACCTCTGATGGCCTGTCAGCAAACTACTAGACCACCTGACAGAGCAAATAGGGCCATATTCCTGTAATGGCTGCAGTCGTGTTGTCCTGGTGAGGCCTGCTTCCTGCAGCCTTCTCCCACAATTCTGGCCCTGGAGACTTTGCCTTAGATCTAAGGAAAAAAAAATCCTCGCTCGCTTTTCTTTTAAAAAAAATTTTTTTTTTCAACGTTTATTTATTTTTGGGACAGAGAGAGACAGAGCATGAACAGGGGAGGGGCAGAGAGAGAGGGAGACACAGAATCAGAAACAGGCTCCAGGCTCTGAGCCATCAGCCCAAAGCCCGACACGGGGCTCAAACTCCCAGACCGTGAGATCGTGACCTGGCTGAAATCGGACGCTTAACCGACTGCGCCACCCAGGCGCCCCCCTTGCTCGCTTTTCTTGTCTCCCTCTTAACTGAAGAGGGGTACCAGACTCCGAGTCTCCGGTTTCCTGGTGATGAGTGTGGGGAAAGGTTGGCTGCCTCTCTCAGGCGCCTGTCTTCTTCCTCTTTCTCCTGGTGGCAGTAACAGTCTTGGCTTGGGATTTGATTTTTCAGGGAAGCAAAGCATACAGTCCATTCTGAATTTTTGCCCAGCCACACATGGGCTAAGATAGTGGTTCTCAAATTTGAGCATGGGCTGGAATCACCTGGAGAATTGTTAAGCCACAGATTGTTGGACTCTTCTCCCAGAGTTTCTGCTTCAGTAGGTCTGGGGTCTGGACCTAGAAATTCGCATTTCTGCTTTCTTTTAATAAATGTTCATTCATTTTTGAGAGAGAGTATGTACAAGCCGGGGAGGGGCAGAGAGAGACGGGGGACAGAGGATCCAAAGTGGACTCTGTGCTGACAGCAGTGAGCCCGACGCGGGGCTCAAACTCACAAGCCCTGTGATCAGGGCCGAGGTGAAGTTGGACACTCGACCGGCTGAACCACCCAGGCGCCCAGAAATTTGCATTTCTAACAAGTTCCTAGTTGATGCTGATACTGTTGGTCTGGGACGACACTTGGAGAGTCAACTGGCCTGAACGATGACCTCAAGCAAGACCATGATGAAAAGCTCTGACCAGACAGGAAAACACAGAAAATTTCATCCTGGATCATGCACTTTGTGCTTCACTGGGACAGGTGCCTGTGATTTTTTCCAAGGAAGACTTTGTGACTTGATAATTTCCACTTGTAGAACCAGTTGAGCTGGATATTATTATCAGATATTTACTTACACCATATAAACACAGTCATAAACTCTGTAAAAATAGAAGATGCTGGCATCCTGACTTCCCTGCAGGGTGGTTCCCTCAAACGTGTTCTTTATGGATCTGTATCACTGACTCATGTTTAGACTAAATATGACTCATATTTAGACTAAAAGCAACACAAGCAAACTCTTCATGAGGGTTCATCCCCAACCCCTCTCCCCAAGCTGTTTACACCTGATTTCAGAATCTTGTATTCAACTACTAAAGGTAGTTGCCAAGGCATATTGATATAAATCAATTTCAAAAATTAATGACCCCATGATGGGTCCTAATGTTAAATTACTAAGGTTATATTCATTGAAAAAAGGCAACAATGGGGAGTGTTGATGAAAACGTCAGAAAAATTGTAACGCAGTACCATGAAGACCTACAGCAGTGGCTTTGGAGAAATGTCACTTGTGTCCCTTATGTTCTCACCAATTGCCTTCTGTTTAGCACTCTCTCTCTGTGCAGTTGTAATTAGAACCCAAGCGGTTGCTTTTGATCTTGAACTAGGATTGTCATCGACAATAAAATTTCCTGAGGTGGGTGAGGAAAACTCCTCATCATTTCCTTATCAGGACTTGAATGATTTACATCCGGTGGAGGCTAGATTTCATTGGTGCTAAAAGTCACATTGTTTTGCATTGTAACATCCTGAAATCTACATACATCTTTCAGTGGATGGCATTTTATAATCACTGTTGGCCAAGTGGGGGGTCAAGATGTGTTGTCATTACCTGAACATGCACAAACTCAGTGGTTGATCCTGGTGGGATGACCTGACAACTGTAATCTCCATATTTCTGTCAACGAATCACCTAAGGACCATCTGAAGGACAAATATGATGCCTATTGTCTGAAAGCTTTCCTTTGCAACCTTCAGGTAAGATAAAAAAACGTGCTGGTATCCAAATGTATACGCCAGGTTTGGAAGGATTCAGTGGCGGAATGCAGTTAAGAAATGCTGCATCACCACTGCTTGGTAATTAACAACACGAGGACACCAATGACAAAGTTGCAAAATGACTAAGCAAAAGAATAGAGATTCTGAGTGTGAAGAAATTACAGGAACTCCGTAAGTTTATTTTGCTTATGTTTTCCTTTTTACACACAAAAGTGATGTAGGATAATAATATAGGTCTAATTCTAAAAGCTCTCATTGAATAACTATTTAGAAATTCTAAAAGATAAAAGCATTACAAAGAGTTTAATTGGATACATCCCTTTTTTTGGCTAACACCAGCTCCCAACTGTTTTGATTTGAGGACTCCTTTCGTACTTGATGTTGAGGATCCTAAAATTCTAAAAAATCCTAATGTGATAATATCTACCAATGTGTATCATATTCAAAATTTAAAGAGACTTTTAATACTGAAGAACCCACGTTTCCATTAGCTGTCAGAGAGATAATGACACCACACGTCACTTACCCTCTGAAAAGCTCCTACGTGTGCTGGTGAGAGGGGAGCCAAAAGGGCAGATGACGTCATAGTGTTCACAGGGAGTTTTGACCTTGCGGATCCCCTGAAAGGGGAACACACTTTGAGAATCACTGGCATATAAAAATAATGGTGTGTTTTATACCAGTACGGTTAATACAGATACATTTACACCTTAAATAGGGGAAGGATTTCCACGTGGAAAACTATTGTTGGACAATCGGTATAGCACCGTGAGGCATGGAGAAATTAACTGATGTAGTTTTCTTCTGTGGCTGTGAGAAATATTTCCCCCTTTCTACTTAAGTGGCCAGCTCACACTGGGTATCCCGAAGGCTCGAGTAATTCTGACCTTAGGAGAAGGTACCAGCGTGCGTGGGTTCCAGGGCAGTGGAATGGGCTGTCTAGGAGGACGACAGAAGCTAGGACAGAAATAGGAGTTGGAGAAGTGCGGTTTGGTTCCCAGGGGAAGAAAGATGGATTTTCTGGAGACAGACAGAGGAGCTGAGCTTGCAGTTTCTGGAGACGCGGGGAGGCCTGCGAACGGCTGTGTGGGTATTTTGCTGCAGATGGACGTTGCACAACCAGTCAGGGTTCCACTGCACAGTCAGGCCTAGAGAGGGCAGTCCCTGGGGAGCTGCTGGCCTTTGGGGTGCCATGAAGTTTTAAGCAAGCAGATGCTTGCGACAGGCACCATGGATTGCTGACCAGAAGATTCTTCTGTCACTGCCAGCGTCCTGACCTGGAATCCCAGAAGCACTCAAGGACCAGAGCCAACACACGCACACAGTTGGCTTTTGTCGGGACCAGACTGGGTGTTAGAAACTATGGCAGCAAAGTAGTTACCAGCAGGTCTGAGGTCATCCTGCCTGAATGTGATTTCTAGCTCTGCCTTACTAGCTGTAATGGCATTGTCAATAGAACCGGCTTCACAGGATTCTCCCTGGGAACACTAAAGAAGGATGCATGGAAGCTCCTCAAACTGTGTGGCATGTAACAAGTATATATCTATACCATCATCTCTTGCACCTCGGACGTCCTGGAGATATCATACCTGCCACAGTGCATCCTCCGAGTGTTGGTATGACTAAAGTTTCGCCCTATGTTTCGTTGAAGACCAGATGAACACCCTAAGGCTGGAGTCCAGGGGACCAAGAGCATTCAGGAAATTGCACAGGTGCTCTACTGCGCAGGGGGCGGCAGAGGCTGCAGGGGAAGGTCATGGAGTCGGGCACTCCAGCCCGCAGTCTCCCTGCCCCAGCTTATGGCATGGAGTCCTGCCAAGCAAACCCTCAACTAGCTTCAGGGGGACCGAGGGTTTTTCTTTCTTCGGTGTTAGCACGGGCTTCCCACGCAGGGCGCAGCCAGAGCGCTGCAAACTCCTCGAGAGTATGCGGGGGGCCTGGATACTCCCGGGGTAGGAGGGGTGGCGCCGGTGAGTCAAAGCCAGGAAGGTAGGCGTGGGCAAGTATGAGCCTGACCCCCGAGGCTTTGGGCACCTGCCATTTGCGAGGAAGGGGGGAGGGGTGGTATCTGAATTTGCCTGGAGCGAGGTTCCCGCTTCCGGATTACCTCTCCTCCGACACTCATCCCGCCCCCCAGGCTGGGCGTGGTCTGCTCCTATCCTCGCCTCCCCTCCCCAGGGGGCGGAGCTGGGGGAGGGGTCTCTGCGATCGAGTCACGTCCAACAGGCGGAGCGGAGCACCAGGAGGCCGGCTGGGGAGGCGCCACATCCGGCCGCTGACTTGTGTGTATAAAGCCGCCGCCGCTGCACTTGGCTTCCAACAGTAACTCTGGGCCCTTCTCGGCTGCAGGGGCAGCTGCTCCAATGCCCCACAGCGGCCATGAGCGTCCCGCATTGGTGGGACCAGTTGCGGGCTGGCAGCTCGGAGGTGGACTGGTGCGAAGACAACTACACCATCGTGCCTGCCATCGCCGAGTTCTACAACACGGTGCGTGCAGGAGTGGGAGCTGGGCTGGCAGGCGGGCTGGAGGGAGGGGAACGTCCCTAGTCGTAGCCGCGCCAGTAATCTGGACATGGGTCTCCGCGTGTATCTGGGGCATTCTGTCTCCAGGGCCAGAATCGACCCGCGCCCCCTCCTCTGCGCTCCTTCCAGCTCTCCATCTGTCTTCTTCGGTCCCTATCCTGACATCTGGGCTCATCCTCCCCCTGTCATTTCCTTCAGATGGTTCTATTGTCTTGTTTGATCCTCACCAGTCCTGAAGCCAGTGGTCCCTGTCAGCCCCTCTCCCAGGAGGATGACTTGGGCTGGTGAACCTGCCGGGACAATTCCCTTCCCCGCCCCCTCCTCCCCCCCAGGATTTCTGTGGCGTGACGCACTTGGGTCGCATTGTGCGGTTTTCCCCTGCATACCTGCTCTAGCAGTCCGGGGAAAGGGGGAGTCCCCTTGCAGGTCACAGGGGCAGGGCCCACTGCTACCGTGCTGACTGGTTCCACCCCACGGGTCGAGCTACTTTGGGCCAGAATCAAGTTAATGACTACTAGTTCTAATTTCTTTGTCTTTAGTTCCCAGTCTCAGTCGAGCTCCAAAGACAACTTCCCCAGGCCTGTGCCCTCTCCAGTGATTAAGCCTGGGGAATGAGAGGGAAGTTTGGGAGTGATGGTGTGTGGGCAAGCTGAAACTACCCCCGCCCCACTCCCCGCAGTATCCCGGGTGTTGGAAGTCTTTATGCGAGGGAAAGCTTGAAGCTAGAAGGAAATGTCTCTTCTCTTCACTGTGCAGCGTGGCTCAGGATTCCCAGACCAAATAGAAGATGCTGCATGGTCCTTTCTGCTGCTGCCTCCCCCCCCCCCCCCCCCCCCCCCCACACCCCCACACCAGGAACTCCTGGTTTATGAGTCACTGTGAATTTGAGATTGTTCTCTAGGATCGCTCCCTAGATTTGCAGGGAGAACATCCTTGGCAGTAGCCTGGAGCGATCTCTGATGGGCTAGTCCCAGCCCTTTCACTCATTGATGAGGAAACTGAGAAACTTCTAGAGAAGGGAGCAGTCATGCTCAGGTTTCTGGCACCATCCAGAAGTCTGTACGGAGTCTCCCCTCCATCCCTTCCTCATCAACACTCCTGCTTCTTATTTATGACCAGGTTAGTTCTTCAAGAAAGCGTGGCCCTCTGCTGTCCGTAGATACTGTGAAAGACAGTCAGTGGAGGTGGCTACAGCTCACCTGTTGTACACCTCCTTTCAGAGCATACTCTCGGGTGTAGACGGGCACACAGGATGGGCTGGGGTGTGGCTGGGCGCTTTCATAGTGGTAACTCATTTTCTCCATTTGTAAGTGGAGAATGCTACTAAGGATTTCACCAGAGACTTAAGGAACAAATGACAGTTTGGGGACCAGTTCTCACATACCCAGCAAGGTAATTCTCTGTAGAGTCTGAGGCCAGTTGCGATTCAGGCCTCGATACTTGGCCACAAATTGGTCTATAGCTGCTGTGCACTTGCCTTGAAAAGCCCCAGAGCACTGGATGAGGGGAGAGTTTATGTTGTTTTTAATCTAGTCCCAATGGAGCTGGGCAGTGAGTGCCAAAGTCTTAAATTTTTTTTCTAAATGTTTATTTTTGAGAGAGAGCGAGAGCGCACACGCGCAGGGGAGGGGCAGACAGAGAGGGAGACGCAGAATCCGAAGCAGGCACCAGGCTCTGAGCTGTCAGCACAGAGCCCAACGCGGGGCTCGAACTCCTGAACTGTGAGATCATGACCTGAGTCGAAGTTGGATGCTCAACCCATTGAACCACCCAGATGCCCCCAAAGTCTTATTTAGAAATGAACTGTCGGGGCGCCTGAGTGGCTCTTGGATCTTCAGCTGCGGTGTCCATGGGTGATTAGCCTGGCTGGGCCACCTAACAGACTTTATTTTCTGGATACTCATAAACCACATTTGTGTTAGACCAGCAGAGAGCTTTACATCTCAGAGAAGTAGTTGGTCACCTGACTTTGTTGAGTGTAGGTCCAAAGAGTTTAGCAAAAACCATTTCCTTCTTTCTGTTTCCAAGCCCTAGTTATCTCCTGAAGGTTATCACAGGACAAACCGGGCTTATCTCTCTTATATTGAGGAAGACCGTGAACTATTACTTGGTGATAAAACAGTTTCTTAAATCCTCATACTAAGGCGGCAGGTCTAACTATCCATTTTGGAAGAAAATAAGCATTCCTCATTTTAAGGAGAAGTTTAAGGAATTGAATATATAAAGTCCAAAGAGGACTGGGAGATGGATCCAGAACCTTCTTAATGGGTCTTGGGGGCCGCACATCATTACTACAACTTCAATTACTGCCTGCTACATTAATTGTTTGCTAGGTGTTGAAACTCTGCTGTGTACTGTATGTACAATCACCCTAAGCAGTCGGTGCTCATTATTAGATCCATTTGATGAAAGGAAGAAACCAGGGCTAGATAGATTTTGCAACTTGATGAGGTCAAGAAAATGGCAGCATTAGCGTTAAAACTTGGTCCATTTGACCCTACAAGGATACTTCTCCTGAAGATCCAAATGCCACTGCAGCTACCTTTGATTTATCTGGCACAGTACAGGTATATCATTCATTGATTCTTTTTTTTTTTTTTTAACGTTTATTTTGGGGACAGAGAGAGACAGAGCATGAACGGGGGAGGGGCAGAGAGAGAGGGAGACACAGAATCGGAAGTAGGCTCCAGGCTCTGAGCCATCAGCCCAGAGCCTGACTCGGGGCTCGAACTCACGGACCGCGAGATCCTGACCCGGGCTGAAGTCGGACGCTTAACCGACTGAGCCACCCAGGCGCCCCTCATTCATTGATTCTTTAACTTGAAACTCCTGTCTTGGGACCTTTTGACCTACAGGATGAAACTCATGTTTGATATGAGAGAGTGTGTTGAAAGTGGTTTTTTGCTATAATTGTCCTTCATTATAAAATGTTAACCTTAAAAAATAAAAGTTACTTTACCACCCGCAAAAATGGGTTTATTTCGTAATAACACAGAATTGCAATTCAGGATAAGCAAGCTATAGTAAAACCATAGGCAAGTCCAACAAAGGAGAGGAATGTTATCTTATGGAGAAGGAGGAAGTTGGGAGGGGTTGTTTTGAACTAGAGAAAAGCAAGAGTTGAGGGTGATCGCTTCTCATTGGCTGAGTTGCAGGGATCATGGATTTCTTGTGGGAAATGCAATGTGCATCTTTCCCCGTGGGGGCCTGTAACTGACCATCCATTTCTGTTAAAGGGTCTTCTGTTAGGGGTCTGTAGTTGACATCGAGTGATAGGGGCTTCCCCTCCCAGCCTCCCCTACTAGCACCCCTTCAGTGAGGTTTCCATTTATTAGTTTTCACAAAAAGTGATCATGGTAAAAAAAAAAAAAAGTTCAGAGTATGCAAGTTATAGTGAAAAACAGGCTTTCTTCCTTATCTTTTCAGACCTTTTCTAAGTCGTTGCACAGAACGCATGTATTTGTGTGAGAATATAAACTATGTATGTATAATGTATACATACAATATCTAAGTTTTTATTTAACCCAGTTGAGATCATACCACACAGACTCCTCTTGGTGTCTTCACTTAATAGGGTCTTGGAGTTGGTCCTATATTGGCTCATATAGACTTCTTTTTTTTCTTTACAATGTCTAATCAGTATTCCACTTACTGGATTGACCATAGTTTATTTACCCATTCAGTCTCTTTTTGATGGACAGTTTGGAAGGTTCTGTTTTATTACCTTCCTCTTCGTTTTTGAGCAGTGATGCAATGAATGTCCTCATAGATGCATCTGGATGTGCTTTTCCCAAGTACTAATCCTCCGTGGGGAATTGCTCCATCAAGGAGAATGTTTACTTAAAGGCTGATCATTATTGCTAAATGGCCCCCCAGAGACAGTACCCTGGTTTATACTCCCAACTGACGATGTTTGGGTGTACAAAGCATTTTGCCTTCAGGCTCTGCAAATCTCTGTTGCCTCAAGTCTTGTCATCATCCTGGGCTTCAGCCAAGCCCAAATATCCCTTCCAAGAACATGTCACACTCTTTCACAACCTTTTGTTGCTTGTGCATATTTTGTACTGTTTCTTCCACACACAAGTTTTATTGACTTGAGTTCCTTTTTATGTTTTAAGTTTTCAGGCTCTAGTCACATTGAAGAGAAAGACTCTAGGACTTGCCGGGTCAGAGAAAAGTAGTGTCTGCTTTTTAACCACTGGGCTTTGCTTTTGGGGACTCTATTGCTGGGCAGTGACTCAGGGGGTCAGAAGGAAATCAACTAGTGCTGAAAAGAGTCTTGAAGCAAAATATATGCCTAAGATCAGCTCATGATTGGTCACCTTTCCAAATTAGGTCTGCCAACAATGAAGATAAGGAAAGCAGTTCTCCTGATAGGCCAAGGCCCATGTCTCCTGTACCGTAGGGCAGAATTACCTAGATCCTGTATCTTTTTTTTTATTATTTACTTTTTTATTATTAACACTTTTTTTTATTTTTTTATTTTATTTTTTTTTTTTTTTTGAGAGAGAGAAAGAGACAGACACAAGAAGGGGAGGGGCAGAGAGAGAGAGAAGGAAACACAGAATCAGAAGCACACCCCAGGCTCTGAGCTGTCAGCACAGAACCCCTCATGGGGCTTGAACTCACGAACCGTGAAATCATGACCTGAGCTGAAGTCAGACGCTTAACCAAGTGAGACACCCAGGCACCCCTGGCCTGTATCTTTTCATCTATAGATCTATTTACTGGGCAACTACTGTGTTCGTGTCACAGAGACCAGACCTGCAGACGGTCATCGGGTGGTGAAGGCCCTACCAGAGATGTGTCCAAGCTGGCAAGGGTACTATTCATATTCTGCACGGGCTTGGTATACTGTGGGGGAATCTTGCAAGAAGCCTTCTGAGTAGGGTGACCAACTTGTCCTGGTTTGTCTAGGCCTCGCCGATTTTAAAACTGAAAGCCCCATGCCCCGGGAACCCTCCTCAGCCCCAGGCAGACTGGGACAGTTGGCCCTCCGGTGGCAGGAGGGGAACAGAATGGAGGGTTCGAAATCTGCATACAGTTAAGATGCACAGACTTCTGCTCTTAGAGGGGAATGCCCCTTAGCTGTTTATGAACCTCCCGCTCAGGAAATCTTTCAGTCTGTTGCTTTGTCAGCATTTACCCTCTGCTTGGGAAAGCGCACACTCATGTGCGTCAGGAGGATATTGCCGTCTGTTCCTCCAGATTATTTTGGTGCGACACTTACGGAGGAATTCTTGGAATGAGGAAATTTCTAAGGAAATAATTAATACGTTTTAAAATTGTGGTTTCCTTTTAATCAAAAAAATCTGCTCTGCAGACATTAAGCAAACCTATTCTCCAAGGCAGTAGGCTTTAAAAAATATCCCTTGGCTGAAATATTCTTCAACTTGATTGACCCAGACAATGGTAAGGGGAAGTTCATTTCTCAGAAGAGATGGGGCCATTGCATGTGTGTTTTAACCAGGACTTGTTTGTTTTCTCTATTTCTTTAGGAGTTCCTTCCTCTTTTTGTCTTGGGGGGAGTCTCCCTCTAATTTTGCCTTTGTCTTTTCATAGATGGAGGCCTTTAAGGGGCATGGTGAAGGCCAGCAGTCACTGGTAGATCTGGGCTGGGAAGCGGCAGTAATGTGATTTGTGTGTTATTTGGGAGCGTGTATTAAGATGGGGCCTAATTAAATTGAACTCCTTAATACGTGCATTAAAAAAATGTTTGAGGGGTGCCTGGGTGGCTCAGTCGGTTGAGTGGCTGACTTCGGCTCAGGTCATGAGCTCGCGGTTTGTGGGTTCAAGCCCTGCATAGGGCTCTGGGATGACACCTCAGAGCCTGGAGCCTGCTTCGGATTCTCTCACCCTCTCTCTCTCTGCCCCTCCCCTGCTCACACTCTGTCTCTCAAAATAAACAAACATTTAAAAAAATAAAAAAAAAAATATTTGAAGTCCCATGATTTTCCTATAGGTGTAATAGATGACTTCATGCCTTTGTGAGCAGTGTGTAAACACATTGAACAGTGATTAATGTGCACATGGCTGGTGGGAATGTAAATGGACAGAGCCAGTTGGGGGTAGGTTGGCAGTAGATGGTTCCACCTGGCTGAAGAGAGGGAGATTGCAAGGACTTGAGGCAATAAAGATATATTGGGATAAATGGGGTGCCCGGGGTAAAAAGCAAAATGTCTTCTATCTCCCAGCATTGTAGGAGAGGCTATAAATTGGAGCTCCTTGCACTGGGGAATGGCTAAATAAACCACTGCCATGTGCAGCATGTAGAGAAAGTGAGGTCAGTCTATCTGAACTAAGATGAAAAGGTTTGCATGGCCTGTTGTTGAACGAGAGAAGGAAGCAGAGTGATGAAGTTATTATATGTGATGTGTGTGTCGTCGCATAAATGCAAAGAAAACGACCTGAAGGCTGTGAATCTGAGGTCGACGGTGATCTCTAGGGAGGAGGAGAGCAAGGAGACTTTAGCTTTTTTAAACAGGAGAACACATTTATGTAGAAGGAGAAAGATCAGGTTTTAAGTTACCTATGGTAGAGCAGTTCCATTTTCTCCTTCTCCCCCACCCCCTTCCTTCCTTTTGTGTTTAACAAAAGGAGAGCCACATGGAAATCATGTCCTACGTGCACAATTCAGGTACAGTTCAGAGCTTTTAGGTAACCACTGAGGAGTTAAGCCAAGGGGGTCAGAGTGTGACTAGGGGGTTGGCGGTGAAAATCAGCTCTGGGCAGTGGAAACAGCTCAGTGCTTGCCCCTGTTCTGTGGGTGACTGCCTCTTTGACCTTGGCCAACCTGGGAGCCTTTTTGGATCCTCATGTGTTGCCCCTTATAAAACAAGGGGCGGTCTTAAACCCTCTTATTTTAACTCTTAAAGATCTGTCATTCTTTAAACAATTCCTTAGAAGGTTGAAGGCTGTGGTCATGACAGTGAACAGCTTGCTGTGGGATAATGTACGTAGACGGTACACTATTCCTCCTTACCTGCTTGGTGAAGGAGAGTTGGCTGTGTTTCTAAGACTGGAGACTGTATGCCAGCTGGGACATCTGAGACCATTTATTCATACTCTCACTCAGGGTCACAAGTAGCTCAGGAGATTCCCATGTGGGATGGAGAAGATCCCCACTGGAGCAGACTCACCAGGAAAAAAGTACCCTCTTCTCCAGAATGGTGCAGCCCCGCGGGGGATTTCAGTCTTAGATTTTAACCACAGGCGCCAGCCCCACTCCCATCCCGCTGCTGACGCAGGATCTGGTTCTCCTCTCTTTACTTACTTTATTTCCCTCCTACCCGGCCTTTCTCCCTTTCTAGAAGTGGTGTCACTTCTAACCGCTCTTGCTCCCAGATGGTGACAGGGACCTGCATAGGCCACTGACGTTGCCAATCCTTACCTACACACCTCAAGTCCTGGGGTTTGCTGATGCGTTTTGATTCGTTGTGCACCAGTGCAATTTCCTGGGTCTGGTAAAGCCTTTCTACCCTGGTTCCTTCAGTTCACTTCAGACACCCATCCTCTTGGTTCCCCTGTGGCCTCCTCTGTACTGTTCAACATGGGTGACTGGTCTTCTGAAGGATGCCAGGCCCTTGACTTTCTGGACTTTATCTGCCCCATCCATCCTCCTATCTCTGAAAGTTTTTTTCTAGTGTTTTGTTTTGTGTGTGTGTGTGTGTGTGTGTGTGTGTAATCCTCCCACCCCTCCCCATTGGTGTTGCTCTTTTAGACTTAGCTGTGGTCTTCACGTTCTGCATACTTCCTGTGCCTGCAGTCACTTATGAGTCATGATTAGAAGTGAAACTTAAAAAGCTGCATGTCCCTACCACTTGGTACCTTCTAGGATGGCCCTATTTGAAAACAAAAACAACCAGAAAATAACAAGTATTGGAGGAATTAGAGCCCTGGTACGTTGCTGGTGGGAACCTCACATGGTATAGCCACTGTGGGCCACCGTGTGGTGGTTCCTCAATCAGTCAAATATGGAATTACCATTGGATCCGGTGATGCCAGCTTGGGCATATGCCCAGAAGACAATGAGTAGTCAACAACTTGTATATGGATGTTCGTAGCAGCACCATTCATAACAACCCATTAATGAGTAAAGGATAAACAAATGGAGTATTCAGATGATGGAGTATTATTCAGCCACAAAAAAAAGAAGGAAGTACTGATACGTGCTACAACATGATGAACCTCAAACACATTATGCTAAGCAAAAGAAGCCAGACACAAGGGTCATATATTATATGATTCCACCTTTATGAAATATCCAAAATAGGTAAATCTGTAGACACAGAAGGATTAGTGGTTGCCAGAGCCTGGGGCAGGAAGGAGGGAGTAGAAGGTGCCTGCATACTGGGTATAGGATTTCTTTTTGGGGTGATGAAAATGTTTTAGAACGAGATAGAGGTGATGGTTGCATATTATGAGGGTATTTAAGGATACTGAATTGTACATTTTTTTTTAATTTTTTTTTAAATGTTTGATTTATTTTTAAGACAGAGACAGAGCATGAGTGGGGAGGGGCAGAGAGAGAGGGAGACACAGAATCCGAAGCAGGCTCCAGGCTCTGAGCTGTCAGCACAGAGCCCGACGCAGGGCTCGAACTCACGAACTGTGAGATCATGACCTGAGCCGAAGTTGGCTTAACCAACTGAGCCACCCAGGCGCTCCAAGAGTTGTACACTTTAAAATAGTTAATTTTATGCTGTCTGAATTTTACCTCAATTAAAAATTTGGGATAAAGGAACTGGCTATGACCACACCGCCCCCCAAAAAAAGATTAAAAATAAGTTAAAAAAAAATTTCAGGTGAGCCGACCAGCATGATAGTCACTAGCTACTTGTGGTTGCTGAGCACATGTAATACGGCCGGGCCAGATGGAGGTTGCTGGAAGGATGACATTCATACTGGACTTCAAAGCCTTATGTGAACAAAAGAATGTAAAATAGCTCATTAGTGATATTTCAATAGTGATTATGTGTTGAAATGATACTATTTTGAGTATATTACATTAGATAACCTATATATATTTTTAAAAGCAAATACCCCCTGGAGAGAAAAGAGGCTTCAATCCACACTAGAACCTGAAAATTTGATCTTTACCTAAGGTTTGAAGCTGCCCCCGTAATCAAAGAGATGGGAAGGAGTCCCCATGAAAGAAGTCTTAAATTTCCCTGTATCTGCAGTTAAAAAAACAAACAAACAAAAAAACAAAAAACGTAAGAGCTTAGACAAGAGGTATGGCCACATTCCTCCCAGTTTGCAAAGAGCATATTTGGAACACACGGCTTTATTTTTTGCCCTTTGACTTAATATTTCTCTTTTCATTTTACATCCCCCCCACCAGATCAGCAATGTCTTATTTTTCGTCTTACCGCCCATCTGCATGTGCTTGTTTCGTCAGTATGCAACATGCTTCAACAGTGGCATCTACCTAATATGGACTCTCTTAGTGGTAGTGGGTAAGTGGATTCATTTTCAAGCATGGGCTGAAAGGGAGGAAATGGAATTCTGCACACTTCCTGTCCTGTTTGAACATTATGTTTTGTAAACCAAAGTCACTCTGACATCTCAGCCAACTTTTATTTTGCTTGCTTGACGCCAGAAGGAGGGCTCTTTTGAATACGGCCTTGATAACAAGGTTGACTGTAATTATCACTTAATTGCCTTCGAAGGTTTATTTATGTAATGGCTATCGGTGCTGTGCCAGTGCCATTTTCTGACAACTTCTGAAGACGATCACATGAAATGATTGAACTCTGATGAGACTTTAGTGTAACGGATCAAAATTTAAAAAAAGAAAATTCTAGATGTTTGGAGCCTTCATTGTTCTGGGAAACACTTGTGCAATTTCCATTTCCTTCCACAGCAGGTTGGGAATACTTAACGGTGAGAGAATGTTGGCTCGTTTACTGCCTGTTCCCATGAAGCCTTGGTGGATGAGGACAGAGTGTGTCTAACTGTGGGATTATTAAAGTTCTGATGTGCTGACATTGGGTCCTGCTTCGAGCGTGCATGCCTAGGTGGTAGGGGTTTCTGCCTTTAGCTTCTGCTTTCAGTGCGAACGTGATCTGGTGACTGGGACAGTGGTTGGTTGAAAAGGCGGTCCTTCAGCAGTGTATTGAATTTGTGAGTCTGTTCTTCTGTGGTGACCTTTGTGATTGGTTGTAATTGATTCTAGGAATTGGATCTGTCTACTTCCATGCAACCCTAAGTTTCTTGGGTCAGATGCTTGATGAACTTGCAATCCTTTGGGTTCTGATGTGTGCTCTGGCCATGTGGTTCCCCAGAAGGTATCTACCAAAGATCTTTCGGAATGACAGGTAAGCTCGTGCTAAACATTTTTGCATTCACTGCTAGGTGCAGTACCCAATATATCCACGTACGTATCAAGAAAAACAGCACACGGGGGCGCCTGGGTGGCGCAGTCGGTTAAGCGTCCGACTTCAGCCAGGTCACGATCTCGCGGTCCGTGAGTTCGAGCCCCACGTCAGGCTCTGGGCTGATGGCTCAGAGCCTGGAGCCTGCTTCCGATTCTGTGTCTCCCTCTCTCTCTGCCCCTCCCCCGTTCATGCTCTGTCTCTCTCTGTCCCCAAAATAAATAAACGTTGAAAAAAAAAAAATTAAAAAAAAAAAGAAAAACAGCACACGATGTAGCCTAACTTTGTGATGAGCTTATCATATACTTATTTAATATCCACTGATTGTTTATCATGTCAGACCATAAACAAACTGATTAAAGAGGAAATTTTAGTATACTTGAAGAATTTATATGCTAATGGGGGAAAAAGTCAAATGTCTCCCTTATAGGATATGAACAAAAGTGGAAAGATTTTCAGTGGGGGAGAAATTATGGAATGGTAGTTCAAAGACCTTTGGTTTGCTGCTAGAACATTTCCTCGAGTCCAGTCGAGTTCTACCATTTGCTAAGTTTACAGTAGAACTCCACTAAGGAATTAGTTCCTGCAGTTATAGATTCTGTAGTTGTCAAACGGTATTGGTTTATACTTCTGCTGAGATCTACACGCATGCACACACACACACCTTTAAGCTGGAAATTCAGAATTTCAAGAGTGGATGCATTTTATTCATTAAAAAACCTTTAGTGTTCATTTTTATTTTGAGAGAGAGAAAGAAAAAAAAAATGAACAGGGGAGGGGCAGAGAGAGAGGGAAAAGAGAGGATCCCAAGCAGGCTCCTTTCAAACTCACGAACTGTGAGATTAGGACCTGAGCTGAAATCAAGAGTTGGACACTTAACTGAGCCACCCAGGTGCCCCAAAAGATGCATTTTCATATCTATTATGATGCTTACATGGTTATTTATCCAGTAAGTATTTTTTTGAACACTTAACTATGTAATTTTCTAGGCACTGGGCTTTGGCAGTAAACAAAACAGTAGTCTCTGCCTTCAGTGCGTTTATACTGAAGTTGAGGAGGGTACAAACCAATGAACAAACAAACAATACAATGTTATGGTAAGTGCCATGATAAAAAGTAAAGCTGGTAAGGGGTAGTGGTGACATGGGGTGCCGATTTAGAGTTTGATCAGGGAAAGCCTTTCTGAGGAGCTGTATGAGGTTTGTTAATATCTGAAGGAACAGAAGAGAGCCAACCTCATAATGATGAGAAGGGTTCCTAGAATATACTACTCACATATTTCTCTGTAGGACACTGTGTTTTGTCACTATATATAGATGTAGTCTAAAAACATGGATATAATTAAGCAAGCTGTGTATACCCAGGGAAGAGCTCTACTGGGAAAATAAAAGAATTCCTTACGGTTTTTCTGGTACTGTGACCAGGAATAGGAATTTTATAGGTGTTAAAGATGAGGCTCTCTTCTATGGATGGAGGTGGAGGAGTGTCCATAAAACACGCTGACTGCAAAAAGCACATGGTATCCTAGTTTGAGAATGAATGAACTAATCTTTTTTTGAGTAGATGTTTTTGTATATGCACAGAAATGCCTGGAGGAGGAAGACAGGCACCGATACCATTGGCTATTCTTATTTTTTTTAATATTTATCAATCTTTGAGAGAGAGAAAGGCCGAGTGGAGTGGGGGGAGGGGCAGAAGAGAGGGAGACACAGAATCCAAAGCAGGCTCCAGGCTCCGAGCTGTCGGCACAGAGCCCGACGTGGGGCTCGAACCATGAGAACCCAAGTCAGTTGCTTAACCGACTGAGCCACCCAGGTGCCCCACCATTGGCTACTCTTAGGAATGGGGTGGGGAGGGGAGAACCTTCGCGTTTGCTTTTGATCTATACTGCTGTACAGTTTTTGTTTTTAAAGAGTGCATGTTAATTTTTAACACTGAAAATGTATTTTAAAATGAGATAGGGAGAAGACCTACTTCAAGTGAACTAGCTGTACAGTTTTCATTGTACAAGAAGGATTTGAATTAAATAGTATTTTGAGTATCATCGAGCAGCTCAGGTATCCTCAAGGTTCCTGGATCACAAAACCACGAGGGAGTGAGCCAGCTGCTTACTAGAAGTGATAAGAAGGGCATTCCTGGTCTTGGGAGAAATACGGTCTCCTTGGCTGAGGCTTTCTCCTCAGTGGGGGAGGGAGGCTTTCATGTGTAGCAGGTTGGTTTGGGCGGTCTCCGGTTTCCAGTCTTGTGCGTGTTCCGCTTCGGTTACGGGACTGGAAAGGAAGCACTTAGAAAGCCCTGGGAGGTGGAGAAGGGGCTTCCTGACTCTGGCTGAGAAACATCATTTACTTTTGGCCTCTCCTTTGGTGTCGAAGGTGCCCACCGCTCACCTCCATCCTTGCCCTGAGGCTGGGGTGTGGGAGGTTGAGCGCTGAGGGGCCTCTTGGTTCTCAGATCTGAGCTTTCAAGTCCTGGGATCTGAGGGAGAAGCTGCGAGCATGAGAAGAATGGTTTTGTTTGTTCATGGCCCTCCAGAGGTGCCACTTGGAATTCCAAGCAACTATTTTTATTTTTATTTATTTATTTACAAAAAATTTTTTTTAATCTTTATTTTTGAGGGAGAGAGAGACAGAGCGTGAGCGGCAGAGGGGCAGAGAGAGAGGGAGACACAGAATCGGAAGCAGGTTCCAGGCTCTGAGCTGTCAGCACAGAGCCAGATGTGGGGCTCGAACTCATGAACCACGAGATCATGACCTGAGCTGGAGTTGGACGATTAACTGACCGAGCCACCCAGGCGCCCCTCCAAGTGACAGTTTTTAATGTGTTCATGATGTGAAAAAGAAAAACTTTCTCTTTCTTGAAGGGAGAAGTGGGGAAATGTTATGAGCAGGAGAGAGGAAAATGGATGTATTTCTAGAAGCTTACCAACTTTTAACAACAAAGCCCATATCATGGGGCAGAGAAGTCAGTACCACTTAGGACCTTTTTCATCGCAACACCCTGCACGTTTTCTCTGGGAAGATGTGACCCCACTGTTTTCAGCTTGGGCAGAGTCCTTGGGGGCCCTGAGCATCCCAGATGTTTATGTCCCTGGCTTTGGGAACGCCCTGGGTTTGAATCCTAGCTTTGCTGCCTACAAGCAGTGTGACTTGTCTTGATTCTTTAGCTTTCTATTTCCTCTTTTTTTTTTTTTAAATTTTTTTTTTTTCAACGTTTATTTATTTTTGGGACAGAGAGACAGAGCATGAATGGGGGAGGGGCAGAGAGAGAGGGAGACACAGAATCGGAAACAGGCTCCAGGCTCTGAGCCATCAGCCCAGAGCCTGACGCGGGGCTCAAACTCACGGACCGCGAGATCGTGACCTGGCTGAAGTCGGACGCTTAACCGACTGCGCCACCCAGGCGCCCCTCTATTTCCTCTTTTTTAAGTTTATTTATTTTGAGAGAGAAAGAGAGTGCGCACGAGCGGGGGAGGGGCCGAGAGAGGGAGGCAGAGGATCTGAAGCAGGCTCTGTGCTGAGAGCAAACAGCCTGATGCAGGGCCCGAACCCACGAACTGTGAGGTCACGACCCGAACCGAAGTCGGAAGCTTAACCAACTGAGCCACCCAGGCACCTGTTTCTTCACTTGTCAAACCAGGGAAATAATCATCTTGTGAGGGGATCCTGCAGAGCACACATGGTGAGCATACAGAGTTAGCTTTCATTACTACCAATGGCATATGGAGATTTCTGCCGAGCATTTCTGAGATACGCACGTACATTGAAGGAGAAAGTGGGAATGAACAAAGAAGAGGGATGGTGTTACGGGAGAACAACACGTTATAAATAAGGAGTTCAGGTCTATTCGTCCACCTTCAACTTGCCAGTGACAGGCAGAGCAAGACGACCAGACCCCTTTTTGTGAGCCTCACTGCCTGTGACATGGGGACAGGTGCAGCTCTGTGCCCAAGTGGTGGGCCAGACCAAGGACTTCACGTCAAAACCAGGGATTGTGTGGTTTCGCTGTTGAAATTTACCAGTTGACGTCTGTTTGTGATCTCGACTTTGCAGGAGTGGTTCTAAAAACACGTTAAAAGTAGCTCCAGCCTGAGATCTCTGGAGAAAGGAGAGCAGAGTGTGGTGGCTAAGGGATTGTATCAGACAGGCATGGATTTGGGTAATAGGTTTTGTTTTTAAAGCCCTGGTACCTCAGTTTGCTCATCTGTAAAGTGGAGATAAGAAGAGTACCTACCTCATGGGGTTGGAAATGTATGGGAAAATCCCGTAAAATATACACTACAGTGTCTTGTACAGAGTAAGGACTCAGTAAATGCTAGCAGTTATTACAAATGTCTAACATTGGTAAGTATTTTGAAGGTAAGGTCTAGAACAGCAGGGAAATTAACGTTTATGATATAAACAGGAATAGTTGGCAGGTCCTAAGAATCATCATACACTCAGCTGTTGATGGTTATTAATAAATAAAACATTGAAAAAAATTTATTTATCTTTACATTTTTTTTATGTTATTTTTTTTTTTTTTTTGAGAGAGAGGCAGCGTGTGAGCAGGGGAGGGGCAGAGAGAGAGAGGGAGACACAGAATCTGAAGCAGGCTCCAGGCTCTGAGCTGTCTGTGCTCCAGCACAGAGCCCGATACGGAGCTCGAACTCACAAACTATGAGATCTTGACCTGAGCTGAAGTCAGATGCTTAACTGACTGAGCCACCCAGGTGCCCCTTACTTACTTTTGAGAGGGGGGGAGGAGCAGAGAGAGTGGGGGACACAGAATCTGAAGCAGGTTCCAGGCTTTGAGCTGTCAGCACAGAGCCCAACATGGGGCTCGAACTCACGAACTGTGAGATAATGACCTGAGCCAAAGTCAGATGCTTAACCGACTGAGCCACCCAGGCACCCCGGTTATTAATAATTTTTTAAACATTTTTGTTTTGAGAAAATAAACTCCAAGAACAAAGAACTATTATAGGCTAATTGTTTCCACTTCTTAAAGATTTATCCTCCTGTGATTTTTTTTTTTTTTTTTTTTTTTTTTTTTTTTTACGATTTTGCCTCCACATGATCTAGGGACAGCTCTCACTTTATAATCCAATTCAGTTTTTGAATCCTGAGTTGCATGGGTGCAGACTGGGGTCTGGCCATCCTGCTCTAGCTGGGTAACTTGTGGCCAGGGGCTTAGACTCTCTGGGTCTTATCTGTTCCTTACTTATAAAACGACATGGGCAGACCTTCCAGGACCCACTGCTCTAGTCCTATGAATATCATGGTCTGGTTGTTCTAAATAGATCATGTTTTAGTCCTACAGGGTAGTTTAGAGCAGTAGATCTTAACCGGGGACATTTCCATCCCTTAAGAGACATCTGGGAAGTCTGTGGATATATTTTCGGTGGTTACGGTGATGGAGTTTTATCATCCATAAAATCAATTTTACTTTGGAAAAAGGGCTAAGGGTGCCTGGGTGGCTCAGTCAGTTAAGCATCCAACTTCAGCTCAGGTCATGATCTCATAGTTCAAGGGTTCGAGCCTCACGTCAGGCTCTATGCTGACAGCGCGAGCCTGCTTTGGATTCTCTCTCTCTCCCCCTCTCTATCCCTCCCCCTGCTCACACTCACGCTCTCTCTCGCCCTCTCTCAAAAATAAACATTTTTTTTTAAAAATGGCGGGGAGGCATTACCAGGTTTTTGCTATAGAAAAGGGGCCCAGGGTCTGATATGGTTGAAAACCACTGCTCTAATGGGTGGCTAATGATAACAGTAGCAGCTTTATTATAATATTATATTGATGGTGTTGGGCTACCAGGGTTTGATTGGGAGAATTGAAGAAGAAGGGGTGATAAGGGTTCCCTGACCTGGTGCTCCAGTTTGAGCCCACAATGGGCTGGAAAGTTGAGAACAGGACCAGAGACCACAGTAGGAGTTGCCTGGTGTCACTGATAAGGTAACACCCTGTCAGACCCCGTCCCTCCTGGACATTCCCAGCTCTCTGGTACCCAGGACCTCCGGGTACCCAGCTCTCTGGTACCCAGGACCCTGACTCTGGGGTCAGCGGGACTGTCCCTGTGACTTCTGTTGACTTCTGCTGGTTACAGATTTGTATGTTCATAGGTTGTTTTGTTGGCTAAGCCACCTTCTTGAAGCGCATTCCCTCACACCCTCTGGACCGACCTGGAGGTAGTCCGCCTGTGTTCTCCTTGAAGAAAGCAAGTTTCGTCAGGCTTGCTGCCTTTGAACTGTTTGGCAGACCTCTACAGAGCAACAGCAGCCCAGATTTTCCCCGAGAGTAGATCTGATTCACAGTAACATTACTTAAAGTCTCACTTGTTCTCACATGATGGTAATGATAACACTAAGAGTGGATTTGATCAGCACATACTGTGCATCGGGCACTGTGTGAAGTGCCTTAATACTTACGGGAACCCCACGGGGTAGAGAAACTTGGGGCGTAGAGCGTTTCGTGACTTGTCAAAGGTCCCACGGCTAGTACGAGATGGAAGGAGAAAAAGTGACACGCATCTGTTAGCTGGAACACCTGTGCTTAAATCGCCGTCGCCCTCACTAACCCAGCCCTCAGCCATGGATCTAGAGAAGCGATGCAATTTAGGAATGGTGGTTTTTTTGGTTTTTCCAATCTGAAAAGGCTGAAAGGCCTTGGTGTGGTTCATAGAATTTCAAAACCCAGTGAAAGAGTTATTGTGGGTCCATAAGAGTTATTGTGGGTGTGTGATGGGGGGAGGGGAGCTGCGGGCTGTGGTCCTCAGAGTGGAGCAGGTAGCCTTTCATCCAGTAGCAAAGGCTGCCAGCCAAGGCCAGGAGGAAAACAGGCTTCTCCTGAGAACTTGCTGCCTGGACCCTTTCCCACACATGTATTTTTTTTTCTCTGGTTGAAGTTCAGGGCTACAATTCCTGTCCATTCCAGTCAGAAAGTTGGCCGCCCCATCAATGATTTCCTGTGCCTTGATGATAAATGGTTTTCCTCTCTAAGAGATAAATTTGTATTTTGGAGGTCTCAATGCACTTTGATTTCTTTATAATGGAATTTCATTCAAATTAGTTTCCCAACTGTGACCTGTTCCAGGGCTCGCGGCCAAAGTAAATTGTGCTAATGAGGAATAAAAGAAACTTCAGGAAAATCATGTGCTCCTAAATTTCAGTCATGGATGAGGCCTTAGGGATCATCTAGTCCAGGCTTTTCATTTTATAGATAAGGAAATGGAGTCCCAGGGAGAGAAGGAGGAACGCGTCCGGGATCACGTCGCCACTTCTGGCACGTTCTACTGAAAGCACCTGCACTGAAGGGAGCGAGGATGGCATTTTTCTAAGATTTGTCAGGTCAAAGACTTGTCAACACAAAATTCCAGTGCATGCTAGACTGTGACTTGCCAGGACATAAAGACACGATTAGAATTTTTTCTTAAGACATGGTTTTGTGTACTAGACAGATTTTTTTTTTTTCCTTTTAAACTAGGGAGCTTTATAGTTTGTAAGTGGTCCCTGGTTTTCTTGTAAAAGTCTTACCCATTTGCCTTGTAGAACAGGGCTTGACAAGCTGTGAGCCAAATGGGTCCACTGCCTGTTTTTGCAAGTCAAGTTTTATTGGCATACAGCCGTGCCCAGTCACTTACTGTCCACAGTGGTGGACTTGAGTAGCTGCGGAGACCTTGTGACCTGCAACACCTAAAATATTTACTCTCTCACCCTTTATAGAAGTTTGCTAAACGCTGCTGTAAGAGATCTGAAAACAATAAAGAGAAAAAGGACACTAAGAAAATAATTATCCGTATCTTACCCTCAGGGACTTACATGGATTCTCATTTCACCAATCTCCTGGCTAATTTTTTTTTAAGTTTGTTTATTCATTTTTGAGAGAGAGAAAGAGAGAGAGAGAGAGAGAGAGAGAGAGAGAGAAAGTATGAGCAGGGGAGGAGCAGAGTAAGAGGGAGAGAGAGAATCCCAAGCAGGCTGTGTGCTGTCCGCACGGAGCCCAGCACAGGGCTCAGCCCCAAGAACCATGAGACCATGACTGGAGCTGAAATCAAGAGTCTGACACTCAACTGACTGAGCCACCCAGGTACCCCCTGGCTAAATATTTTGAAAATTTCTGGCTACTTCCTAAGAATAAACTCTTAGAAGTAGAATTAGTGAGCCCATGGTTGTGAGTGGGTTTTAGACTCCTGGTACCTTGCGCACGACGTCTTCTCAGCTTGCATTTCCGCCTGTGGTGCCTGTGCTTTGCCAGCATTCATCAAACAAACAAGACCTCCTTTGCTAACAGTTTGGTTTTGCTTCCATCGATTCAGGGGCAGGTTCAAGGCGGTGGTCTGTGTCCTGTCTGCGGTCACAACGTGCCTGGCGTTTGTCAAGCCTGCCATCAACAACATCTCTCTGATGACCCTGGGGGTTCCCTGCACTGTGCTCCTGGTTGCAGAGCTAAGGAGGTGGGTACCTTCATTCTTCCTGCCCACTCCTCAGGCTGCCCCTGGGGTGGGAACATACCGGCTTCTGGGGTTTTTGTTTGTTTGTTCATTTTTTACTGCCCTCAACTGTGGAAAAGGAATCGGACTCTTCACATAGAGTTAGTTTCTGACTATTGGATTGACAGCACATTTGATGGTTTGGTTCAAAACGTTAACGATCTCACTTCCAGAAAGAGGGGAGCAGCTGTTTAGTGGATGCAATATATCCCAGTGATCTGAAGCTAGCTTAGCAGGAAGATCTCAGGGACCTGGTGAATGCCCAGACCAGCCTGCCTAGACTTAATTCTGTACAAAGAATAGATCTGTTCCTAGGACGAGAATAAGGAGAAAAGTCCTAATGAGGCTATTGCATTCACACACAGAAGGAAAAACGAATGTCTATATATGAGGCAACATTGACTCCAGGTATAATACCGTTGACTGTGTTATTTTCCCTGAGGCTTAGTCTCTTATTTATAACCTATCAGGTAAAGCTTTTGCTATTTGCCTAAGGATTTTCCTTTGGAAAGTTGTATACTCAAGTTCAGGTTGATATCTACAAGTAGTTTAGCCTTGTGTGTACATGATTTCTTTAGCCCCCAAACACATCTAACCACTGTCCTTATTTTAATACCCTGAAAATGCAGCTTTTTCTTTGTGCCAGTGTTTAGAAATGCATTTTAATTCATGACTTTCTCATTGCTATGGATGTAGCGTGTCCTAACTGAAGTCTGGGGCCTCTCTTCCTTTGTGTGAGAGTTGCTCTGTGTAAGATGTTGTCAGCTCTCCCTTCAGTCTTTGAGAGGAGACATACGGTTCTTCCCACTGCTCTGCCTCTGGGGGTTGCTTTGAATGTCAGCAATACCAGGCAGGGTCAAAGGTGGTTGAAGAAGTATTTTAAGACACTGGCTGGCAGAGGAAAGAAGCTGTCCCATCTTGTCTTGTTGCTTTCCTTCGGTAGCCTTGGAAGAGTGGAAGAACAAGAGACTGGCTTGAGAACGCTACTAGACTTTTGAAGCTCTTTGGGAAACACACACGTTGTTAATAAAGAGATCTGAAATGAATTTGTAATGGTCCAGTGGTACTGGCTTATATTAGGCCTGATGTGAATAGAATGTTCTGGACGTAGGTTTCTTGAGAATTCACTGCAATCTAGTTCATTTTAACTCTTGAATCTAATATGTTTTAGCCTATAATTTTGTTAAAAAGTAGCTTAAGGAAAGAGAAAATATTTTTAATTAATATTTAGGGGCGCTTGAGTGCCTCAGTCAGTTAAGTGTCTGACTTCAGCTCAGCTCATGATCTCATGGTCGTGGGTTCGAGCCCCACATCGGGCTCTGTGCTGACAGCTCAGAGCCTGGAGCCTGCTTCAGATGCTGTGTCTCCCTCTCTCTGCCCCTCCACTGCTCACATTCTGTCTCTCTCAAAAATAAATAAATATTAAAATATTTAAACAAGAGCAAATGGGGTTAGGACAAGTGGTTAGGACAGATTACTGTTTAAATAAATTCTGCTTCACAAGTGTGATCTTTAAGCAAGGAAAAATTTTCCTTTAATACTCTAATCTTTGCACATAATTACAAAAGAAATAATCTGTTTCGTACTTGAGATCTTCGCCCCTGAAAAGCTAGCCATCACTGCAGCTGATTGGTCTCCATCATTGTAACAAATGGCAGCATCATGGGAAGTATCCCTCCATCCTGCCAGGGTCTGTCTTTCAGCCTAGGGATTATTCCCTTCTTTCTCTTATGCCTACTTTATTCCTGTAAATTGTCTACTGGTCCTTGATCCGCCTTTCAAAAAAAATTTTTTTTTAGTTTTTTAATTTCATTTAAACCCAAGTTAGTTAACGTACAGTGTGATGATGGTTTCAGAATTCAACGATTGATCACTTACAAATAATACCCAGTGCTCATCCCAACAAGTGCCCTCCTTAATGCCCATAACTCATTTAGCCCATCCCCCCTCCCAACACTCCTCTTAAAAGGTCTTTCCCTTTGGCCTGTAAAAACACTGGAGTCCCTCTTTCTTCCCTAGCAGTCAGCCTGGACTCAGTCCACGACTCTCTCCAGCCACCACCCTTTCTCTCCCTCATCTGTCACAGCCCAGCATCTTGGAAATGTTTATTTTATATATGTGTGTGTGTGTGTGTGTGTGTATAAGTGATCTCTATGCCCAACGTGGGGCTCGAACTCAAGACCCCAAGATCCAGACTCATACATTCTACCAGCTGCGCCAGCCAGGTGCCACAGCCCAACGTCTTTAAAAGTGGCCTTCATCCGCCCAGCTCTCATTTCTTCAGCCCGCTGCAGTCTAGCTTCTGTCCCACCTTGCTACCCAAGCCCCTCTTGGCTGTGTGTCCAGTGATGGTTTTTCAACGTAACTTCTGTGTTCTTCCCTCAGCTATTTGCGCAGTTCACCCCCCTCGTCCTTGAAACCTTCTGAGTGCCTCTTAGGATGCCACACCCTCCTGGGATGCCACTCCCTCCACGGCTTCTTTTCAGTCTCTCGTGTAAGCTCGTTTGCTGTGCACCTTTGCGGGTAGGGGTCCCTTCAGGTGACAGCTCACCTCGGCTCTTCTCCCTCTACATTTCCCCCGAAGGAGCTCATCCACAGCCTGCAAACATCTGCAAACAACTCCCAGCTGTGTGTCCGACCCCATCCTTCCTCCTCCCTCCACCACGGTGCATCTAGCTGCCTGTCCGACCTCTGTCCCCACCTGTCACAGCCATCTCGAGTTCAGCCAGATCACCGATCTGCGTTTTCCAGTTCTGGCTCTCCCAACATTTCCAGCAGCAGTAAATGGCACCATTTACCCATTTGCTCAAGACAGAAGCCTGGCTTCCTTTTCCTTTCCTGAGCATCCCCTCTGATCATAGTCATTTTTCTATTAGTTGACATTACAATTGAGATTAAAGTTCAATATCCCCAGTGTGGCCCCTTGCTTGCCTCTAATATTTTATGGAGTTGTTTTAGCCGACATCGCAGTTAGGATGAAGTTCAAAATCCTGACGTAGCCCCTGCCTGCTGTAGCTCTTTCCTGCATGAGGCTCCCTGCTATACTCTGCCCTCAGCCGTTTTGACCTTCCCTATCCCCAAGGGGGCTTAGTTCTTTCTGTCCCCAGATCCTTGTTCATACTGTCCCCTTCCTTCTGACCCTTCTGTTTGGCTCACTTCTGGCTCACCTTTGACTCACCTGTTTTGGCTCAACTGTTTATACGCCGTCATAGCACCTCAGACTTCTTTCTGGCCCCCAGCCTGACTGTAATTAAAAAATTATTTGTGCTGCTGTTTTGTTTACGGTCTGTCCCCTCTGCTTGATGTAGGCTCCATGGGCAGGAGTGGGGCCTCTACGTTCACTGCTGTGTCTCTGTCCCCACTGGGATCCCAGCAGGGAGAGAGAAGATGGTTGTTGGCCGTCTTTGATGCAATTCCCAGACGAAGAGAGGTCTTTGTTGCTCTTTGCATTTCCTTCCAGGACCTTCCCCATTGTCATTAGCAATGATCTGTAATGTGCCAGCCAAATATTTCTCCTCCCACCTCCCTCTGCTCAGAAGGAACTGGGGAAGCTTTTTGTTTCTCATTAGCCTCATTCCTAAAGCTTGTACCTCGTCTTTCCATATTTTCATCGTCCTTTCCGAACCTTCTCTCAGACAAGGAAGCAACAAAATTTTACTTGGGGTTATGATTGGACATTTACTGAAATTTGTGGTGGGGTCATATCACCCAGGGACTCAGGTGCATTTAACACCTTTTAAGGTTGGTGCTTTTCTTCTGATTATTAGGAGTGAGTCAGTTAAGGAAAACTTCGAGAATACAACAAAGGGTCAGGAAGAGAACTGTAGCCATCATCTCAGATTTTTTTTTTTATCCTAAAATAGGGCCCTCCTTGTATCTATCACTTTTGTTCTGTTGTTTTTTTTTTTCTCCATTTAACCTCACGTTTACATTTTGATCTAAGCCCTGAGAAATGGGAATAAAACCCAAAGGAACCCAGGTTTGGACAAGACCCACGGGGAGATATGCCTGGTCAGTAGCAGGCAGCAGGACCTGTCCCTCTAGAAACAGAGGAAGGGACATCATCAGGCCACCCTGAGACCTTGACTCTGCAGTGCTTTCCCCACATGTGACTCATCCCCTGACGTTCTGCCTCTCTTACCACTTCAGGATGGCTCTGCTCCTCCTCTGTTTCAGCTCCTCTTTCTCTGCCTCCTCAGGTCTCGGCTTCAAGGGCACCTTCTCGGATAGACCTTCCCTGACAGCCCCTCCCCCATTACACTGTCCACCAGTTTCCTTCCTGACACTCGTCACTAGCTGACATTGTTTTTATTGGTGTAATTATTCGTCAAATGTTCACGTAGGCACTGCCTTTCCAGCATATTGTGATGTGTTCTGGTGTGCTCCTTAAAAAAACAAAAACCTACAAATTTTGGCTTAAGTTTATTTATTTTGAGAGAGAACACACGTATGAGGGAGGGGCAGAGAGAGAGAGAGAATCCCAAGCAGGCTCCACACCAGCAGCATGGAGCCCTATGTGGGGCTCGAACTCATGAACCCTTGAGATTACAACCTGAGCCGAAACCAAGAGTCGGACGCTGAACCGACTGAGCCACCCAGCTGCCCCCAAAGTTTCTAGGTTTAATTGAGGGTACATGGGCCCTCTTGTACCAGATTGGCCATATTTGTTGACATTTGTTTTTGTCCATTTTCATTTTAAAATGGCAAGGCAAGGGTCCTGTTCATTTTGCCTTTCGTAGTGCCTGGCATGGCTTCAGAGAATTTGGTACACAGTCAACATGGTTAAATTTTTTTTTTTTAATCCAGAAAAAAAACCAGTGTGTTCCTAAGATCACTAGGATCTCATTAACATTTTCCTTTACTACCTTGTTTTATCTATTCATCCAGCAAGCGTTTATATCATGCCTATCCTGGGCTGGGCACTGCATACACTCGGGGCAGGTGTGGCTCCTCTCTCACTGATCTTGCAGTCTGGTTGGATACTAGACATATGACGAATAATTACACCAATAAAAACAACGTCAGCTAGTGACGAGTGTCAGGAAGGAAACTGGCGGGTGCCCCCGATGCGGACAATGTAATGGAGGAGGGGCGGTCAGGGAAAGTCCATCCGAGAAGGTGCCCTTGAAGCCGAGACCTGAGGAGGCAGAGAAAGAGGAGCTGAGACAGAGGAGCAGAGCCTCTGTGAGGGAGCTGCAGGTCTAAGAGTGCGCCGTTCAACAAAGCTAAGTCGGAATTGAGTCGCTCCGATCAGGGGCCTCTGTGGTCCCAAAACATGTTTTGAAAAATTTTCAAGGAATGCATTTAACTCTACAAAAGGGTATTTCAGTTTATTTTTTTCTGAGTAGGACTTTCTGAACGTACTGCCCATCCTGTTTTCACCGAGGCTTTTACTGATGCCTCTGCCAGGCAGCTGGGAAAGGTACCAGCAAGTGAGGCTTCGGACACCTTACTCGTTCAACAAATATGAACAAATAAACATGATCCCCTTCTCGGGTACAGATGTCACATTGGACCCTGGGACCGGGAAAGAGAGCTTGACTGACTGAGGAGTGGCCGGTGGGGGAGGGAGGGGGAAGGAGACTCTGAGGGAGGGTTTAGAAGGACCCTCAGCCACCAGCTGCCTCTGGACATTCCTCCCTAGGAACAGAAGTCACCCCGTTATGAGTGATTCGGGAACAACAAAAGGAAAATAGCAGTTGAAATTTCTTTGGGCTGTTAGTATTTGTTTCCGAAAAGCATCTTGTCCTAGCGTAGGTCAGAGTTCTTTCCTTCATTCAGCAAAGAGTGGGAGCCCTCTGTGTGCCCAGTGTTGTACCAGGGGAAGACCAGCTATCAACAAATAGCTATGACATGAAGGATGCTAGAAGGCTTATAATCCCTACAGAGGACATGACAGGAGAGGAGGGGGTAATGGGGAATTGGGAGGAATCACTTAGAGGGTGGAGACAGGTGGTACAATGGTTAAAGACAGTGATCAGGAAAGGGTTTACTGAGTGACATTTGAGCAGAGACTTGGGCGACAGCCATGTGGTTTTGTGAGAAAGAACATTCCAGGTGGCAGCAGCAGCCGATGCTGAGGTCTGGGGAACACGCCCGGGATATCTGACGAGCACAAGGATCCCCGGATGGCGTGGTGGATAAGCAGAGGCAGCGAGGGGCAGAGTATGTAGGAGAGCAGGTGGAGGGCAGAGGAGAAGCCGGGACGTGTGGGGCCTTGTGGGCTTTCCCTCTGGTTGGAAAGGAAGACACGGGAGGCTTTGAACGGAGCATGGAGAATGGACCGTGGGAATGAGGGTGGGAGGACACAGTTGCCATAACTCAGGCAGGAGAGGACGGTGGCCTGGATTCAGGCGGGGGGTGGTAGGAGAGGCCGGACTTTGGGTATATATCGAAGGCAGAGCTGCTGTGGGGTGTGTGGAAAGAGAACAAGGACTCCAAGACTCTTGGCCTGAGCTTCCGAAAGCATGGAAG
The DNA here is from genome assembly GCF_007474595.2 of Lynx canadensis. Classification (NCBI taxonomy): domain Eukaryota; kingdom Metazoa; phylum Chordata; class Mammalia; order Carnivora; family Felidae; genus Lynx; species Lynx canadensis. The sequence continues at coordinate 43,938,732 of NC_044315.2, forward strand.
ATTCTTCGGAGCGGGCAGGGGGAGATCAGGAGTGCATTATGGACATGTTCAGTTTAGGTCCATAGCACACGTGGGTAGACACGTCAAGGCGGTCAGGTACGTGAGTGAGTCAGGGAGAGGCCTGGATGAGACACATTGGGGGCCATCTGTGTATGCACGGGGTCTACATCCACAAGCTTGTGGGGTGACAGTATGTTGGGCTGGACCTCCAGTGCCAAGGGCCTAGGGGGATGTGAGGAGCCAGAGGAAAGTGGCCAGCGAGCTGGGTGGCAACCAAGCCTGATGGCGACCTGCTTTCTGGATCCCTGTGCAGGTGCGACAACGTGCGTGTATTTAAGCTGGGCCTCTTCTCCGGCCTCTGGTGGACCCTTGCGCTCTTCTGCTGGATCAGTGACCGAGCCTTCTGTGAGCTGTTGTCCTCCTTCCACTTCCCCTACCTGCACTGCGTGTGGTAAGCCCCAGCGACCCCACGGGGATCTGCGCTTGTTGTCAGGCATCATTCTCCCTGCAGAGTGCGCGGGTGTGTGAGGGGACAGCACAGGCTGAGCGCCTTTCTCCTCACAGAGACCGTCAGGAAAGTGTGCTCAAAGGCGGAAGGGGCTCCAGGGAGCAGGCTTAGCCAGAACTAAAAGACCCAATTGTGCGTGTTTCAAGTCTGCGGTCTCTTACCTTTAGCTCCATTACTAAAGCATAAAGGAGCTTGAAAACCGAATCTGTAACCTGAGCGGTAGCTAGATCTCTAGGGAGGGGGGCGGAGGTGGGGGGTAGGGCTTGGGACAGATAGGATGTGGGGCCTGGGATGCCCAGGTGACAGCATCACAGGTCATCTGGGGACAGTCTCAGCCACTCCCTTTCCAGACAGAGACGGATGCTCAGAAGGGGAAAGTGAACTAATGCCTCACCTGGGCGTTCAGTCATAGGGAGTTGGAGCATCTATGCATTGGAATGCTCAGGTTACACGGTGAAGTTTGAAAATAAAAAGCAGCACGCGGTTTACTGAGCAACACTCAACAGTTTCCACTCAGGAAGCTGAGGGAGGAAGTCAGAGCGGTTTCTTCCCGGGAACTGCTTTAGTGACAAACCCAGAGTCCCGTTTCCCTCCACCCGCCACGACTTCTGATTGCAAGAGATAACAAGGACCAAGAGACATCTGCTTTAGGACGGCCCTTGTCAATTGAGAGCACCCAGGGAGAATTCTAGTGGTGAGGAGTTGGAAAAACTATCAGATCCAAGATTCAGAACAAGCTTGACTTCTGTCAGGCGATGCCTAGGACTCTGGTTTGGGAGAAGTCGTATGAATTCCTTTGAACATGAGAATTTGTATATATCTAGCAGGAGACACAATCTGCTCTCAGTGGAAGGCTTGGGGACTCCCAGAACTGTTCGCAGAAGACAAAGTAAAATAGCACAAACTGGAGATTCTAGTCTGAGGGTCCTTTGCCTGATATTTTTTAGGTTCAACTTCGACTTACAGTGTATAGATTCACTAGTATGAGTTTGTTGAGTTATAATGGAGATAATAAAATGCAGATTTTTTTAAATGTTTATTTTTGAAAGAGATCAAGGAAGGGGGGAAGGGCAGAGAGAGACAGAGACAGAAACAGAGCGCAAGAGGGGTGGGGCAGAGAAAGAGAGACAGAGACAGAGAGACAGAGTGAGAGCAGGGGAGGGGCAGAGAGAGAGGGAGGCACAGATACTGAAGCATGGTCCAGGCTGCAAGCTGTCAGCACAGAGCCTGATGCGGGGCTCGAACTCACAAACTTTGAGATCATGACCTGAGCTGAAGTCGGATGCTTAGCTGACTGAGCCACCCAGGTGCCCCTAAAATGTAGATTTTAAGTGTATGATTTGATGAGTTTTGATAAATGTGTACACGTGTGTAAAGATGACCTCATTCAAGATGTAGTACGTTTTTATTAATCCAATTTTAACAGTTTAAGCAAAATTTAAAAATTAGACTGTAATAACTTTGGCTCAAACTTAATTTGTTTCTAAGGGTTGTGTACTTCCTGCCTTGTTTTTCAAAGGTGAAAAACATCTTTTTGTACCAGTTGGGACGTTTTAAGAACAAATTTAAACCGAAGTATAGAGAGAGGCTCTCATAATTCTGTCTGCCAACGAGTGATAACCATTGTTCTCAACCTGAGGTTTATTCTTCTGGATTTTCAGATTTGTTTATTTAAGTAATTTCTGCACAATGGGACTCTAAACTCACGACCCCGAGAATCAAGGGTCACACGTGCTATGGACTGAGCCAGCCAAGTGCCCTTTCTTCCAGATTTTTGTCTATTTCTCTAATTCTACCTTTACTTATTTAAAAAAATGTCTTAAGTTTATGTATTTATTTTGAGGTGGGGGTGGGGAGGCTCAGGGAGGGCAGATAGAGAGGGAGAGAGAGTCCCAAGCAGGCTCTGCATTGTCAGCACAGAGCCCAACGTAGGGCTAGAACCCACGAACTGTGAGATCATGACCTGAGCCGTAACAGAGTCAGACACTTGACTGAGCCACTCAGGCTCCCCTCTAATTCTGCTTTTAAAGAACAATTCTATACATGATGCAAATGATCTTTTTTTTTTTTAAAGAGAATATTAGATATATTTACATCGATATCTCTAGATATCTATCTAGATATCTATGTATCTAGATATATGTCCAAATCCAGGGAGATTATATTAATGAACACTTTTTAAAAGTCTGTAAGATAATGCCTTTTACCCATACTGTCCTATATACTAGATATTATTAACTCTTGAATCTTAACCTGATTAAAAATATTTTTATTTTTGGGGCGCCTGGGTGGCGCAGTCGGTTAAGCGTCCGACTTCAGCCAGGTCACGATCTCGCGGTCCAGGAGTTCGAGCCCCGCGTCGGGCTCTGGGCTGATGGCTCAGAGCCTGGAGCCTGTTTCCGATTCTGTGTCTCCCTCTCTCTCTGCCCCTCCCCCGTTCATGCTCTGTCTCTCTCTGTCCCCAAAAAAAATAAAAATAAACGTTGAAAAAAAAAAATTAAAAAAAAAAATTTTTATTTTCATGTCTTTGTAAGAAAAATGCCCTTCTTATTGAACATCTTTTCCAACATAAGCTTACTCTTTGTATTTCTTCTCTTGAAAGGAGCCTTTTTGTTGGTCTTCTCTGCAGAGTATTTCTATTTTTAAAAATTTTTATCTAGCACCTAGTGCCTGGCACATAGTAGTAGGCAGTGGTTACTGTCCCATAACTAGGTGTGTGTGTCATGCAAATTTGCATCATTTTCAAGAGTATGGAGGGTACGACATGGAGCCCTCCTGGGGACAACATCCAGCATCAGTAATTATCCGCCTGAGGCCAATCTCGGCCTTGCTGTCTTCATCCACTGCCACTCCCACACTGATGGTTTCAAAGGGCATCCTGTGAAATGATTACTTTTTGAGAGTTCTTTGGAATATAGGGATTTTAACTCTTTGGTCATGTGAGTACAAATCCCCCCCCCCCCCTTTCCATTTGTCTTTGAGTATATAATGATATTTTGGGGCCATGTTGATTTTAAACATTCATATTCCAACATCTGTCAGTCTTTTCCTGTAGGGTTTCTGGGCTTTGTGTCATTATCAGAAAGGCCTCAGCCACCAAAGTTTATAAAAACACTTTCTTTGATTATATTTAAGAAATAGATTTAAAAGCTTTCATTCATCTAGAATTAGATTTCAGTCTAAGAGAAGGAAGGATTACATGCTTTTAATTTTTTTTTTTTTTTTACATTTTTATTTTTGAGAGACAGAGACAGAGCACAAGCGGGGGAGGGACAGAGAGAGGAGACCCAGAATCCGATGCAGACTCCAGGCTCTGAGCTGTCAGCACGGAGTCTGACACAGGGGTCGAACTCACAAACCGTGAGACCACGACCCGAGCCGAAGTCGGACGCTCAACTGACTGAGCCGCCCAGGCGCCCCAGGATCACATGCTTTTAAATGGTCCCTTGCTTGATAAAGATTCATGTTAAAACTTTTTACAGACACAGTAAAAAAGTTTCCCTGCTAAACTGTACACAAGCAGTTTAATCAGTATAAAATGATTCCTAATAAAGAGCATTAACTATGTGTAAGCGACCTTGGAGTAAGAAGGTGGGATCCAATCAGACGTGCTCAGTTCCCTCCATCTTCCTAGCACTGGTTTTAAATCTTTGGGTGTCAGTTGAGTGTCAAAGGCATTTGCATGTTTGCTCCTATTAGAACTTTCTGAAACAGGCCCTGTTTGCTCCAGATTTATCACTCTCCTGCTCTTCTGGAGATTATTGGTCACCTTCACCCCTTCCTAATTGAAAAAGGCACTGGGCTGTCATTACAGCCAGGAGTGGTGGGCTGGCCCAGCGGGAGGGGCAGGCTAGCGTGAAGGTGGCCATCTTTGCCTGTGTCAGGTGCTCACTCCCTGTGTCCTTCTCGCAGGCACATCCTCATCTGCCTCGCTGCCTACCTGGGCTGTGTATGCTTTGCCTACTTTGATGCAGCCTCCGAGATCCCTGAGCAGGGCCCCGTCATCAAGTTCTGGCCCAGCGAGAAGTGGGCCTTCATCGGCGTGCCTTACGTATCCCTCCTGTGTGCCAGCAAGAAATCACCAGTCAAGATCACGTGATGGCATGGCCGTGGTGGCTTGGCTTCTCTGCTTATTTTCCCTGATGCACGGGCTCCTTTTGCCAGCAAAGACAGCCGGGGGCTTGCAGAGTCCGGGGTAGGGCCTGTCTTTTAAAAGTTCTGTTCCCTTGGGCTCAACTAACGTGTCTGTGGCCCGCCAGGACTCTACCATGCAGGGGGAGGAAGGTCTTCCCCTTTCCCAAAGATGGAAAGTGGAGGGCTGAGGGGCACCAGGTGGAACTTCTCAGCCTCTTCCAGATGCAGTAGTTTGTTGGGCTGTATCCTTTCTGGCAATGGCAGAGCAGTCCCTCGGGGAGCCCATTTCCCAGTGGGAGATGGGTCCAGACTCGACCATTCCCATGTGCTCTCCGTGTCAACTCTCCTGCTGACCGACAGGCCCTGCGACAGACTCAGACCTCTGTCTGATGGAAGATCCCAGGGATTTTCATTTGAGGAAACTGTCCTAAAACAAGACCAAGCCAATGAAATCCACACAGGGCTAATGGCTAAGGAGGCATCCATGTAGAGCTCTCCGTAACCAGGTTTTACATGCACTTGTGAATCTTTTCTCTACTACCTCTGCTGAGAGATGGGGATTTGACTTCAGAGGAGGGTGAAGCAGACGAGAAAAACCCTCTGTGCCAAAAGCTACACTCTGCTTTAAGCCATTCTTGAAGATGAGCACAATTTTTAGATGTGGACATTGTTGGCCCCCTCCCCAAACCAACGGTCACACACACACACAGGATAGTTGTGGTGTGAGCAGGTCTGCACACAGACCCCGGCTCCTTAGTGCCGAGCTCCGTAAGGTCAGGCTTCATGACAGTCACGGTGGGAGTCGTGCCTGGTTCAACGTCTGGAGCAGACATGAAGTTCTGGAAACTTGTGCTGATTGGAAGCCTTCTGGATGCTCTTCCATTTGGAAGTTATCCCCCAAAATGTCACCTCTTCTTTCTGCAAGATTTCCTGCGGGAATCATACTCCATATTCTCCCAGTACAAGGTGCTTCCTGTGGTTTCTCCAAGGATTTGATAGCTGCTCTTCTCGAGAACTGTGGCTCTTTGGGTCGTGGGTGCAGCAGGCAATGCTGTTGGCCTTCTCAGTTTTTCCTCACCTGAAGGGACACTAGCCAAAACTAATCTCTTCATTGGGCCGAATGAGGACTCTAAAACGGTCATCAAGGTGTGAGGGGGAATGCATGACCTCAGGGATACTCACTTTAACTGACATCTCCCGCTTTGCAACATTCCATCATGAAAGAGGGCAGGACAGACATGTCCTTGTGTGGATGGGAGTCCTGTCGCTAAGGATCTAATAAGAGTTGGGCAGGACCAGCGCGTGGCAGGTCTAGGAACTTTGGCTCCAGTTAGAATTTGCACAGGATCGAAGGTGAAAAGTCCAATAAGGAACTGAATTGAGAGTTTAAAAATGAAGGACTTTATTCTGCTTCTGTGGTTTTCAAGTTATTTTTAGCAGAACCCTATCATCAAGGAACCCAAATGTGTGATAGATGGTGCATTCTAGTAGTTTAAATTTAAGGCTAAACTTCTACATTTCCCTTAATGTCATGCAGCGAAAAATGCAAGTTAAATTGGTGGTTTCCATGGTAAAAAATTTGGGATTGAAGGAGTGTACCCTGTTTATTATAGCTTAAAAATATACTTTAAAGATGGTATTTAAGTATTTGTGGGGCTTCTAGTGCACTTCTGAGACCTAGGTGGTTCATGCACTACCTAGAGTTTTGTTTTGTTTTTTAAATTTTTAATGTTTATTTTTGAGAAAGAGAGACAGAGCACAAATGGGGGAGGGGCAGAGAGAGAGAGAGACACAGAATCCGAAGGAAAATCTGAGCTGTCAGCACAGAGCCCATCGTGGGGCTTGAACCCACAAACTGTGAGATCATGACCTGAACTGGAGTCAGATACTTAACCAACTGAACCACCCAGGCGCCCTGGAACCACCTAGAGTTTTAAAACTGCTGTTCAGTCTTTGGGTTTAAAGTCTAGAATTTTTTCAAAGGGAATTAGACTGTCCTCACTTCAGATGGACTTCCCAGGTTTGGATTCTGGTGTCATTTATTCTGGAGTATAAAAATGCTCCAAAGTAGGGGGAAGCTTTGATTTACTTTAAGTCCAGCTGTCTTAGTGCGGAAGCATACATGAGGAGAAGGGGCCGTGGGAAGTGTTTGTGCTCTATGGGAGGTTTAATTTCCATCTCAAGGGCTCCTCAGTGATGAGAGCATTGTTCCAGCAGTTAAGGAGGGTGTGGGTCTCTCGATCAGGTAAAGGGGTAGGTCCCTGGGGAACACCACCTTCTAACTCCCAACTCTTTGACCTTACTCTTCTGGAAATTTCTTAGTGTCCTTTGGAAATAGAGATAAGCTGGGACTGCTGGAAATGAGGAAATAAGTGCCCTGACAGGGCTGTTGCCATCTACCTTCTACAAGAAGAATGGCTTAAGATGTCAGAAGGAATGCTTTTGTTGTAAAAAAAAAAAAACAAAAACAAAAACAAAAACAAAAAGAAAAACAAAAAGAAAAACAAAACAAAAACCAAAAAACAAACCAGAAGGCCCTTCTAGAGATTGGTTTTGATGAGCTAAGGGCTGATAACAGGTATGGAATGGGGTATATTTTAGGAGGACAAAAACATAACTTCTACTTTTGAACAAAAATCGCTATAGCTTGTTAGTGTGAAGATGGTAAATCAAGAAAGTAGGAGTTTAAAGATTTTATTTGAAGTTAGGTTTATGGCATCATTCATGTTTATATTTACGATGCTTTTATAGCACTCCAGGCTCTTGAAGAGAATTAGAAAGCTGCAGGAAAGTTGAAGAGAAAAAAGTAGTCTGCATTTCTATTGTCCAAGGACAATCATTGTTAATATTTTGGCATTTTGGTGTATTTCCTCATCTTTTTTTCTTCTCCCAATAGAGTTGTAAATAGAGGTCTTTTAGCATGCACAGTTCATCTGGTAGCTCGAATGGAATGTAAATGTCAGTTGCGTATTTTCCGCGAAGAGCAGCTTTTGGAATACACTTGAGTTAGCTCTGCACTTGAGAGCTCATCACTGGATTCTGACTTACTGCTGAGTCTTTTTACATTGAGCCGGACATGAATAGGTCCTGAGAAATAATGAACCGAAGTCTACTTTTTGTTAGGCCTCTGCACTTGGGTTGACGAACTACAGAAAATAGCTATTTAATAGATGGCTCTGCAGGTTGTGAGGTTTTCAGATTTTAAAAAAGTGAATAGCTTATTGATGTGCAATCAAGAATCTTTGTTTGTTTTTTTCCCCCTGATAACGCAGGGAAGTGGAAAGTTGACATTCGGGAATTAGGTCATGGCTGTTACTCACCGTGGCAGTCAGATACTTGTTCTGCTTAGATAGAATTTGCCTGATGGAACTGGATCTAGGATATTAAACATTAGTATCCTAGTTATCAAGGAATCACTTAAGTCAGCGATTCTTATTTTATTAGTGTTTGGTTGAATGCAGACCTTTAAGAAAGCTTTTCTCCTTTTGATGATTAGGATTATACTATTAGCATGTCAGTGAATATATTTAAGGTGTGTGGGAGAAGAGATGACTGAATCTGTTCGGTAACAGGCTACTTTTGGGGGAAATCTGCCTGTCCCTCTGATTAGTGCCTACTACATTCATTATGGATCAGAGATGTTCTGTTGGGGGACCTAAGCTCAATGGTCATCAAGCACAGACTTTCTAAAAATACCGCAACTTGTCCTGTTTATTGGCTTTCTCAGGTGTGTAAAAACTAGTCACCAGTTCCTCACGCTTACGTGAGCCAGGGCCATGTTGGGGGCTCTGAGAGTGGGGTAGAGTCTTCCTTGGCTCTTTATCCCATGGGGCTGGCATGAGACCATCTCTGAGGAACAGGTGAGGGCTGAAGCTTGCCCAACCGGAGCCCCTCTCATAGCTCCTTTCCCCCAGATGAGCTTGGAACCTTTCATTGCCAGCTCTTGGCCGGGGTGCTCCCATTCCAGCTGGCCAAAGAGAATGCTCAGGCCAGGTTGGGGTGCTTAATGGATTTTACATACTCCTACAGGCAAAAAAAAAAAAAAAAAAAGCCTCTAAAGGACTGATTGTTTAAATTGTTTCTTTCTGTGTATGTTAAGCCAGGTTTAAGAGTATTTTATAATCACAGTATGTAATCAGAGCATATATAGTATTTTTAGACCTATTCCTTGTTTTATACTTTAGATAGGTTGTGCCGTCTTAGGGTGGTGTGCCCAGTGGCTGTGGGAGCAGTTAATGTCCATTGTTTGGGAGCGTTTTAAGGCCTTTTGAAATGGAGCTTTTGCACTTTATACTATTTTTGGGAACTATGAGTTATATTTCAATATTAAAGCCATAAGTGGCATTTTCTGTGAATGAAAATATGTTTATGTTTGTGTTTGTTTCCAAAATGATTCTGAAATATCTGAAAGGGAAAAATGCATCTAATGGATTGGAGAGCAAAGCACATTTTCCTGAATTAGTTTGAGTGAATTTGGGTAGCCTTGCTATTCAACACACTTAGGATTAGCGTAGTTGTTTCTTCTCAGAGCTGTGAAATTAACACACCAAAGTATTTCCAGTACAAAGTGCCTAAAAACAGATTATTTTTATTAGAAGGTCTAGAATTAAGTCATGGATGTAAAAGCTCAAATATAGAAAACTACTCTATGCTGGATTTTCCCCCGTCATTGGAAGGAGGATCATATAAGATTTCAAAATAGTAAATGACTTTATTTAGCAGGAAAGTTCCTACGTATTTTGATGTTTATTTTTGAGAGAGACAGAGCGAGCATGAGTGGGGGGAGGGGCAGAGAGCGAGGGAGGCACAGAATTCGAAGGAGGCTCCAGGCTGTGAGCTGTCAGCACGGAGCCTGACACGGAGCTCGAACCCATGGAACTGTGAAATCAAGGCTTGAGCCCGAGTCGGACGCTCAACCGACTGGGCCACCCAAGTGCCCCCGGAAAGTTCTAGGTGTACCTATTTTGCTTAATTTTCTATGATTAAAAAAAATTGTTATTAAAGACTTCATAGGCCATGATATTGGAAAGAATAATGTGACCATCAAAACAAAGACAGGATCGTTACAGTGGCTTTTTTTAGACTTTTTTTTCTGGCCTGGAAGAGATCAGGAGTGGCCACAGAGCCTTTTGACAATCTGATGGGAGTAGGGTCTTCTCCCCAGGAAAAGGCCTATAGGTAGAGTTCTCTGGGAACTCAGGTTCCCTGGAAGCCACCCAGCTCCTGCAGGAACAGGGCACCAGGCCAGGATCCAAATCCCATTTCTGGTGAGGAAATTGGGATCTCCACTGCCTTGCTATGCCACTGCCCTCTAAGACCAGTGTTCCGCCCCTCCTCTCCTCCGTCAGGACTTTACCCTCTGAGGGGCTGGAGGGGGCAGCCCCGGGGTGCTGGGAATGTACAACTGAAGTGTCCTCAACAAAAGAGGAGCTTACACTTTCCTCCAGCCTCTTTCCTGGCTTATAGTTTCAGACACTCCGTAAGATTTTATCTGGGTCTGTCATATTCTGCCTTCTGTATTGTTGGATTTTTCCATAATAAAAAAATTAAGAGGTAGAGTATTTGGGGGTTATGTCCTTCATTCTCTCTGGGGTGGGGCTCAGCCACCTTCCTGCCCATCTCAGGGGGACCCTGGCTGCCTGTCTTTCCAGCTTAAGCGTTTGTCTTCAGTGGGCACTTCTGTTCTGACCATCTGCACGCCTGGGGACACCCCACTAAACCTGGGAAGTCTCTCTGGGTGGTAATGCACACAAAGGAAAAGATCAACCTCACATGTTTTTTGGTTGGTTGGTTTTATAGCATTAAGACAAAACATTTGCTTCAGCTGCTTTTACCACTGGGAAGAGAGACCACAGCACTATCTTAAAAATTCCACAAGTAGCAGTAAAATCAGTAGCTTTTGTAGTAAGGCTAGTCACAAGAAAGTGGCTTAAGGTAAGGCCAGGAGCATGACGAGACACAAAATGGATGGTGGCACTGGTGACATTTGCTAGGGAAGGAAGTCTGTGAACAAAGAAAGCCATAGCTAGAGTGGGAAGGACCAGGAGAGACTCCTGGAGTAATATCGCCATCTTGTGGCCTTTTCAGGTATTCCTTTCACTCGAAGCTCTTCCCAATTGCCAATCACCCCAGAGCTCAGTGTAATTATTTCAAAAACTCCAAATTACACGGCTTCTTTCTGTGTCCACATATGCTTTCCTGTTTTTGTTTTTTGTTTGTTTTTTTAAAACCCCAAGCATCTCTCTGCCTTTCCTCCTCCTTGCTTCCCCCAGCAACTCATTCTTCACCTTCTCAGTGTTTGAACTTAAAACATCTGCCAAATACCATAAAGCAAATATTTTCCTGCATGTAAAACTGAGTTAACGTAGTTGTGATCTAGAGGAAGGTTTTTAATCCACTGGGGTTAAGTATAAGTTTTGGGATTAATAGTTCCGTTTACACAAGCTAAATGCCCGTACAATCCCCAAAATCTTGAACACAGAATCCAGTTTGAACCAACGCTTTGCAAATGCCTGCTTTGTATTACGTGTCATGCTATCTGCAGAGGGCTAGATGACGAGTAAGGCAGCGTGCTGTGCAGAGGAGAAGAGAAACCACTAACTGCTGAAATCCCTGCATACAAGAGGCATCAACAGCACTGGGGAGGCAGGCAGGAGAGACTGGTAATATTTGACCAGTGAGGAGTTGGAGTTCAAGACTTCTAATCTTTAACTAATGGACCATGAGCCATGGTTAATAAAATGTAACGTCCGTGCAATGAAAGAATGGGTGTATTGCCCTAGGAATATTGTTTTCTTAAAGCATGCCTTATTTGAAAGCCCAGCACAGAAATTATCTTTCACACAAGATTGTCTTACTTACTCCTATTTTGTGAGGCCAACTCACAAAAGGAATACTCACAAAAGGAATAGGATTCCTGTTTTGGGTGGGATAAAACTGAGGCTCAGAAAGGTATTTTGATCACAGGCATTAAGTGGCAGAGTCAAGATTTGAACCCAAGATTTTCAACTCTTCTGTTTAGTTCCCTAACAACGGATTTAATCTTAACTTTCAAAATGGCAAAAGAGGTAAAGGTTTTCATATAGGTGGGGGCCGAGTTGGGGTTAGCAGATTCAGAACTATCCCATTAATACAAATGGTTAGATAAAACAGAGTAGCAGTCGGCATATAGTAGGCGCTTAGCAAAAGGCAGCTAGTAAGAATCTACCACCAAACAGTCGCAGAGGACAGTGCTATCTTGTGGCCACACTTCCCAGGGGTGACCATGTATGTACACATGGGAATCCTTCTACTTCTGGCTCCATGGTCCAAGCTGTCTCTTCCCACAGGGACAGATCTGCAAACCCAGTTCTTTCCTGGCCATCCCTGGCTGTCCTACAGGCACTTCACATTTGCCTTCACTTTCGCTCTCAAACCAGCACCTGCGCACCTGCTCAGAACACCAGGCCACTTTCCGTTCATTTGCCCGGGAAGCCCGCCCCACCGTGCCCCGCCCCTCCTTGCCCACCTCCCAATGTTGTCCCCATCCAACCTAATAGCGAATCCTCCTGATTCCACTTCCCCAATGTCTTAAAATCCATCCATTTCTCTCCATCCTAGTGAAGGCACTGCTATTTCTTGCCGATCCATCCCTCCGTGCTGGAGCCACATCCATCTTTCTAAAGCGAAATCGGGCCAGGTCAGTTCACGGCTCAGAGCCCACCAATTCTTCTCCATCACTCGTAGAGCAAAGCAAACATGATTTGAGGGGCCTTAACGTGATTTAGAATCCCCGGTCCTTGCCTTCTTTTCCAGTCTTGTGAGCTTCTCTCCTCTTGTATGCTTCACTCACTCAAGCGTTGAAGAGCCTTGTATGATTCTACATGGTATTTCACATGGCGTTAGAACCTGTATTAGCCACCCGTTGCCGTGTAACAAGTCACCCCAAAACTCAGCGGCTTAAAACAAAGATTTACTCTGGTAGGTCATAAGTTGGGCAACAGATTAGCTAGGTGGCTGTCGCTCAGGTCCTGCATGAGTTTGTAGTCAAGCTTTCAGCTGGGGCTGCAGTCATCTGAAGGCTCGACTGGAGCGTAGGATTCACCTCCCAGGTAGCTCACTCAGAGGGCTGTCGGCTGAAGGCCTCAGCGTTTTGCTGGGTTGATGGCTCCACATGGCTCCTCCATAACAGGATGGCTGACTTTTAGACTCAGTGACCCACCAGAGCAGATGGGAAGCTACAACATCTTTTATGACCTCACTTCCGAAACCACATTTGGTCATTTCCGTAACATCGTGTTTGTTATGTATGTCAGCTCTATTCAGCGTGGGAAAGGACAACACGGGTCGCATGAGTTGGGGATCATTGAGGGCCATCTTGGAGGCTGGTAAATGCACAACCTCTGCAGAAATGGTTCTCTCTGCAAGGATGCGCCACATCACAACCTTCCCACCTCCTGAGACTTTACTTCTTTCCAGAAAGCTTTTCCTATTACTCCCTTCCTTCAGCTCTTTTCCCCTTTTAGTGCAGTGCTTTTCACCCTGTATTGTAATAGGGCAAGGATTAGGCCTTTAAAAATATCCATTTCTTTCAAACTCTGGCACAAAGTAAAAACTCGTGGAATTTGATTCCAGGAATCAGGGACAAAAGCGGGGTGACGGTTGTGCGGTGAGGAGGGATTACGGCAGAACTGACGAAGGCAGGACCAGCCACTTTTCTGTTGAGTAGAAGCAGAGGGCACAGGAGAAGGAGACCAAAATGACCCCAGTATCCATTTCCTATTCCTGCAACAGCTTAGTGCCTCAGAACAATACACACATCATCTGGCAGTTCCAGAGGTCAGAAGTCCCAGAGGAGTTCCACTGGGTTGAAATCAAGGTGTCATCAGGGCTGCACTGTGGGGATGCTAGAGGAGCCTGGGTTTCCTTTCCTTTTGCAGCTTTAAGAGGCTGCCTGCAGTTTCTGGTTCATGGCCCTCCTCCATCTGCACCCCCAGCAAATGCTGGGCCAAGTCCTTCTCATGTCGCCATCTTTCTAGTTCTTTTCTGTCCTCCTCTTCCCCTTCTAAGGACTCTGATTACACTGGACCTATCCAGACAATCCAGGATAGTCTTCCATGTCAAGGTCAGTCTTTAGAAACGGCCATTCCACCTGCAACCTTAATTCCCTTTTTCTATGTAGTCTAACATACTCACCCTGTCCCCAGGTGTCAAGTGTCTGTGGTAGGAGAATAATGGTGCCAGGAGTCAAACCAGAGATGTCAGAAGGAGGAGATTATGAGATGACAGCTCACTTTTAGTGAATGCTTGTGTGTGTCCCATACTTTACCTACACTGGTTCGTTTAGTCCCACAGCTTCGTCCTTATATACTAGTAATGGACAGGATAGTGCACCTCTGTCATCTGTCCCCACCAGTGGTAGCTCCAGGAGGGCAGGGACTGGTCCCTTTTGTTCATAGTTGTCTACCTAGCACTAGAACAGTACCCAAAGCACTGTAGAGGCTCAGTTGAATGAGGGGGACAATAAATGGTGTCTTAGCTCAGGCTGCCATAACAAAATACCATAGGAGTGCGGCTTAAACAATAGGTATTTATTTCTCCAACTTTGGAGGCTAGGAAGTCCAGGACCAAGGTGCCGGCACATCTGGGTCCTGGTGCGGCTGGAAGCCTGCTTGCAGAGGGTCGACTCTTCCCATGATGGGGGGTGGAGAGAGCACGCTCTGTTTTTTTTTTTTTTTTAATGAGAAGGAATAAAGATTAGAGTCCTTATAAGTTTATTTATTTTAAGAGAATGAACGGGAGAAGGACACAGAGAGAAGGAGACGGGATCCAAAGTGTGCTCTGAACTGACAGCAGTGGACCCGATGCAGGACTCAAACTCATGAACTGTGAGATCATGACCAGAGCCAAAATCAAGAGTCAGATACTTAACCTACTGAGCCACCCAGGCGCCCCAGGACCCTACTCTTATCAAGAGGTCCTACCTTTGTGACCTTATCTAAACCTGATCACCTCCCCAAGGCCCCAACTCCAAATACCATCCTATTAGGGGTCAGGGCTTCAGTGTACAAATTTTGGACAACAGAGTTCCTAGGAAACTGCATGAGAGGCTTTTGTTATCTTCATTTTCCAGATGAGGTCCTGAGGCCCAGGGGAGCCGAATATGGAGTCCAAGTCCACAGAGCTGGAAATCAGCTCGACTCTCCCTCAACTCCAAAACCTGGGCTCTTTCTTGTCTTTGTTCTGGCAGCAGACAAGGAGGGGCTGGGTCCACTGGGCTGGATGGGGAGAGTGAAGGATGAGAGGGGCGTGATTAGTATATACTGGGCACTTTCCATGTGTGCCGAGTTCTTACTGCATTCTAGGTAACTGATCATAAGACACTGGAAACTTATCCTGACATGGAAAGACTGAGGCTCAGAGGTACCTGCCTGAGGACGTAGCTGGTGAATGACAGACAGGATGTCTAGTATCACAGCTTCGGCTGTCATGCCTGCGATACGTGTACACCTCTTTCATTTTTTCCCCATTTAAAATATGGTCTATTTGTGATTTAACAGTAATTAGCATTACATCTAAGAGAACATTTGTACATTTTCCATAGGACACAGAGGTTCATTAGCTCTTTTTTTTTTAAAGTTTTTCTAATGTTTATTCATTTTTTTGAGAGACAGAGCGTGAGCAGGGGGTGGGGGAGGAGAGAGAGGGAGACACAGAATCCGAAGCAGACTCCAGGCTCTGAACTGACAGCACAGAGCCCTGTGTGGGGCTTGAATTCACAAAGCAGGAGATCATGACTTGAGCCAAAGTTGGACGCTTAACCCACTGAGCCACCCAGGTGCCCCGATCATTATTTCATTCTTTATGCCAAAGGAAATAGAGGCATTAGCAAAAGGTGTAAATAGTTCACAGTTGTGTGTAAAGAATATTTACCCACATTGCATTCATTTAAGATACATATCTATATTTTAAAAGTTATGGAAAAACATAGGTCACAGGTTACTGTTTCTACATATGTTGTAATTCAACAAATGACGTAGAACATAAAAAAAAAATCCTCAAGTACAGAATTAAGAATTAAGCAACTGAAAGTTTCCATGAAGAGATACAACACTGATTCCAATAGTTAGGGAGATTTAGAATGAAATTCCCAGGCTCTGTTTCAACTTTGTCTCATTGTACACATACAGTCAAACAGAACCAGCCCCAGACCACACTGTAATGTGTAATGTGAGTTTTTACATGCCAACTCACCCTCCAGAAACACTTTGGATTATGGTCACCATAATGGTCACCCACTGACCATTTCGGATCATTGATTTTCTATCGATTTGTGACATCACTTAGGTGAGGGGGGGGAAGCGATATCAAGTTTCTGTTTAAATGTGTATTTACGTTACAAAGAAGGTTAACTGAAACAAGATGAGAAAATTTTGTAAAAATCAAGAAGTGGTAGGTTTGCTCATTGGGAGAATCAGACCCACTGATTTCCGCTACAGAGGCCTTCTGAAGACCTAGGACTTCAAAAGATTTGACCCTTTCAAAACTCAAGTATCAACCAATCAATACCCTGATTTTGGCAGAAAAGCAGAATTTTAGAAATTTGGGACAGATTTCAAATCATTTTTGCTTAAAATCCTGACTATGCGTCTTTGTCAAACTGGAATTCTTTGCAGGACACTGCTTTTATTCTCTTCATTTTTCACGCTCTTCCCTTTCATTTGTTTACCTTATGGTAACTTCTTCTTTCATTAGCAATACTAAGAGACAAATACATTATAATTCAAATATGAATCTAGTTATACCTTGAAATGCTCTAACCCTTTCGATACCAAGTCCCTGGATTCTTCAAGTATACTTAGGACCAAGAAGACTCAGATATGGTCTACCGTTACATGATTGGTTACCATGTTTGTGACGCTTTTCTACTGAATGGCATATAATCAACATGCAAGAATCCTTTTTGCCAGAGGGAAACCAAATAACCCATGTTATGTGTACAAAATCCCTCCTGTTGAAAAATAAGGGGCTTTTCTCAACTAATAAAGGAAGTTTTCCAAAATGATAGGTTACCAAAATGAGGTTTTCTTGGCAAAGAAAGTTACTTCAGGTGAAGAAATTTTATACTATGAATAAAGTTCCAAATGAATCTTTCCTTAAAAAATTGTTTAAAGAAATGATGTGCCAGTATATAGTAATGCTATAGATTCTTAGAAGCTTTTAAAACATTCTGTTAACGCCCACTGAAACAATGGGACCCAAAAGGTACAGTCAAAAATCGTGGGAAAAAATTGTGATCCGATTTCCCAGTGAAGCAGGTGCTGAGAAATAAAAATTCTCTCACTTATGCACTGGTAATTTGTTTCCAGCAGATAGTATGGAGAAAATCCTGAAGTAATTCAGTCAGTTATCGGTTTGTGGTGAATTATAGTAATACTTCATGAGGGCAGAGCTAACGAAAACTAGCGACTGTTTCAAAATTCAAAACCTTTTTGGACATATAAATTGAGACAGGAATTTGAAATTTTTTCCTAATATGTGTTTAGTAAAATCTCTTTCCAGTTCTTGAAGTCCAGTTTGCTACATCTCCGTCGTCTCTACCACTGCATATTAATTATCAACTTAAACGTGGTATTTTTGTGCAAGGTCACATTGTAAGAATTATAAAAAGACGTGAGTAGGCTTCAACTTTCTCTCCCCACCCCCCTCGGTTCTTTTTCAGAAAAGGTGTATGGGCTTTCTTTTTCTTGGATGGTGATTTTGAAGGTGAGCCTTCAGGTGACAGGACTTCGCTTTTTTTCTGGAGACTTAATGGTAATCTCTGTGTTCTCTGTGGTCATGGTTGCAGCTAACCTTCTCACCCCCTTAGCAAACTCATCTTCGACCTCATGCGTGTTATCCTTGCCCTTCACCACCATGACAGGCGTTTCCATGCAAATGATGCTCTTGAAAAATAGCTCATGGTTTTCTTCTAGTATTTCAGAGATACCTTGCGGTGATGGAGTTGGAGACTGAATTTTGCTCACGTCTTTCAGATTGGGTTGGAGTCTCCCGTAGCTACAGTAGCAAATTACCATAAACTCGATAGCTTAAAACAGTAGGAAGGGATCTCTTGGATTTCAGGAGGTCACAGTCTGAAATCGAGGAGTTGGGCACTGTTGGTTCCTTCTGGAGGCTCTGAGGGAAAATTGGTTCTATGGCTCTCTCCCGGCTTCTAGTGGTTCCCAGCAATGCTCATTCCTTGGCTTGTGGATGCATTCCTCTGTCCTCTGCCTCCACTGTCACATGGCTTCTTCCCTGGGTCTCTGTCTGAATCTCTTCTTTTCTAAAGACACTGGTCATTGGATTCAGGGCCATTGTAATCCAGCAAGACTTCATCCTAACTAACTATATCCCTATTTCCGTATAGGATCACTGGGTGGACATGAAGTTTGGGGGTGGGGGTGGGGGTGGGGGTGGGGGTGGGGGTGGGGGTGGGACATTATTCAACCTACTGCACTGTCCCACAAGCTGCTTCCTGCATCTGCCGATAATGTGGGATCCCCTCCCCACATGCTTAGCCAAAGACCCCGGAATCTGGGGTCTTGGAGCAGCTGGATTCCAGGGCTTCTTATTTTCTCTCCCCTGGTCCCTGTAGGACCTTTCATGGTTCCCCATCTAAGCTGGGGAACGTGTGCCCCACTCACAACCAGTGGTGGAAAAAAATACCTTGAAAAAGGGAGTGAGTGGAGGCAGCGTTAGGAAGAAAGGCTTGTGGACAGAGGTGGGGAAGAATGGGTCTTAGCAAACTTGCTTACAGCAGGGCACGTGGGTGGCTCAGTTGGGTAAGCGTGAAACTCTTGATTTTGGCTCAGTCAAGATCTGGTGGTTGGTGAGATCAAGCCCCTCGTGGGGCTCTGCGCTGACAACCTGAGATTCTTTCTCTGCCCCTCTTCTCTTAAAATACATCTTAAAGGGGCGCCTGGGTGGCGCAGTCGGTTGAGCGTCCGACTTCAGCCAGGTCACGATCTCGCGGTCCGGGAGTTCGAGCCCCGCGTCGGGCTCTGGGCTGGTGGCTCAGAGCCTGGAGCCTGTTTCCGATTCTGTGTCTCCCTCTCTCTCTGCCCCTCCCCCGTTCATGCTCTGTCTCTCTCTGTCCCCCAAAAAATAAATAAAACGTTGAAAAAAAAATTAAAAAAAAATACATCTTAAAAAAAAAAGGAAGTTTGTCTGTAGCTTGCTTGCAGAAAACCCCTTTCGTCCCAGACATTTATGGTGTCTGGCAGGGGAAAGCCAGCCAGCCATGCACCACACCCACGTGTCTTCATCTCTGCAGTGTGAAGAGGCAAGCCCAGGGCTGACCTGGCCATCCGTGTTTAGGAGATTGGGGAGTCGAGGTTTGGATTCAGTCCATCAAATCATAAAGGAAGAAAAGTTCAGGGTGTGGCGGGAGGGGACAGGGTGGGACAAGGAAGTCTTCCTGGGCAGCGTCCACGCAATCCTGGGCAGGATTGAGGAGGACGCCGCCGAGTAAAAGATCTCAGAGGCGTGGGACAGCGCTGAGCACAGAATGGAGCTTTGTCCACAGCACCTGTTCAGTCCGTCAGGAGTAGGAGTTATTGTGTGCCTGTGGGGGTAGGGTGATAGTGGGAGGATGGAGAGTGTGGTGCAGGGAAAGCCTGGAGACAGATCAGCAGGGGCGACACCTGGGAGTTGAAAATACCAGAAAGAGGGACTGGACCTTGCAAGACCCATTGTGATCGTGCTTCTCTGCCACGTTGGAGAGGTGCCTCGTGCTGGTGGGGACTGGACTAAAGGCAGGGACGCACTTGTGCCCCGGTGCCGAGCTGGCGGGGTTGGGGAGTGGGCGCAGGAGCCGGCTGAGCGCCATCCCCGGAGCCATCCGCCCGCGCCTGGGCGTCCACCAGGGGGCAGTGCAGCCGGGCACGGAGCGCATCAAGACCAGAGCTCGGCGCTGCGCACAGAGCTCAGGGCCCCACAGGTACCATGCGGCCGGGGAACTTGCCTCCCTTGCAGGCAGGAGCGGTTCTCCCGTGCCCCCTGCTCCCATCCATTGAGATGTTTTCAGTGGAGCTGCCCTGGCTGACTCTCCGCGGTAGGCACGCGCCGCAAGGAGCAAGGGTTGCGTCCTCTGGAAGCTCGGATTTGAGGATTCCCCACTGTGGATTCACCCCAAAGTTGATCCCACGCTTCAGGGCTCCTTGCTTGCAGGAGTCCACTCCGAAAGTATACAAAGTTTCAGGCCCCACAGATCCGGGCTCTGCCTCTGGGTGGTCCCTTCCTGGAGGGTCTCAGTCCCAACTCCAAAGACACCAGCCTGAGGAAACCGGTGCCAGTGTGCGCTCAGACTGGAGCCAGAGACTGAGGTCTAGAGGCGAGAGAGACCTCTGAGCAGCGCAGGGTAACTCCTGATCTAGTTACACACTTCTCCCACTCAAGGGAGAAGTCCCCTTTGCTCAGTGACATTTTGGGGGAAACTATTTATGTCGTGAGCCTGCTTTCTTTACCTTCTCGAATACCTTCACTTGGCAGTGTCCCATCCTCGGCCCTATTGATATTCCCAGGGGGTTAAGTCTTCTTGTGGGGGGATCAACCTGTAAGTTATAGGTATGCAGCAGCATCCCTGACCTCCACCCACCACGATGACCTGGATGGTCATCCCTCCTCCCTCGTTGTGACAACCCAACATGTCTCCAAAAATGGTCAAATGTCCCCCAGAAGGGGCAAAATTGCCCCTAGTTGACAATCACTGATTTGGAGATATTACTCTGGCCAGGAGGCTGAAATAATTTCAGCTTTGCTTTTCCAGTGTATCTTATGGTTGAGCCTCAAGTCTTGTCCAGAGAGGCTGAACAGTGGTCCCTTTTAGGCCCTCTTCCTGGAAATTTCCTCTGACAGAGGTTGGAGGTTCCATGCCTTCCATTAGTTCAGTTAAAGCCCTGGTCCAAGGCATGGGGCAGTGGGCTTGGTAGACTGGACACAGGAGGTGGAGAGCCTGGTGAGGGCCCAGGGCTTCCCTTCCTCCAAGGGCCACAGGCTGCAGCCCCAAGAGCTGTGGAAAAGCAGCTGCTAGCCTGGTCTGGGGTGCTACGCTTGGTTCCCATAGCCTCTGTCCTCCAGCAGTGAGAACAGTGATGCTAGAAGTGAGTAGAGAGGCCACGTAGCTCAACACCTGCCCCCTCCCCACCCTTTTATCTTGAGAGAGAGAGTGCCCATGTGTGCACAGGTAGAGGAGGGACAGAGAGGGAGGAGAGGGGTGGGGGGGGGGAAGAGGGGGAGAGAAGGAGGGGGGGAGGAGGGGGGGGGAGAAGGAGGGGGGGGGGGAGGGAGAATGTGAAAACAGGTTCCATGTTTAGTTCAGAACCCGACAAGGGGCTTGGTCCCATGACCCTGGGATCATTACCTGAACTGAAACCAAGAGTCAGACACTCAAATGACTGAGCAACCCACGTGCCCCTGCCCCCTCCCTTTAAAGAAATGCTTATAAGGAGAATTCTGAGGGCTAGGGCCT
This sequence comes from Lynx canadensis, assembly GCF_007474595.2. Classification (NCBI taxonomy): domain Eukaryota; kingdom Metazoa; phylum Chordata; class Mammalia; order Carnivora; family Felidae; genus Lynx; species Lynx canadensis. The sequence goes on from NC_044315.2 coordinate 43,959,863, forward strand.
TTTCCAAGCCTCTTCTTGGGTGGCTTTTATGAAGTAGAAGCAGGACCAGATCCAGGTCTTTGGACTTCGAGCCCAGGGCTTTTTCCCTGCTACATGGACGGCCTCTCCAGGAGTCCCCTCCCACCGCCGACCCCACTTTTAGATTTTTAAGTAATTTCTACACCCAACTTGGGGCTCAAACTTACAACCCCAAGATCAAGAATTGCATGCTCTCTCTACTGGCTGAAGCAGGTGCCCCCAAAGTGTCTTCTATGAAATTGTGACCTTCTTGGAAGACATACACATTAGCTTTATGAGTGATTGCATAACAAATTACCCCAAAACCAAGTAGCTTAAAGCAAGGGTAAACATTTACTATCCCTCCGTGTCTGAGGGCCAGGAATTCAGTGGCTTAGCCGGGAAGTTCTGACTGCTCAGATGTTGGCCGGGGATTTTGAACAGGACATCTTGTCAAGAATTCTAAGCCTTAGTTTCCTCATCTGTAAAATGGGGATAATAGAGGTTACTTCATAAGGTTGTTGTGAACATTAAGGAAATAATCTTTGAGTGGCAGAGGCTGCTAATTGCTTACCCCGAGAGCAGTTCCACTTCCTTCTTTGTAAAAGAAGTTCCAGTTATTAGCTGTGAGATGGCTGTCTGGAATAGAAGTCTACATTTTGCCTGCCCCAGTCACTTCTGTGTAAGTAGAAGTGGGGTATGGTAGCTCTCAGGAAACTTCCTGGGAGGGTTAATTTTGTGTGCCAACTTGACTGTATTAAGAACGACCAGGTAGCTGCTAAAACATTTCTGGGTATGTCTGTGAGGTGTTTCTGGAAGAGATTAGCATTTGAGTCAGTAGAGTGAGTGAAGATCCTTCACCAGTGTGGGTCGACATCACCCTATTCAGTGAAGGCCAGTATAGAATGAAAAGGTGGATGAAGGAACACTCAGACATTGGTGTTCTCGGTTCTCTGGCTTTCAGACTTGGACTGGGACTTACACATGGTCCCCCCTGGTTCTCAGGCCTTCGGGCGTAGACTAGAATCACAGCGTTGGCGGTCCTTGGCCTCCATCTTGCAGATGGCAGACCACAGGACTCCTTAGTTTCCGTAATTGCATGAGCCAGTCCCTCATAATAAATCTCTATCCATCTACTTTGTTCCATTTCTCTCAAGAACCCTGACGAGTACACCTCCCTTAAAAGCAACTCCTACCTCTGTTCCTCCTGTTGTTCTTCATATATTTTTCCTACAATGTAAATGTGATGGCTGGAGCTCTGGTTGCCTTCTTCTTCTTTTTTTTTTTTTTTTATGAAATTTATTGACAAATTGGTTTCCATACAACACCCAGTGCTCATCCCAAAAGGTGCCCTCCTCAATACCCATCACCCACCCTCCCCTCCCTCCCACCCCCCATCAACCCTCAGTTTGTTCTCAGTTTTTAACAGTCTCTTATGCTTTGGCTCTCTCCCACTCTAACTTCTTTTTTTTTTTTTTCCTTCCCCTCCCCCATGGGTTCCTGTTAAGTTTCTCAGGATCCACATAAGAGTGAAACCATATGGTATCTGTCTTTCTCTGTATGGCTTATTTCACTTAGCATTACACTCTCCAGTTCCATCCACGTTGCTACAAAGGGCCATATTTCATTTTTTCTCATTGCCACATAGTACTCCATTGTGTATATATACCACAATTTCTTTATCCATTCATCAGTTGATGGACATTTAGGCTCTTTCCATAATTTGGCTATTGTTGAGAGTGCTGCTATGAACATTGGGGTACAAGTGCCCCTATGCATCAGTACTCCTGTATCCCTTGGATAAATTCCTAGCAGTGCTATTGCTGGGTCATAGGGTAGGTCTATTTTTAATTTTCTGAGGAACCTCCACACTGCTTTCCAGAGCGGCTGCACCAATTTGCATTCCCACCAACAGTGCAAGAGGGTTCCCGTTTCTCCACATCCTCTCCAGCATCTATAGTCTCCTGATTTGTTCATTTTGGCCACTCTGACTGGCGTGAGGTGATACCTGAGTGTGGTTTTGATTTGTATTTCCCTGATAAGGAGCGACGCTGAACATCTTTTCATGTGCCTGTTGGCCATCTGGATGTCTTCTTTAGAGAAGTGTCTATTCATGTTTTCTGCCCATTTCTTCACTGGGTTATTTGTTTTTCGGGTGTGGAGTTTGGTGAGCTCTTTATAGATTTTAGATACTAGCCCTTTGTCCGATATGTCATTTGCAAATATCTTTTCCCATTCCGTTGGTTGCCTTTTAGTTTTGTTGGTTGTTTCCTTTGCTGTGCAGAAGCTTTTTATCTTCATAAGGTCCCAGTAATTCACTTTTGCTTTTAATTCCCTTGCCTTTGGGGATGTGTCGAATAAGAGATTGCTACGGCTGAGGTCAGAGAGATCTTTTCCTGCTTTCTCCTCTAAGGTTTTGATGGTTTCCTGTCTCACATTTAGGTCCTTTATCCATTTTGAGTTTATTTTTGTAAATGGTGTGAGAAAGTGGTCTAGTTTCAACCTTCTGCATGTTGCTGTCCAGTTCTCCCAGCACCATTTGTTAAAGAGGCTGTCTTTTTTCCATTGGATGTTCTTTCCTGCTTTGTCAAAGATGAGTTGGCCATACGTTTGTGGGTCTAGTTCTGGGGTTTCTATTCTATTCCATTGGTCTGTGTGTCTGTTTTTGTGCCAATACCATGCTGTCTTGATGATGACAGCTTTGTAGTAGAGGCTAAAGTCTGGGATTGTGATGCCTCCTGCTTTGGTCTTCTTCTTCAAAATTCCTTTGGCTATTCGGGGCCTTTTGTGGTTCCATATGAATTTTAGGATTGCTTGTTCTAATTTCGAGAAGAATGCTGGTGCAATTTTGATTGGGATTGCATTGAATGTGTAGATAGCTTTGGGTAGTATTGACATTTTGACAATATTTATTTTTCCAATCCATGAGCAGGGAATGTCTTTCCATTTCTTTAAGTCTTCTTCAATTACCTTCATAATCTGGTTGCCTTCTTGAACACGAGGATAAGTATCACACCCTTGGGAGAGGACAGAATAATAGATTGGAAGGAACCTGGGTTCCTAAAAGTTTTATGGAGCTGGCATACCAACCCTCAACTGTGTTGTGATACAGAGGTCAACTTTTGTTTGGGCAACTGTTAGTTAGGTTTTCTGGCTCACGTAGCCCGATTGAATTACCTCATTACACCTTAGCAAACTCCTTAGCAAAGTCAGGAGGTGCTCGGCGCAGTGGTAAGTGATTGGATTTTTCGAAGTTGGGGCCAGAGCAGCCAACCAAATCCCACAACAAGGATGGTGGAGAAAGAGCACCGGGACCAGAAGACAGGGGTCATATTTTCAGGTCTTCTTTCTTGGGCTCTGTGTAATTCTCTTAAAGAGGGGCTGGACCAGCACTAGATTTCTCCATCCCTTCTCAACAGCAGGTGGAAGCCAACACACAAAATAGAGGTCATCGGAACTTGTGATCCAGTCAGTGCTTTTGGTTCCATCCCCAAATTGCCTTGGGGGTTAGGAGGGACTCCCAAGGTTTCTAGGAGCTTTATTTGACAAACACAGAACTGATGGATTCCCCAGGTTGTGTCCAGGAGCAGCAGTGTGTGTGTCCCTAAGATCCTGAGCTGGGATACTTGTTCAGGCTCTCTAGGATGAGCCATAATCTGGGGGTAAGGAGAATGTCAAGCTCCTCATTATCCAGGGTTCCCCAAGGGCTCTAGCTCTAAGTGTGCTGATGATGGCACCTGTGGCCCTGTGTCACAGTGGAGGGAAGCACACAGATTCCTAACTAGGTGACCTCAGGAAGTTTTTACCCTTTGCAGTTCTAGGCTACATATTACATGGCATTAGCCAAACGTTGGTAGGCATCATCAAAAACAGTGGGAACATGTGAAATCTCATCTTGCTGGGGCTGCAGGATAGGGAAGGGCAGCCCTTGCCACCCACCTAAGCCACAGGTGAAGGAGATACACCTAAATCCACAGGTGAGGGGCTTACGCCGCAGATCAAGAGATGGGGGCCACGCCGTAAATCCTGCATTTGAAAACTGTGCCTTCAGACTGTGCTTTCAAGTAACAGTGTTGCTGTTTAACACAAACCTCTACAGCCCGTTGCTGTGGTCACTGGGCACCACTGGAGCGAATCGTCATACACTTGGGTTCTGTGAAGATGGGAGGGGCTGTTCCACAAACATTCAATGAATAGAGGTCAGCGATCATTTTTTCAATGGTCAATGTGGGGCTTCCGTGTTTTCCTTATGGAGGAAGCTTTGGGCAAGGAAGGGAGCCCTTTGAATATAGTAGTTAACCACTATTTAACACCCTGTTTGAAAGTTTTAGGTGGTCAAATTGGATCTCTTCCTTAAACATAGCAAATATCCATGGGCATGCACCAGGCATCCAGGCATGGCTGCCTTCTTAAGGACTCTTCTGGCCAGTTTATGGAGTTCCCATCACAACCTGAGGTACTACGTTGTGTCCATTTGATGATTAAGCCAGTGGTTCTGTGCACATCCCACCTGGCCCACCCGGGGGATGCCCTGTGCCCACTGGCCACAGAGGCTCGTTTCCTTTAAGGTGGGAGGAGAGGCCTTTGGACAAGATGGGGGGGGGAGCACAAAAGTTGAGTGATCGCCAAGTATGAAAAAGCCTTGCAGGCAATTCTGGTAGGCCCAGCCGGATGTGCCATCCTGAGAACCACAGGTAGGTTCTGAAACCTAGCTAATAATCTGGAAGAACCATGGAGGAGAAATGTTCACCAGAGCAGTTTTTGATTGCAGACTTCCACTCCCTCTAAGTTCGTTTTAAAGCCAGGCCCAGTAAAAACTCACTTGCTTTTAGTTTTCCCCCAGGATTATCAACCAGCCAACCGCTGGATTTGGCAGGTTGCCTATGGAATAGAGGCTGGAGGTTTGACCTGAACTTGGTGGTAGTGGTGGTGGTGGTGTGTGTGTGTGTGTGGCGGGGGCGTGGGAGGGGGCAGTCCTGGTCCAGCTACTTAACAGCCTTGGGAGTTTGGGCAGGTGGAATTGCTTTGTAAACTATAGAGGTCTGTGTACAAAAGCACAGGGTGAATGCTCAGGGCACTCTTTATTGAGTGACATTGCAAGCTGGTGACAAGTGACCTTGCTAATGTGGATGCTGAGAAGTGTTTTTGGCTATCTTCCCATCTGTAACACAGTTTAGTGATTGCCTAATACGAAGTGAGCACTTCTGAGCAGGTCTATGAACTTCATCATTGCTTCTTCCAAATTGCACACCACCCACGCTGAGTACCCTCTGCCTTTTTTTCTTTCTTTTTTTTTTTTTTTTTTTTGCTTTTAGAGAGTGAGTGAGGGAGAGGGGCAGAGGAAGAGAGAATTGTAAGCAGGCTCCACACTTAGCATGAAGCCTGACCCAGGGTTCGATCCCATGACCCTGGGATCATGACTGAGCCAAAAATCAAGAGTCGGAAGCTCAACTGACTGAGCCACCCAGGCACCTGTAGGCTCTGGCATTTCTACTCCCTTTGCCCAGTATAGCTTTCTCCCCTTTCCACATTTTCAACACCCCTACTTCTACTTATCCTTCAAGGATTCTGTTTACCTAACATCTCCAGGAAGCTTTCTCTGCTAAATCCCCTGCCACACCCTCCCAAGGTTGACTTATGTGCTCTTCCCATGTTTCCACAGCAACCTGGTTTCCCACCATGGGGCACAGCACACTGTATCGAAGAGTCTTTACCACTGAGAAGAAATGAATAAGACAGACTATCTGGCAACACTACAGGTGTTTCTCAGCATTCTAGAAACACTGCAAGTTCGAACTGGAAAGGACCCTAAATGTTCCTTCGTATCAGATCTTCATTTTACCGAGGAATAATGGGGTGGGGAAAGATTTTGTGATTAGTCCAAAGCCTACAGCTAGTTGGGAACAGAAATGGTAACTCAGATCAGGTCTTCCGACAACAGATCCTTCTTTCCCCTCCATATGGATTTAGTGAGACCAGCAGTTGGATGCCCGTGTTTCCCTGTACCAGCGGTGTGGCTTTCGGCAACCAGCTTTACTTCTGAGTGTTGGCACATATGGAAGGCGAGAATAAGGATACTAAAGACATAGCTGTTGTGAGGATTAATTAATCTACAGTGAGCAGAGACCTCAGTGCTTGGTAAGGAATAGGGGTGGGGTTATGAATTTAAAATGAGGCAGCTGTTGCTATTAGCTTACATGGCTGAGCTGGGTCCATTATACTGATGTGGTGCCATTATTTATATTACGGGTCACTTCCCTCCATTTAAGCCCCATCAAGGAGGGTGTATGTTCAAACTCATGGCTGAGATAGCTTAGTCTGGCACATAGTAGGTGCTTAGTAAATATGGGTGGAATGAGCAAATGAAGGAAGTCCCGAGGGACTCCATGGGATGGTTAGATACCCATGGCCAGTCCAGTGGTCCCTGGCTCAGGATTTCTTTTTTTGCCTTGGAACCTGGCTAGCTCGTGTCTCAAAAGAACCTTCCCTCATCCCAAACCAGAAGACCCCAAACATTTTCACCACGTATCCTTTCTTTGTCATGCATTTGAGGAAAGTTCTTTTTCTTGAAGAGAAAGAAGGGGGAGAATGCGAGATCTGAACCTCCAGTGACGAATGGAGCCTGAAACACACACGCCTACATGGTTCCTGTTCTTGAGAGAAAGACACAGTATTGTGCAACCAGTTGAAGCCACATTTCTGTCAATTGCTTCTGTCAGCCTGTGCTTCCCTGAAGTGTAACAAGAGGACAGTTCTACCCAACTTGCAACCCTTCCTTCTTTCCAAAGGAAACTGATGAGAAAACAATTTTAGAAGCCACAATGGAAACAAGTTCCTAGCCCATAGACTGACATTTATCCATTATAACTTCCAGAGATGGAAATGTTCTACGATCCGCACTGTTTGGTATGTTAGCACCAACCACATGTGGCTATCGGGCATGTGAAATGTGGCCAGCGCAACTGAAGAATGAGTTTAGTTCTAATTAACTCAATTTAGCCACATATCATTAGTGACTATGAAGCACAGTGGACTGCCAACAGTGCAGATCAATAAAGGAAGGATGAGAAGGGGTCAGACTCCCCAAGTCTTCATTTGGCCCTTTTCCAGGGACCAGAATCAAGAAAAGCCCAGCAGCTTTTTTGTGCTTTTTAACACAGGTGCCCCTTGGCCAGCTTAGATTAACAAATGAAGTCATGTTTCTTTTAATATTCAAACCACAGGACTCTGAGCCCTTACCCCACCTCTTTTCTTTCCTGCAGGGGTTCTCCCCACTGGGAAATCTTAGACTACTCCGGGGCCTCCTCTGTCCAAGGGTCAGTAGGGATGGTGCTCGTCTCCAGGAGGGAAAACCAGGACTGCGGGCTCTTCTGCTGCTGCCTCCTCCTTGGCCACTAGATGTCACCAGTGGTCGCTCAGTGGGCCTCCAGAGAGGAGGTCTGGGGACAAATGTGGGGGCTGGAGGTGCAGGAAGTCAGCTTCCTGAATGGTGGAACACAATGATACCAGAGGCACCAGACCATGTATTGATGTACAGGGAATGTGTGCAGGAAGCAGGATGTGGCTGGGAGAGGTCAGCCACCTGACTTTCTTACATTCCTGGTCTGGTTGCCCTAAGGGAATACTTAATGCCTACATCCTGCTGGAAGAAGAGGTCGTTGGAATACCCATTCTCCCTCCTCAGTGGACTCCAGCAGGCAATCCCCCTCATAAAAGAAAATCATTTTATGTGCTCATCTTGCTGTCAAAGTGTTCAGTCTTCTCCGTGGTTACCAGAGAAGGGAGAGGTGGACAGACAGGCCTGGGTCATGGTTCTAGCATCACCACTCACTTCTGGTGGGTCTCAGGGGAGCAGCTCAACCTCCCCCAACCCTCTACCAGAGAGAAAATAAGACTGGCCACATATTTTTACAGCTTTTTGATTTTGTCTCCAAGATTAGATTTTTAGTTTCCTACCTCCAACCAGCTTCTTGAATAATCCTTAATACCCGTAATATCCTTAATCCTTAATAACACTTAATCCTTCTGAGCCACAGTTTTCTCATGAAAAACGAGGGCAATGTTTACCTTTCAGATGGTGTGAAGGTTCATTTTACATGTCAATTTGGCTGGGCTGTAGTAGGACCAGATGTTTGGTCAAACATCATTCTGGGCATTTCTGTGAGGGTCCTTGGAGAAGATTAACACTTACATCAATAGACTAAGTAGATTGGATGAAGCCCAGACTCCTTATGGAGGGCAATCAGATGGAAACTCAAATAGAACAAAGAGATCAGTCTCCCCAGAGCAAGAATTCTCCAGGAGCATTCTTTGAACTTCATCTACAGCATTGGCTCTTTCAGGTTCTCGGACAGACGGCTTTTGGAGTTGAACTGGAATACTGGCTCTCCTGGGTCTTTAGGCTGCCAGGCACCTGCAGATTTTGACTTGCCAGCCTCCATAATTGGGTGAGTCAATTCCTTACAATAAATCTCCATCCCTCCCCACAGAGGATTGGTTCTGTTTCTCTGAACCATATTAGGGAGAACCCTAATATGGATGGCCATGAGGATTAACTGAAATTACAGTATAGCAGTATGTAGTATAGTACCCAACGCATTGAGGTGATCAATGCTGTTTTGTTAGCTAGCCTAATTTTCTGGATCAAGCATCTAATGGACAAAGAGGAAAAATATTTAAAATCTGGGCCTAGAAATCCACTGGTCAGTTGTTAATGTGGCCCACTGGCAGCGGGCCACCCCGCTTCTGTCAGATTATTCCTGTGATTCAGGCACCTCCCTTCTGTACCCAGCTCTAATCTCCCAAGTCTTACACCAAGAAAGCAGGTAGCTTTCTTTGTTCCCTGTCACTAATTGCTTCTGGGTGGGTAAGAGTGGGAGGAAGAAGATAATCCCTTTCTCCTCCTCCTCAATAGTCTCTATTAAGCCACACGTGTAGTTGGAACCTGAAGGGTGAGGGGGTGGGTTCATTATGCTTCTTCAGATACAGAAGACCTCTTCTCAACCGAGTGCTTCTTACCAATTACAATTATTTTTAGCCTATTTGAAAACTTTTTCCCTATCGCACTTTGGAAATCTAAAGTGCTTTGCTACTGTGAACTCCCCCCACCCCCCTATTTACAACGAACATTATAATAAGAAAGAAAACCCCACTTACCCTATTGCACATAGGTCATTTTAAAAATACTTCTCACTGCTTAGAGCTTGGCCTATGTATTAGTTTATTGCAGCTTAAAGTACCAGAAGCTTCATAGTTTAGAACAACACTTATTTCTTATCTTCTGGTTCTGCAGGTCGGAAGTCCAGGCATCACAAAGCTGGCTTCTCTGTTCAGGGTCTCATAGGACTGAAATCGAGGGGTCAAGCCAAGCAGTTTTCTCACCTAGAGCTCTGCCAGGTTTACTCAGGTTGTTGGTAGAATTCAATTTCTTGTGGTTAAGGACTGAGGACCTGGTTTTCTTTCTGGCTGTTGGCACTCCTGGTTCCTAGAGGCCACCCTCAGATTCTTGCCACCAGCCAGGCCTCTCTGCAGGCCCTCACATTCTCACACTTGGAAGCACTTGGAACCACTGCCATTTAAGGGATCACTTGATTAGATCAGGCCCACCCAGGATAATTTCCCTTTTGATTAACTCAAGGCCAACTGATTAGGGACCTTAATCACATTTGTAAAAATCCCTCCTGCCATACAACATAGTGACAGGAGGGACATTGTTCATGCTCACAAGTCCCCCTCATGGATGGGGAGGGGTGGATTATACCCAGTCTGCATCCTCAGGGGCAGGGATCTTAGGTGCTATGTTCATTTCCCAGGGTTGTTCTAACAAGTACCACAAACTGGGTGGCTTAATGGAATTTATGAACTCACAATTCTGAAGGGTAGACGCTTGAGATCAAGGGGTCAGTAGGGTTGGTTACTTTGGAGGGCAGTGAGGAAGAAGTGCCTCTCCCTTAGTTTCTGGTGGTTTGCTGGCAATCTTTAGCATTTGTCAGCAAGTGGAAGTGTCATTTCAATCTGCCTTCCTCTTTACATGTGGTTCTCCCTGTGTCTATGTCCAAATTCTTCCCCCTCCCCCCCTTTTTAAGCTTATTTATTTTGAGAAAGAAAGGGAATGAACAGGGCAGAGGCAGAGAGAGAGAGAGAGAGAGAGAGAGAGAGAGAAAGAGAGAATCTCAAGCAGGTGTCTCGCTGTCAGCACAGAGCCTAACATGGGGCTCAATCTCACTGTTCGTGAGATCGTGACCTGAGCGGAAACTAAGAGTTGGACATTCAACCAACTAAGCCACACAGGTGCCTCTAAATTTCCCCCATTTTTAGGGACTCCAGTTGTATTGGATTAGGGGCCCACCCTAGTCCAGAATGGCCTCACTGAATTCTAAAGTACTGGGTTTTAGCATGTCAAGCTATGAATTTAAGGGAATACAATTCAAGCCATTAACAGGTCCCATCTTAGGATTCTGCCTACCAAAGCCAGCAAAACATCATCATTAGCATCAGCGCTCAGTGGTCTCTTGTCTCCGTAGTAATACTCTAGATTTATAATATTTCATACATTGCATTTCCTTTGTCCTTTTCCCACCAGCTGGGGAAAGGATGAAGGGTGCAGGGCTGATTGCCCTGGTTGCAAAAGTTGTTTTGAGCCCCTAATTCTCAACTAGCAGAATCAGAACAAGGGGCTTGAGGTCTCCTTCAATCCACCTTAGCCCTGGAAAGATCCAGTGGGACTAACCTTTCTCAGGCCACCACTGGTTTTCCTGCAGGTGCTTTTGGTGCTTTATGTTCTACTTGGTGACCTTAATCCCTCATAGGGTTCCCCTTTCAGAGAGGGTTGGGATAGGTCTTCTCATGGTCCCACACAGGCCCTTCCTCTCGCCTTGCTTGCTCACACTTCCTTTTCTCCCTGAAATGTAAATCAGGGGTTGGCAAACTAGGGTCTGAGGTCCAAATTGGCCCTCTGCCCATTGTTGTAGTGCCCAGGAACAAAGAATGGATTTTTACATTTTTAAGGGAGTTACAAAAAACAAGCAGGGTGTTTCATCACACCTGAAAGTTATACAACATTCACGTTTCGCTTCCCGTAAATAGTTATTGGAATACAGCTACTCTCATTTGTTTACACCCAGTATATGCTGGCATTCGTGTCACAGTGCTTAGGTACACAAAGCCTAGAATTTTACTGCGTGGCCACACATTAGGAAAAGTTTGCCAACCCTGTTCTAAATGGTAGTGTTTGTTAAGGCATGTCTCTGGACCCTCATTTAAATTTTTCGTCTGCACGCTTGTTCTCAGTGATCCCATTTGGTCCTAGGACTTAATGTTCATCTGTTGAGGACTCTACTGAGCTACAGACTCCTATGTCCAAGTCCTTCTCTTCTTGGGTAATCCTTTCCCTGCTTTGCACCCCTTACTACCCACTAACCGATCAGCAGGCCTCGTTGGTTCTACTGCTAGAATAGCTCAAAACTACGTCTTGCTCTCCATCTGCATTGCCACCACCGTCAATAAGCTGCCATCCCCCTCTTCCCTGGACCACCACCACACCCTCTGGTCTCTTGGCTTTCCCCCTTGTCCAACCTGTTCCCTACCTAGCAGCGAAAGTGTGGTCTTAAAACTTAATTCATATCATGCCATTCCTCAGCTTTAAACCTGATGTAGCTGCTTCTTGCTTCTAGGGGAAAGACCAAACTCTGTACTGTAGCCTTGGGGATCCTATAGAATCTGGTCCCTGCTTACTTCTTCATTCTCATCGAGTGCCACTTCCCTCTCACTGGCCACAATGGTTTTCTGTCACCTCCTCAAATCTGCCAACTCCTTCTCCAGGGGCTTTTTACCTCCACCTTCTGGAATGTTCTTCCACCTGCTCTAACAGTAATGACTCCCACTAATTTTTTTAGGTCCCAGATTACACTTGGTTTCTTTTATGGTCTTCCCTCACCAACCCAGCTATGGAGACTTCACTTTCGCCATTCAGCTCCACTTTCACATGCTGCTAATTTCCTTGTTGGAGCCCATCAACATTTGTGATTCTTTTGTCAGTCTACTTTTTATCTCTTTCAACTAGGATAGAGGCTTCAGTGGGGAAGGGAATAGGGCTGCCTTCTGCAATTAATCTTCAGTGTCGGGCATAGTGCCTTTCACATAGGAAGTTTGCAATAAATATTTATAGGAATAATTAATGAATGGGAGGCAGAGTTGGCAGTGGTGGCGGGGAAGCATCCCGGAGGCCAGAAGCATTGGCAAGTTGCTGAAATGGAGATACTGTGTTTAAGAAAAGTTACTTTAAAAACACTTTAGAAATTCTTTAAAAACACCTTACAGTTGCCTTTTTATGGAAGCCATACGTGTGTGAGACTGGATTATTCCACGGAAAACACCTGTGTAGCCACCACTAAGAAACAGAACTTCACCTCCGTCCTAGAAGCCTAAGTCCCCCTTTCAACCACCATTGCTGTACTTTCTCTCCTGTTAAGTAATCACTATCCCAGTTTTTTATATATATTTTTTAATCCAAATGTGCATCCACAGACACTAGTTTTGGACATTAAAAAAAAACTTTGACAGGTCTCTTAAGTCTCTTTCAAATCTTTTGTAACCTAGAGGCTTCCCTGCCATCTCTTTATGTTCCTTTTAAAGTCTCTGGAGAAGAACCTGGTCTATTTGACCTGTGGTTCCCTCAGTCTGGATTTTGCTGACTATGTATTCATGAGTCGCTTATGAAGTTCCTGTGAATTGGTAACTGGATCTAGAGACTGGCTTGGACTCAGGTTCAGTTCCTTTGTCAAAACTACAGGAAGCACACAACGTCTGGTTGTCTTTTTTTTTTTTTTTATGAAGTGATATAAGCAGCCATTGATGTTTAATGCCTATTCCTAGTAATTTACTGGGGTTTACCAAATGGTGCTATTCTATTGTTTCTTTTTCATTGAGTAGTTGGAGTACTTTTATGAAGCATAACATTCTCATCCACTATTTGGTTACCCAGTGACAAAAATTATATAGAAAAACATGGGACATCTCTTTGATTATATACTGATTTTCAAGATTAAAAATATTGTTTCCCTATCATCCTCCAAAAATGACCAAGCAGATCTAATTATGAACTCATGGACTTAAATGTATCTGATGGATTTCAAGCCATTGCAATTATTTATACCCAAATTCTTCCATATGTAGCCAGTGAGGCTCTCTCAGTTGGTTCTTGAATTTTTCTGACATGACCCTAGTAATTGGTAGTTTCCTTACTGATCAGTAAGACAGGGCATTCCAGGGTCATCGTGTACATTTCCTGGACTCAACACACAGAGCTTTGAGTAATGGCTATTTTAGTGAGACACTACTTCCAGACCTAATCTAGGTTCTAGGGACAACCACAGTTAATGTCCTGATCATGGTTTCTAATGCTTTTCAGTGGACAGAGCTAGCACATGGATTTGAAAGTCGTGAGAGAGGTTAAGAATTACTCTTTATAACTGGTCCAGAATACCCAAAGTCCTTTAGCCCTTGAGGACTTTAAAAGTTTCCCAGCACTGATCTCTACAGGAAAGGGGTCAGCTTTGCCATCTGAGCCAGACTCTGGTCTTAGTGATGGCGTTCCACTGACCTAAATTCTTCCATTGTAGCTTTAGTTAAAAATAGCACTACTTTGGGGACCCTGGGTGGCTCGGTAGGTTAAGCATCCGGCTTCAGCTCAGGTCATGGTCTCACAGTTTGTGAGTTCGAGCCCCGTGTCAGGCTCTGTGCTGACAGCTCGGAGCCTGGAGCCTGCCTTGGATTCTGTCCCTCCCTTTCTCTCTGCCCCTTCCCCGCTTGTGCTTGCTCTCTTTCAAAAATAAGCATTAAAAGTTTTTAATAATAAAATAGCACTACCTCACTCTATTTTCAGCTGCCACATGGTTGCCACAACAGGGGCACATGTGGAGGCTGTGTTCCCTCCCCAGAAGGGAGGTCATCCCTATAGAGATAGCTTGAGCATCTCCAGAGTCTCTTTAGCACCTGATCCTAGGCTACACCAAGCATGACCTCCCACTGGCCCCCTGTACCCAGTTCGTTCTTTCCTGCCATGGTCTTCCTACAGTGCCTTCCCCAATGCTGGTCCGTTCCCACACAGCAGGTCTCCGGGAGCCTTCCCGGGGTACTTAATCCTTCACATACCTCAGCTTTCAAACCTTCAAGATGCAGAGGATTGTACCCACTTCATCAGGTTGTGAAATTTAGCCGAGTTACCAGCTGGAAGAAGGCTTAGCACAGCACGTCTTCAATAAGTTTGAGCTTCTATGCCAATTCTAGCCAGAGAAGTCGCTCTCCCACTGCAGGTTACAAAACATCTGAGAAGGCTTTTAGAAGAAAGGAAGGATGCTTTGAAGCCCTGGAGGTTCTGACTTAATTGGTCAGGGCAACTGGAATGTTTCAAGTTCTTGAGGTGATTCTGGAGCAAAGGTTGGCAAACTACACTGACAAACTGTCCTCTCCATTGTTACTTGTTGGTCCTCAGAGGTGAGCTACTCCTGTGTCATTTTAGTACATTTTTACTGGTGCTACAAACTGGATTCTTATTTTTTTTACATTTATTTATTTATTTTTGAGAGACAGAGCACAACTTGTTGGGGGGGTAGCAGAGAGGAGGAGACACAGAATCCGAAGAAGGCTCCAGGCTCTGAGCTGTCCACACAGAGCCCAGACACAGGGCTCGAACTCACAAACGAGGAGATCATGACCTGAGCCAAAGTCGGACACTTAAATGACTGAGCCACCCAGGCGCCCCATACTGGATTCTGTTTCTTGAAACCAGAAGAGGGGCGCCTGGGTGGCGCAGTCGGTTGAGTGTCCGACTTCAGCCAGGTCACGATCTCGCGGTCCGTGAGTTTGAGCCCCGCGTGGGGCTCTGGGCTGACGGCTCAGAGCCTGGAGCCTGTTTCCGATTCTGTGTCTCCCTCTCTCTCTGCCCCTCCCCCGTTCATGCTCTGTCACTCTCTGTCCCAAAAATAAATAAACGTTGAAAAAAAAAATTTAAAACCAGAAGAGGCCTAATGAATGCAGGTGTAATTTGTAAGAAAAATTATTGGATCAAGTTAGACCTTAGGTAACACTGGAACTGAAGGAGCTTCCCCACCCCTACCCCATTGTCCTGTTACAAGTCGCCATCGCGGGAGCACTGTTTAATGCTGTCCCCATCTGTAGAGAGACCCAGCTACCTGATTTCGTAATATACATGCTCTCCTTATCACAAATTTGCGGGAAAAGAAATCGTGAAAATTTTGTTTTTCTACTTTCCCTTCCCCCTCACCGCCTTTGAAGCCAGCCACTGCAGCTGCTAACAGAAGCTTCTCTACGTAGAATGTGTTTTGTCCTTCTGGAGAAGACAAAGAATTATTAAAAGAGCAGCCAGCTGCTTTTGCTGGCAGGAGAATGAGAAGAGCTTGTAAGCATTCACTCTCCTACCCTTCCTCGGCTAAGCGTCACTATCTTCCCTTCTATCCCTCTTCTGGTCTCACTTTCTGGTCTGGGGATGTAGGGCTGGCACCCTACTCTTGTGCCTCTAACCCTGGGGAGAACAGAACAGCCTAGTTCTTCCTCTGTTAAAACTGCATAAACCCCAATTCTAAGACTTTAAGCAAGTCGGACAGTCAATAAACGCCACCTTGACACACAAACAGCTCTTTTCAAGCTCTTTCACCAACACACAGATCACCTGTGTTCCAATAGGGCTATGTGAACCACAGCGATGACGACAGTCTACTCCTGGAGTGGTTGCAATGATTGAGATACGGAAATGGGGTCTCCAACTTGGCTGAACATTCGAATTGCTGGACGAGTTTTAAAAATCCCAGCGCCAGGCAGCACCCAGATACGATGTCAGAATTTCTGCTTGTGGGAGCCATGCATCAAGATTTCAAAAATTCTCCCTAGGTATCTCCACGTACAGCCAAAATTCGAGAGCCGGTGAGGTAGTTACTGGTTATAAGTACTCCATGAATGGTAGCTGCTTTTATTATAGTTAAACATTAAAGGAGAATTCCCCAAACTCAGTAGACTGCTAAAATTGAAGGTTTAGTGGGACCCAGATTCTTCTCTTCTTTAACTCACCCAACAATGACTGAGCACTTACCATGTGCCAGGCTCTGTGCAAGTTCCTCCCCACCCCATTCGAAAGTTAAAAGATGTATGGCCTACAAGATGAAACTCGAGTTCTTTTTTTTTTTTTCAACGTTTATTTATTTTTGGGACAGCGAGAGACAGAGCATGAACGGGGGAGGGGCAGAGAGAGAGGGAGACACAGAATCGGAAGCAGGCTCCAGGCTCCGAGCCATCAGCCCAGAGCCTGACTCGGGGCTCGAACTCACGGACCGCGAGATCGTGACCTGGCTGAAGTCGGATGCTTAACCGACTGCGCCACCCAGGTGCCCCGAAACTCGAGTTCTTTAAGGACATTCCAGTCCCCCAGCCCCACCCTATCCTCATCATGTCCTATTAGCTGGCGGCTCCATCACCCACATGCTGGGAAGCTCCAGCCACTCCAAACTCTTTGTAATACTTCCAGGGCCTCCTGGGTCTCTGTGCCCTTCTCCACACTCTCCCCTTTGCTTAGAATGCCCTTCCCACATCTTCCCTCTGCTTTTCCACCTGGCTCACCTTATAGGATGGAAATCCTGGTACAGAGCCCAGAGAACAGTTGGGTACCCAGCACTTCTTGGCAGTCCTGACCATCCCCGCTGCTGGCCAGGGTCCTG
This sequence comes from Lynx canadensis, assembly GCF_007474595.2. NCBI lineage: Eukaryota > Metazoa > Chordata > Mammalia > Carnivora > Felidae > Lynx > Lynx canadensis. Next base: position 43,976,587 of record NC_044315.2, read on the forward strand.
CCAGTTTTGGGATTCCTCGAGTGCCCCGCAGGGGGCGAGTGATTTGTTCTCAAGGTCTGCTCTCTGCAGAGGAGCTGGACAACTCTCTCTAATCTCCCTCAGGCCTCGCTCTGGCAGAACACTGAGCAGGCCAGGCAGACTTCCTTTCCTCGATCTTCTTTAACTGTTGTTCAAGACCCCACAGATCTGCTCTCCAGGGCCCCTCTTGGGCAGAGAGCTCTTCCTCCTGAATCACCAAAGGGACCAGGGCAGCTCAGAGCCCACAGCTCAGAACGGTCCCAGGCCTGGAGGCTGTATCATCTGGGGCCAGTGCAGGAAACCCCATGAGCTCAGCAGGCTTGAAGAAGTCCTAGTACTTCATGAACATAGATAACCCCAGAGGACCGTTCTGTTACCCCCAAAAGGAGGGAGATCCTCTGGTGCCCTTGTTCTACAGGTATCGGACATAACGGGTGAGGGGCTGCACGCTGCCGTGGCTGCCATAGCAGTGGCTAATTCCACTGAAGCAAGGACTCCTGTTAGGAATCTTCCAATCCTTCCTTTGTGTGAGCAGACCTCCAGACTGGCTGCTCGGATAGGTCTCAGTACTGTCTTTGCATTTCTGGGGCTTTCAGGAGGTGACCCTTAGGGTATAGATTTGCATGTTCGTGGGCCCACAGAGTTCTTTCTATAGGGGATTACCTTCAGGAAGACCTTCAGGTATGTACACACACACACACTCGTGCGCGTGCATGCGCACGCTCCCTCAGTTCTGGTTCTTTCAGTTCCAGGCCTGTGTCACTGGAAGTTAAACTTTCCAGCCAGGCACAGGGGGACACCTCCCTTCTGTTCCATATTTCAAGATTCATTCCATTACTGGGCATGGGGAAGGGAAAAGGAATATTCCAGTGTATTTTATACATGTTCTGTCATTTAAACTTTCATAAAAATCTTCAGTTGGTGTGATTATTCCCATCATTCAAAAAAGAGAAAACATTCTTCCCAAGGTCACATGGTTGGAATACCAGCTAGCTTTTGCTGTTACAAGATTTTAGAGGCCTCAAACCACTACCTGTATTCGGCTCACCATTCTAGGGATTGCCTGGCTGTTGGCTGGTGTTGGGAGGAGGCAAGCCAGTCACATGACCTCACTCAGCCTTTGGAGGCTAGTTGGGGTTCATTCACATGGCGGCTTGGCAGAATTCCAAGAGGAAGGGTGAATGGATGCCAGGCCTCTCAGAACTGGTACTGCTTTGCTTCTGCTGTGGTCTATCAGTGAAAGCGGGTCATGAGTTCTGTCCAGAATCCAGGAATAGGAAGATGGACCCCAGTTTTTAATGGAAGGAGGTGCAAAGTCCTATCACAAAGGGACGTGCATAAGGGGAAGGGTTGAGAATTGTGTTCCCTTTTGCAATCTATTGCAGTTATTTGAGGTCAGGGTTAGGATTTTATTTTTAATTATGAAAATAGCATATGCACAGGAGAAAAATCAAAATGAGGAAGAGCCTCTTATTGCTGGGATAGGAACACATTCTAATCTACTCCCACCTCCACATGTAAACAGCATTAGGAGTTTGCTCACCTTGATACAATTTTTTTCCTGCATATACACAGATGGGAATCCAATATACACATTATCCCGCAATTTTCACCTAATAATGCAGCGCTAAGAGCTTCTTCCATAGCAGCACAACCAGAGAGGGGCCATTCCTTTTAATCTCTACATAGCAGTCAACCAAATAAAGTACTGCATTTTATTCAACCATATAACCTACTGGTGGGTACTTAGGTTGATTCCAGTTTTTGTTATAAATAATGTGGCAGTGAACATCCTTGACTATCCTTTGTATACATGTAGACCAGATTCCTAGAAGTGGAATTTCTAGGTTCAATGTCTGGTTTGAGCCTTGATTTGCTCCCAGAGCACAGATATTTCCAAGATGGGTCTCTGGCTACCAAGTGTTCTTCCAGTCTTTTCTAGGACTAGAAGCTTAAGAACCATGGACCCCGGGGACATAGGCACATATGCGACACACATTTGTGACCTCTTCATACCCTTTCCTTCCTGGAAAGCCTCAAGAAGTCCTGAGCTATGTGTTAAGCTCTTCCAAAATCATCCAGATAAGTGGTCTCAAAAAAAGAAAATCATGGAGGAAAACAGAAAAAACATGTATTACTTTGTTATAGGTCAATGATACAATAACCCTAGTATCAAATGTGAAAATACTAATGGTGGGTTCCAGCCAAGTGAAGACCTAATGTATAAATGAAGATTTCACAATCAGTACACGTACAGACACGTGGTCAAGTGACTCAGCTGAATCATCACAAAGTATACACTTGTCACATTGAACAATTCTAGGACATAACTATGTTATATTAAATGTTGTATTACATGAAAAGTTCATGAACATATTAGCAAATATGCCATGAAGATTTTTTTCCATTCTTCAATATTGTGTTGGGTTTCTTCATAGAGTTTCCTCCCGTTTTGAGAATTGACATACATCAGGCAGAAGTTTAAGGCATACACCATGATGGCTTGACTTACATATATTGCGAAATTACCATAGTAGATTCAGCTAATATTTTATAGATACAATAGAAAATATGGAAGGAAATTTTCCTTGTGATGAGAACTCTTAGGATTTACTCTAACTTTCCCATAGATTATACAGCAGTGTTAGCTATAGTCATGTAGTACGTTATATCCCTACTACTTCTAAGTTTGGGCCTTTTGACCACATTCCTCCAAGTCCCCCTCCCCATGCTCCACCTCTCATAGCCACAATTCCGGTGTCTTTTTCCAGGACATTTTTGTGATTCCACATATAAGAGATCACACAGTATTTGACTTATTTAACAAAATGCCATCAAGATCCACGCATGTTGTTGTGAATGGTAGGATTTCCTCGGTTTCTTTATGGCTGAATAATATCCCATTGTATCTTGAGGCCCACATGTCACCTGTCTGCTTGCTAGCTGGAGCCTTGAATTTTCACCAAGTATATATGGGCTTACTTATTAGGAGTAGCAGGTTGGTGACCGTCAGAATCCGGAGGTGGCATGCAAGCATACTCGGATACCTCACTGTTTCTCACAGTCCCCGATTAGGTCCCCGAGTAGATGTAGCCAAGAACTCTGCAGAAGGGAACAAACAACAGGGGACTCATTTCTGTGATGTGGGGAGTCTGCCTTTCAGGGCTGTTCTGCAAGTAGGTTAAAGAAATGGACTTCCAGTGAATACAGTTTCAGGAAGTAATTACTTAATGGTTTGGGTTCTTTAGAGAATTATAGGCAATGTGCGTCAGACTTCGGAGCAGGAGGTACGAATCTCCCATCTGTTACTTAATGAGAGACGTTGCTGCTGTCAAAATGCAGAATTCTGAAAGGTTCCTATTTTTATAGCTCGAGAAGAATACTGCTTTACTCCACGGTGCACTGAACAGTGAAGAACTTAAGGGCTGATCAGCGCCTGTGGCCAGCTAGGGGGCTGATCTCAGTGGTTCTCTGCTGGCATGCCTCTAGCCTGGACTTACGCAGTGGCCAGGCGGATTCTAAGACCATGAACAGAGTCTTGCCAGGCCTCTTGAGGATTAGGTTCTGAACTGATTTAACGCCCCTTTAGCCATTCTGTTGGTTAAATCAGGGCACAATGCCAGGTCAGAGTCCGGAGTGGGGCGAATGCCTCCTGATGGTCATTGCTAAGGGATTTGGATACAAGCAGGGGGATAGTGGTGGCTAGTTTTTGCAAATGGTCTAGCTCACTGCCCTTTAGTCTGGTCAGAGAGGGAATACTGTAACACGTGCTATTTAAAAGCCCTCTGCCCCCCACCTCCTTTGACATCTCGGTCTAATATTTTTACATTTCCTAGCACGGAAATCTGGGGACTCCAGTTAAAACACTGTAAGAAGTGTCTGGGGCAATGCTAATACTGTACATTTCTACTTTTTTAATCTATGAGGAAGTTGAAGTAATGCATAAATATCAGCCATCAAGCTGTTGGTCACGTGGCATAGTTGGCAATACATTTTAAAGGGAGAGAAGTTGCCATGTAACGAACATTCAAGTTGTGCCTAGGTTTTATGGAACCACACTGTAGATCAGTATACGTGTGTACATTTCTTCAACTGGACACAGAAAATCATCGTTAAAACGAATGATGTGTAACCAGTGAAAATAAGCCACAGCCAGAGCCATGACCATAAAAGAGGATTTAACTAGGGGCTTCTTTTTGACTGCAGAAAACCAACACCTGTGAAAGTAGGCGTGGGTGGGGCCAACACCAGATGCGACTCATTAAATCCATTGCAAATGCTCCTCGTGGGATGCTGGGATGCGTGTCTCCCCAGCCCCCATCAAGGGGGGAGAAAGCCTTAGGGGAGTGGTCCTCAAACTTCTGGGTGCATGAGAGTCACCCGGAAGGGTGGGGGACGATTCTTAATACTCTACCCTCCACCTTGCTAATTCTTGCAGGTAGCTTTCACACAGGTGGTTGAGGATCACCCTTTGAAGCTCACTGGCTTGACCTTAGACAGGTTTTAGTTCCAGAAACGAAGCTTTTAGAAATGAATTAGGACTGTCAAACTTTCCTTATCAGGCAGAAAGGATCAACCCTTTACAAACCTAATTTTCTCATAGACTAAACTTTCAGAGAACCGGAGATCTAGAACGGCAGTAACTCACTAACCAAGGACCAAAATGCCTTTCAAAAAAATGCAGTTTGTCACAAAGGGGAGCGACTGCAGCTGTCCTTTGTGGACGGGCACAGTGCTTTGGTTGGAAGGTCCTCTAGGACTGTAGATCTCTAAGATGTAGGAGTACAAAGAGAATTTGAGGCCACCTAGTTACACTCCATTCTGTGGAGAAAGAAACTGAAGCAAAGGGACGTCTCTAAAGTAGAAAGAGATGGAACTAAAACCCAGGTCCGTCCGATTCTTTAAAAATGGTTAATGTTCTCAAAATGTTGAGTCTGCAGTGCTCAGTCTACTAAGTTCTGTGGGTGCCTGTTTGCTCAATGAGGCAGCCAGCCTAGTGGGGGCGGGGGGCGGGAAGACCCCCTCAAACACAATCTTAGGGCCCCTTTCTGAATTGGAGTCAGGAGACCTGGCCGGATTCCTTAGGCGGAGCCAGGCTGCAGCGCACTGGTGCCTCCATCAGAGGACGCTCTTGCTGGACACGTGGAGGTGTGCTGTGCACTTACCCTGCTGTGCCTGCCAGCCTCCCTCTATTCTGGGTTCTGAAAGGAGGCAAGACGGGCCTCCCTGCGAGATTCTTCGCACCTGCTTCGAGTGTGCCCTGTGCCGACTATGCTTCCACTTTTTTCCTCTTTCCCCCCCCTACCGTAGGTGTCACAAAGCCATCAGGACCGTTCTCCCAGCAGAGCCCAAGCCTGGTTTCAGAGTGCTTCTCAAGCTAGCTCTGTAGGCAGACCCTGCGGATCAGCCAGGCAGGGAGAGGAGACCTGTTTGCAATCCTGCTTCTGAGTGACTCTGTAAGAGTAATTCTGAAATGGACATCCCAGAGAGTGGGGCTTACAAGACACTGGGGAGGGAAAAAGAGTCACGGTTATGGAAGAATGTGGCTGGTTGCCTGGAGCAGCCCAGGTACAAAACGCTGGCCTCCAGGGGGAGGGGCATTTGGGTCCCTTCCCGTTCTATGTCCTCTGGTCCTGTGTAACACAGACCCAACACGACTAGCTGGACCTGTAGGTTCAGTTTGCAGCCACGGAATAGAGCACCCCCATGGATGGGGATCCAATGGATGTCCTTGACTTTCCTGGTGGGATTTTCCACCAGCTGTGCTTGCTAGCTCGTGACCCACAGAGAAAATAAAGGCTGGTTACTCAAAGTGGAGTCCAAGGACCAGCACATTGGCCTCTCTGGGAACTTTTTAGAACTGTAGATCTCAGGCCTCATTGCAGACCTACTGAAATACCAACTCAAACAAAACAGGATAACAAATCACAGAGAGGATTCACATGCACAGGAGAGGAGGATGCACCAGCTTAGAAAAGAGGTCACCATACAGCACAAAGAAACTTCAGACTGGTTGTTTTAATGGTCCACTGTGTGCCCAGAAAGGTGCACAGATGTCGATCAAGTATAGGACAGGTTTGGTTTTTTTGTTTTTTTTTTAAATTTTTTTTTTTTTTTCAACGTTTATTTATTCTTGGGACAGAGAGAGACAGAGCATGAACGGGGGAGGGGCAGAGAGAGAGGGAGACACAGAATCAGAAACAGGCTCCAGGCTCTGAGCCATCAGCCCAGAGCCCGACACGGGGCTCGAACTCCCAGACCGTGAGATCGTGACCTGGCTGAAGTCGGACGCTTAACCGACTGCGCCACCCAGGCGCCCCAGGTTTGGTCTTTTAAGGATAGCTCGGTGTGTGCAAAGGCACCAGGAAGAGCATAGACTGGCTTTGTGACCCATGTTGTTCTGGAAAGAAGACCTTATTCTTCTTTTGTTCAGCTTTTTATTTTTCTTCCTCCCTCTGCTATTAATTCTTTGGTCCATTTATATTGCTCTACACCGTATGGGTCCTAATAGTAAAACTTTCAGAGTTTCTTTCAACCCTCTTCGTTGCTTCATTACCTGCTTCCCCACCTTCCCGCTGGCTCACAGTTTTGCCTGAGGCCCCGATTTTGCAGATTACAGCGATTTGGCTTTTCTCTACCTCCACTGTTGGCGATTTGCTTATTACATTCTAAAGGGCTCAATCTTAGGCAATTCAAAAGACAAATGAAGTTTGGAGTCGACTTGCATAGTGGGTCCTATTTGCTGACAAGAGTAGGCGAAGATCTTGTTCAATTGGCACCTGAATTTGGAGTCCTTCGCCTTTTCTGGAATCTACTGAATAGCCTCCTTGGGCTGGGATTCTCATAGAAGCAGGCAATGAATGGTCAAGGGACAGGTGTTAACTATGTTAACCAGGTGACATGCCCTATGATCTTTTCTTGGCAGAGGCTTTCTTCTCTAGATTTCTAACTTAAAAGACTCCTTTGCCCAGCACCAAATAATGGCTAGATCACCATGATCTCTACATTCATGGCTATGAGTCAACCTGCATAGTGTAACCATTTGACCATGTCCTCTTAATATTTAGAAAAAGGATTCTAAGAAACAAGCCAGAGCGGGGGGTCTCTAAAGTCTGTCAAGTGGCGAAGAGATTAGCTGTTGAAAGCGTTCCCTATAGGCCTTTACGGTCCTCATTCAGGCCCTTAGTCGGCACAGGGCATCTCACCGCTGCCATCCCGGACTTCTGCTGACTGCCAACATTTGGAGAAGACAGACCTTCATATGAATAATTGAGTTTGGATTAATATTTCCTGAACTCGCTGTTAAGAATCACCATTTTCAGGGGCGCCTGGGTGGGTCAGTCGGTTGAGTGTCTGATTTCGGCTCGGGTCATGAACTCAAGTTTCTGAGTTCGAGCCCCACATCAGGCTCTGTGCTGATAGCTTGGAGCCTGGAGCCTGCTTTGGATTCTGTGTCTCCCTCTCCCTCTGCTCCTCCTCCACTCATGCTCTCTCTCTCAAAAATAAAGATTAAGAAAAGTTTTTTAAAAAAGAATCACCATTTCCATTAAGATTAATGAGCAATAGGATTAATTGCTAGTTATACCAATGTTCCCGTGTTTGTTTTTTCCTCTGGGTGACTTGGGTGAATACTTCCATTCTGATGGCGTTTTTATACAGGACTGTACGATCCTCCACTGGGCAATAGATTAGCCACAAACCACGTTTGGGCACTTAAATTTCAGTCAAACAAGAGATTGACTGCCTATTGTACCATCCACATTTCAGGTGCTCAATAGCTTCAAGTGGCTAGAGGCTAGCAGCTACTGATCAAGGACCTTTTCATCATCAGGGGAAGTTCTTTTAGACAATGCTGACAATGGCCCAGTAGAATTCACAACATGGCTGTGTATTCTGAAGCTCATTTGTCTTAAGGAGCTGAAGGACCTTGGGCAAGTCATTCGACTTCTCTAAGGGCTGTTTCTAGATCTGTTAGTACTACTTGCTGGGGGCACCCGGGTGACCCAGTTGGCTAAGCGTCCAGCTCTTGATTTCAGCTCAGGTCATGATCTCACGGTTCAGGAGTTGGAGCCCCACGTCGGGCTCCACCCTGACAGTACAGAGCCTGCTGGGAATTCTCTGTCCCTCCCCTGCTCTTGCATGCTCTCTCAAAATAAATAAACTTAAAAGAAAGAAAAACTTAAATACCACCTGCCTGAAGGGGTAGTTGTGAAGATTAAAAGAGATGGTCCTTCTGAGACCGGCTGGCCTAGGTGCTCAGTGTTCTCCTTCTGCCCGAACAACTGATCTTCCTTTGCCCCTAAATCACTCGCATCACTGGAAGCCTGGTCTGAGCTTTGTGGTCTGGCCAGGAGCTGAGAGCGTTGCCCTTCCCTCGCGGGTAGACTAGGGGGATCTTGCGGGGGTCCTGAGGCTCTCCTGATTGGGATGCGCGCCCAGGCGGTCTGAGGGAGCATCCGGGGAAGGGAGGAGTCCGGTTTCTTCCACCTTCTCTGCATTGGAGCTTACTCCTCTCTGCATGGTCATTGCCTGCAACCTAGGTGGAGGGGGTGGGGGCACAATTGGGAACATTTGTTGCCGAAATAAGACACCTAAGTTTCAAATGAATGCTTCTATAGCCTAGTGGTTCCCACGTCTAGTGAACATCAGAGTCACCTGGAGGACCTTTTCAGTTTGCTGGCCCCACCTGGGGGTTTTCCGGGAAGGTGCCCTTGAATCCCCCTGTGCTGCCGATCTGCAGCTGTACTGGGGGGTGGAATCCAGGATGCCTTTATCAGCGGAGATCAAATTGTATCCTTGGGTTACACCGAGAAGGTACGCAGGCACACCCCTGGGCAGTCAAGTGTTCTTTGTAACATCACAAGCACTGTGATTTCATTCTCAAGATTAGCGAACACCTATTCTAGATCACAGACAACCTTCTCAAAACCAACTACAGCATGCGATTGTTAGGGCCTGCTTTGCATTTACAAGGACCTCACCAAACCATCTCCTCTGGAACTGGCAATGTTCAACCTTGGGGGTAAGGGTTTCCCTAACAGGGTTCTGTGGAGGCCTAGGATTCCAGGAATCCTCACGTTTGAGGACCCGGCGGAGCTCCGGCAAAGACGAGGTCTTATCAGTGTTTTTCAGAGAGCGAGCTTGTGGCATTTTGAAGGGGATGATTTTTTTTTTCCTGCCCAGGACTTTCCCTCACTTTGCAGGACATTTAACATTACCTGGTCTTGCCTATTGAATGCCAGTTGGTGCTCCCAAACCACTTGCACACGTTTTCAAATCCCCTGCGGGGCTGGGGGTAGAAGGTCAGTCTGATAGCTTTTAAGTGAGAGCCGTGGAGAACCCCCAAACCACCCGGTTTGCCTTAAGACAGCTCACCCTCAGCCCTTTCTGGTGTCACTACTGGCTGCAGCTGGCACCTGGGGGCTCCTGGAGGAGAGGCTTTTCTTTTTGGTTACTTCTAGGTCCCTGGTAGGACACGGGGAGCCCGCCTTGAGGACCCTTTCGGAGGGGGTTGTCTTTGTAATCTACCATTTTGGCTCTAGGCCGCAGCAGTAGGCTTCCTGATTGCATTTTGTTTTTGACTTTCTAAAAATTTAACATTTTTGAGAGCGAGAGAGGGGGACACAGAGTCTGAAGGAGGCTCCAGGCTCTGAGCTAACTGTTAGCACAGATCCCAACGTGGGGCTCAAACTCACGGACCGTGAGACCATGACCTGAGCCAAAGTCAGATGCTTAACCAGCTGAGCCACCCAGGCTCCCCCTGATTGCATTTTAGAATGTGCGAGGTGGTCGTCCGCCTAGGCTCTCTCCCTATTCCCTCCACCTCTCACCCACCTTACCCTTCTTTTTGGCAGTCGCCCTGAAGGAGAGATTTTCAGAGCGTCCCTGCCGCCCTAGCGGCTGCTGGCCGGGAGGGATGCCTGGGGAGCAGTGGTGGTGTTGGCTGGAGCCCCAGCTGCTCTTCTGGGGTCATGTGGACGAAGTACCCCTCTCCCCACAGCCTGGGTATCTGGCAACGCTCGCTCAGAGGCTGCAGGAGGCTGTGACTGCTACCCTCCTAGCAGGCTTTTATCCCACATTTTCCCTCTGGCTTTCCAGCCCCCGCCCCCGGCCCCAGTGCTGCTTCCCAGAAAGAATCCCTGTCTCTTGTCATTAGGTTAGTTCCTGCTACACTATATCAGACGTCAAAGCAGCAGACAGGAAGGTTGTAATTCCCTCTGCCCCCTACTCCAACAAGCGAAAGGAGAAAACGTAGAAAGCGAAAAGGAGAGAAGGTCAGGCAAAGGTCTGAGTAGGTGAGAGGATGCTCTTTCAAGACCCAGTTCCCTGAATATGAAGGCGACACAAGAAGGCACCCCCCCAGCTCCCTGTTAGAAATGTTCAGAATCTTCGGAACTAGTGTTGCTTTCAAGAAACACCCTAAAACTTGGCCCGCTCCTCTCTAAAAGCCAGTTTTTCCTAAGAGGATTTTCTCCGACGCTTCCTCCCCCGTGTGTGCTCTCTCCTGCTCTGGCTCACGCCCACTGGCTTCCATTTATCTTTTTACTGTGAAACAGGCAACACCTGTCCTATCATCAGTGGCTCCTGGAGCTCGCAGGGCTGAACTTCCCTCGGAGCCTCCTGGAGGTCTCTCTGGGGTGCTCCCAGGAGTCCAGGTGGTCTGGGGCCCTGATACTCGAATTCTATGCCTATCTGAGCCCCAAGGTCCTGGAGTGAACTCCAGAACACAAGACCTGACCCATCGAAGATCCAAGATCTCAGACACAACAGCTCACTTCGGAAAAAACTCATCCTGGACGCTAAAATGGGCTCAGGGCAGTCCTGGAGTCACATGGCCCTCCCATGGTGGGGAAAAGTCAGCCAGCAGTGGCCCCAGGAAAAACATTAGCATCAAAACCAGGCGCTTGCTGGGCCGCCTGGGCGGCTCATTCAGTTAAGTGTTCCACTTTCAGCTCAGGTCATGATCTCAGGACTCATGAGTTCGAGCCCCACGGTGGGCTCTGTGCTGACAGCTTGGAGCCTGGAGCCTGCTTCGGATTCTGTGTCTCCCTTTTTCGCTGCCCCTGCCTCGCTCACACTCTGTCTGTCTCTCTCAAAAATAAACATTAAAAAAAAAATTACAGGGTGTTGTAGAAGTAGCCTGGCTTTGAGAGTGCAGATTGCCAAAATCTGTGTCCAGCACAAGTATCCAGGAGGCCCGGGGAAGCATGTGGAAGGGAAGGAGGCGGCCCCAACCTGCTGGTTGATTGCCTTCCCCCTTCTCCACTTTACTTTTATGGTTCCCTCCCACCTCAGGTGCCCCCTGCTGGCTTTTCATCCCCACCAAAACTTTCCACCCTTCACACTGAGGCACAAATGACTGGCAACAGCAGGGAATGATTGTGCCTAAGAGCTTTCTCCCAGCCAACCTCTCAAGATAATTGTTGATAGAGAAAACTTCAATCATATGAAAACAGAATATAATCAACCCTCCATGTACCCATCACCCAGCCTTAGCAATAGCCAATGTAGTTTCTTCTATACCCCCAACCCCACCCAGGGTCATTTTTTTAATGCTTTTTAAAAAAATTTTTTTATTTTTTTTTTTCAACGTTTTTTTTATTTATTTTTGGGACAGAGAGAGACAGAGCATGAACGGGGGAGGGGCAGAGAGAGAGGGAGACACAGAATCGGAAACAGGCTCCAGGCTCTGAGCCATCAGCCCAGAGCCCGACGCGGGGCTCGAACTCACGGACCGCGAGATCGTGACCTGGCTGAAGTCGGACGCTTAACCGACTGCGCCACCCAGGCGCCCCAAAAAAAAATTTTTTTATTTTTGAGGGAGCTCTCTCCAGAGTCATTTTGAAGCAAATCCAAGATATCATTTCTTTTCAGGACGTGCCGGGCTTTCTTAGGCCTCAGTCTGACCATGTCACATGCCGGTGAAGAAACTTTGGTGGCATGAGAGAGGATCCAGCCTCCTTGGCGGGTTCGGCAAGGCTCTCTGCAATCGGATAGAGTCCACCTTTCCGACATCTATCTCTCTACTACCTGGAAGACCTGACCTTCTCGCCACACCGAACACCATTTCCCCAAAGGCCACATTGTTTTCATCTATCATGTGATACAAGTCGTTAGACTTATCACCTTACACCCCCAGCTGAAGGGCCATCTTTTCTCTGTAGCTTTCCCTGAATTCCTAGATGGAGTCGATCAGGCCCTCCTCTGGGCTCTGATGGCACGCAGACACCTGTTTACAGCATATATTTCTAATACAGAGGGATGTTGCTTATTCTAAGATAGGCACTGTTCTAGGGGTTTTCTGAAAAAAAAAAAAAAAAACAAAACACTGATTTAACTCACATGGAACAACTCTCATGAGGTTAGAGATGGGAACAGTGAGGCACAGAGAGGTTTAGGTCACCAAGTAAGTGGCAGAGCTGTGGTTTTAAACACAGGCGGTCCGGTTTCTTCAACGTTTATTTATTTTTGGGACAGAGAGAGACAGAGCATGAACGGGGGAGGGGCAGAGAGAGAGGGAGACACAGAATTGGAAACAGGCTCCAGGCTCCGAGCCATCAGCCCAGAGCCTGACGCGGGGCTCGAACTCCCGCAGGCGGTCCGGTTTCTTAACCACCGTCTAAGGCTGCTTATTCTGTATTCGTCACATCCTTATCACCCTCTGCAAGCCACGAAGTCTCTGAGAACAGCGTCTGGGGCTTACTCTCCTCGGGACCACGGTTCTGAAGCCTGTATCTGGCATACTGCAGGCCTGAGCACCTATTGTTGAATGCAAGAATAAGCATAAGATGGGACGCCTGGGTGGCTCAGTTGGGTAAGCATCCGACTCTTGACTCTGGCTCAGGTCATGGTCTCGTGGTTTGTGAATTCGAGCCCCGTGTTGGGTTCCACGCTGACAGTGTGGAGCCTGCTTGCGATTCTCTCTCTCTGCTTCTCTCTCTACCCCTCCCATGTGTGCATGTTCTCTCCCTTTCTCTCTCTCAAATACACTTAAAAAAGAAAAAGTGTAAGGCACTCCTCCCGGTCATTTGGAGAAACTCCAAGGCATAACTCCTCCTAGAGCTATAGTCATAATTTCCATAGGATCAGGGTCTTAGGCTAAACAGGATTCCCAATGTTTTTCCCCCCAACACCACTGTGGGTTATGGTGAACTCCCTTCACGGAAGGCTCCCTATGGCTCTCACCGGAGAGAGTAGGCTTTGGTGAGGTTGGAGTGGCAGCTGGACGAGGGCAGGTTTTATACGTGGAATTTGAAGGCGGCAGGTGTTTCCGATATGCCCTTAGGGCGCAGCCTCTTGGCTGAGACTCACTGAGCTAGAGAGATAAGGCACTATGACAAAATTCTAGGCAACAGTCCGGGATGGAGGGAGCATTTCAGGATCCTGGGAACAGGGTCTTTCTCCCATCTCCCAGGCTCTTCTTGTTTTCTTTTAAGTTTGTTTATTTATTTTTGAGGGAGAGAGAGAGAGTGTGCGAGCAGGGGAGGGGCTGAGAGACAAGGGGACAGAGGATCTGAAGCGGCCTCTGTGCTGACAGCAGAGATCATGACCTGAGCCCAAGTCGGAAGTGTAACTGACTGAGCCACCCAGGCGCCCCTCCCAGGCTCTTCTTAAAGCCATCCCTGAGTCAGGCCAACTGGAGAGTGACTAGCATTACTTTTCATGAGGAAAACATTTTTTTTTTTTTCTTTTCCCCTTAAGTCCAGTGGAACTATTACGGGGATTGATTGCACATTTGAGCGAATTCCTACGGGGAGACAGGAAAGCGTGAATGTTTACAACCTCCTCTGACCTGATTCTATTTCAAGGACACGGGTCATTAGCTGCTGGCAACAGACTCAGCTGTATGCATACCTTCCAACAGTTTTGTTACCAAATTTGGGCCTAACTTTTTTTTTTTCTTGTCCCTGAGGGGATTGTTATTATTTACTGGAAATTCTATTATCAAATCCCAGCAGCAAAAACCTTTCTTTCCTTTCTACACAATTCTCACTAATTAGAAGCTGCCATTATTCACTGTCTGGCTATAACCTAACTAATGACCTAACTTAAACCTTTTCAACAAGAAGCGTCTTCTCACAGTCCTCTAGCAAAGACTATACACAGAACAAAAACCAGACCTTAAGATCCGGTTCTATTGGATCCTAGTGTGACCTCTGGAAAGTAGCACTGCCTCCTTAGCTCTCATTTTCCTCATTTATAGGTTGGGCTAGAACGTGGCAATTAGGCTTTTTCGTGCATGCCAATGGAACTGATCGGTAACGGCTGCCTGGAATGGTTGGCTGAAAAATGCTGTGGGAAATGGTGCTGTGATTGATTGTTGATGTCTGCTGTGGGTGAGGGAGCATGAGTGGCATAATTCACCAAGTGTTTGCCAACTCTGGGTTTGCAATGTCCGAGGTCTGTCCCTGTAGAAATACCCAGAATGTGTTTAATGTGTGAGCTGGCCCTATGGGCAAGATGGACCAAGTAGGAGTTTAGTGTTTCAGAGTATTATTTGTAGGTATCGGTCACCAAAACCTCCAAAAGATGTGGGAATCCTGGGGGCCTTGGTGTACCGCAGAATTTTTTATGTCCTGGATGATCCTGACACCTAGAAATAGAGTTCCTCTTGGTATGTTGTTACTAAGCGTTTGGATCCCCAGGCCCTGGGGAAAATCGCTGAGTGAGGGTAGATGGGGGACTGAGATCAGCTATATCCCAGGAAGAGACAGGCTTTTTGATGGGTGTAGTGTTAGAGTATTGAGACAAACAATTAGGATTCCTGTTATCTGTAAGATTAGGCAGTGTCCAGATATCCTCTAAAGGACCCAGTGACGACATCTTCTTAGTCTTAGGTTGTGTAACATCCCATGGGATGGGGAGGAGGGAGCCAGCATACTAAAAGCCTTCCATGATCCAGGCACTTTATGCAGTAATAACTCATTCTTTTCAACAACCCACGATTGCGGGGATGGGGAGAGTAGGTAGAAATATGGTAGCATTATTTCATAGACAGGGAACTGGTAATGCAGAGCCACTGGGGAACCTTCAAGAGGTTGATCAGAGTCAGTTTTTCTGACAGTTCTGGACTCTGGTCATTATATCGAGACGTCTGTATGTTTGCTAATTGTCAATGTGTTTGGACCTTGGTATCTTGGTATTTGTGAAGAGGGAGTGTTTTTTTTTTTTTTAAACACATTAATCATATGGGTGTTTGTAGGCCAATTGCTAATATAAATAGTTGTGAAGGCATTTTTTTGTAATTTATTTTTTTAAAATATAATTCAATAAAGCTTAATAACAATTATGTGAAATATTTTCCTTTAACACATTAGTTAATCCAATGTGTACCACAATAGATTTGTTGTTGTTGTTGTTGTTTAAGTAGAGAGCTCTCATGATTTCAGTATTCTACAACTGTAAGCTGAGACTACAGTCAGGAACAAATTTAAAAAGTGGTATTACAAAAGCATAGGTTAGTAAAAAAACAAAACCAAACCAAAAACAGCAACAACCAAAAAACCTCTTGCTGTGCTGTACGAAATCACACATGTTCACTGCCATAAATCTTACTGAGGCCAAACTTAGAAACTAATCCTCCTAAAAGATAAAGGCATTCTGGAAAAAAAAAATAACAGCAATTCCAGGGCATACTATGGCTTTTTCTTTGGCAACATAACCTCCAAAGAGTACAATCTATTATGGAATTGTAAATTTAAAAAATTGATGGAAAACTGAAATGTTCTTGGTGAAATTTAAATCTATAAAATTGTGCCAATCGAAACTGGGTTCAGTCAAAATAATGGGGAAGATACTGTTAAAAAACAACATTCAATGGAGTAAGTTTGGCTTTATTAAACAATTCATGAATCAGGCAACATCCCATCTAGCAAGTAGAGGGAAGCTCCCGCTGAGCTGAACAAGAGAAAGGTTTTTAAAAGCAGAGAGATGGCATTAAAAAAAAAAAGGAATTTATCAGCAAGGAACACATTGTTTCAGCAAGGTGGCCCTCCTAAGGGTGGTGGAAGGGGTGTATTAGTAAATTCCCTAGTATTGGCCAGGAAATTTCATGGCGACTAGTTAAAGATTACATTCTTGAGGGGTTGAAACTGCAGTTAGGTTAAGGTATTAAGTCTTGGTCTAATGATTTAGGGCCATAACTTAAGTGGTGCTATTTTGGGTTTATGGTTTTCTTTTTAACAATTCCCAATAGCTATTCCCAATAGCAACTAGAGTGGGTAGTAATTTTCATGTGGATTCAAAACTAAACTTTGCTGGTGAGTTGAGTTCCTATTTTAAAATTGAAAACGAAAGCAATGTTTCTATGAAAATTTCAATAAAATACAGACAGAAACTGTTCTCTATAGACAAGTGATCAAGGATTTTAATCAACCTAATGAAAGCTGCCTGAAATCAGCCTTGCAGAAATTAGCATTAATGTCATTCTGATGAAAATATTTATATTCTCAAACGTAGATCAAAAATACCACCAGGGGCAGTAAACATCAGTGCGTTGGATGCAGTGTTAAAATGTCTTGTGCCATTTTCCTAAATATAAAGCTGTTCCTAAATCCTCATCTCTGAGAAGTGGGATTCATTTTGGAAGGAAGATGAGAGGAAGCGTGGATTTCATGCTTTCCTTAAAGCTGAATGTTTGCCGTCAGCCCATCAGCCTCACTGACAGAGAAAAAGACCTTTCACTCCTCCTTGGGGGAGAGACCCAACCATCAGGACAATGCAATGGACGTTTATTACAGAGGTCACCTCAGAGCATGATTTTGGGCATGTGCTATTCCGTGGTTGTGGCTTGCAGAAATTCCTCCAGAGAATGGCCAAGCTTTGCCCAGGGACTCAAGAGAGGCAGACAACTTAGACCCAGACTGTATTTGGTAAACTGCCCATCCATGTGAAAATGGGCTGAAGGAGGAGTCCCAAAGTTTAGCTTTAGTCATCTCTGTTCACACAGAAACCATTTGAAAAATGATGCCAAATGGGTGGTAGGGTGTGTGTGTGTGTGTGTGTGTGTGAGACAGACACACACACAGAGAAAGAGAGGGAGAGAGATAGAGAGATTGAGCGCTGAAAAGGCAACCATTGGCTGAAGTGAAGCCACCTTGAGGTAGTGGACAAAATTCTACATGACAGAACTGTAATGGTTCTCAATCAGGGGCGATTTTGCGCCATCCCCTCCCTACCCCCAGGGTACATTTCTCAATGTCTGGAGACATTTTTGTTGTTGTTCCTTGAAACTTGTACCTAATGGGTAAAATCCAGGGATACTGCTAACACATCCTATCATCCATAGGACAGCACCCACCAACAAATAATTTTCCTTCCCATGGGTCCATGGTGCCGAGGTTGAGAAATCCCATGATGGAGACACCAAAGTCAGTCAGTAAATGCAGCTGGTGTGCATGTACTTTTTATGGAGATATTTAAGTTGAGGAATGCCACAAGAGGCCCAATACTTGATTGACGTTGGTGTTTTCACCCTAATGACTTGTGTGGTCTGTAATTGTAAATCCTGGGATTTGGTGTAATGGTGTAGCTAATGTAAAAACGTAAAAAGCAATGCTTGAGAGCACAAATTTGGGTAATAGAAGGATTCAGATTCATTTTAATATTCTGACACCCACTGTATGACCTTGGATATGTTATTAACTATTTTGGGCCTCATACTTCTATCTGTAAAATGGGAATAATAGTGGAACCCAACCCAATGAGTTGTTAGGAGAATTAAATGGAATGTTGTATACAAAGCATTTAGCATTAGTGCAGACACATCCATTGTTAACAAAATGTTTGGATTTGATGTCAGAATAGACAAGAAAGTTATGAACAGAATGCAGAATCCAATTAAGCAATAGAATAGTTGAATATAATCCAAGGTATAGAAATCCAATATAATCCAAAGGTATAGAGAAACTGGCTGTAACTCAGGTGGGGCTACAAAAGTCACTTATTAAAACGAGGATACAGAGATGCAGAGCCTTCTTGGGATTCTCTCTCTCTCTTTCTCTCTCTCCCCCTCTCTGTCTGCGGTTCCCTGACTCATGCTCTCTCTCTCTCTCCCCGAATAAATAAATAAATAAATAAATAAATAAATAACATCTTTAAAAAAATTAAAAAAAGTAATGGTAATGATGTTCTTTGGATTGCAAAGTTAAACTCCAGCCGAAAGTCTTGGGCTTGGTGAGGAACGGGCTCTCCATGGACATGAAACAGAATTTGACTCAAAGTCTGAGTGCTACATGATTACCACTGGCTCCAGAAGAACCATCTAGTATGTAGGGATCATGTATCATGTTCCGAGGTCCACTCTCTAAATGATAAATAATGCTATTGTGACCCAGGCTCAGTCACCTTATCTTGCCAGAGATGGTAGTTTTGCTTATTAGCTGGGTGACTTTTTAAAGCCTGGGAAGCTGACATTAAAATACAGAGATAATAAAGTAAATCAAATTGAGAGCGGTAATATTTTGGTGTGGTTTAGGAATGAGTTTTATAAGCATTGGTATTTATATAGATTTTAAAATTTTTTTAATGTTTATTTATTTTGAGAGAGAGAGAGAGCGAGCACATGTGCAAGCCAGGGAGGGGCAAAAAGAGAGGGAGAGAGAGAATCCCAAGCAGGCTCTCCACTGTCAGTGCAGAGCCAACTTGGGGCTCAAAGTCATGAACCCCAAGATCGTGACCTGAGCCGAAATCAAGAGCTGGCTGCTTAACCAACTCAGACGCCCAGGTGCCCCTAATCATTGGGATATTTTGTATGTATTTGTGTTTTAAGATGTTTTAAATAAACCTGGCATATCAGATAATCGGATTTATATCTAATTTATATTAGACTTATGATATTAAAGGTATAGTAGATTTTTACTGTTTGTAAATAGTATTTAAATGTATAAGAAAACCTGGTTTATAATATTTCATTTGATAGATTAATAACAGTTGCTGAAGTGCATAGTAAGGCTTTGTTTCTTAGGTTTGTAAGTCTGTCAGGCTTTTGGAGTATTTGAGAAAATTCGGTATGTTAAATGTATAACATTTTAAAAATGCCTGAGGGAATTTAATTCATAAGTGAGGTCAACTCTTTAGCATTCACTCTTTTAAACTTATCAGTTAATGGAGTATAATCAAAACAGTGTGAATTCTTATTTTTATATAAAATATTAGATTTATAACATGCTTCCAAATTGAACTTAAAGACTTAGAGAACACTAGGCTTTTAAATTTACGATTTCAATATGTTGGATTAATAAAAATCCAATTGTTAGAATAGTCTTTTCAGTGTACAAGGTTCGGTCAGATATTTGAAAGCTCAAATGACACCTGTAAGCCTTCAGTAAGCGGTAGTTGTCATGAACGGCAGGTTCCGCTTGCCTTTTGTTCCTCTGAACCCCTGCAATGAAACTTCTATGGCTATGTATCTGTTTCTTGAGACCCTAGGGTCCTGATTAGCCGAACGTAAGGATTATTCCAAAAACGACACTTTTGCTTGAGTCAGTAATTTTATTACTATTATTTTTCCACACTGAGGAGACTTACTTACATAAAGTGATACCCTAGGAGTTGATTACCAGTAGTAGAAGCACGAAGATGTGGGAAGTGTAACGTGAACACAGAGAAGAAACACCCTTTATCAAGTGAAGTTCATGTGACAGAAACACATTGCTCCAAACAGCCTATGTACAAATAAATATAGCTTTCCGTCTATGTACAGACATATCCACAGAGAATACACTGACGCAAAATCTCCATATATCTCGTCATCCAGCGAAAATTGCGCATAATAAACAAAACACACAGAAAGTGCCGAAAATAATTTGGAAGTACAACAGTGGGTTTCTTGTTGGGGTAAAGACAGGGGATAAAACGCTTCTTTAAAACGGAGGCACACAAAGGAAGCAGGAGATGACATCTATCCCTAAAAAGATCCTTTACAAAAATGGCATTCCGGTACTTTTAACGTAACCTGTCCAAAAAACAGCTTATGTGTTCTAGGGAAGATGTTGGGGTCAGCATCGACCACGTTTCCTCTGTTTTACCACTGTGCAAAGAACAAAAGTATAATTGATCTTTCCTTCAGTGCAGGCAGCAACTTCACCAATCCAGAAAGGTCGCTTTTGCTACTCTTAATTTCTTCTGGTTCTTTGAGACTGCAGATTGCTAGGAGACAGAGGCTCTTGCTGCTGGAGTTTTTTCAAACCCGAGAAACCTGGGCTAGACGCAGGGCACAAATATGGACTTTGTGTGCAGGGTTCAACAAGGCTATCTGTCAACAGAGCCTCTCTCTTCTGGTTGGAGTATCTGCCCTTTGAAGAAACTCCTGCGACCACAAAACAGTTCCTGACAAGAACATCATTGGCTCCAGGGCTAGACACTTGATCTTAGGGCAGATGGTCATTTAAGCATTAACTTGATGGGGTAGTTCAATTCAATAGACACATTTACTCTATATTGACAACTTAGGTTACTCAGGGTGAGTATTTCTTGGCCACTGAGTGCTTTTTAAGTCATTCTTTTAGCTTTCACTCAAATTACATGGAAAGTTGTGATCAAGTGAGATATTAGTTTTTAGTTGTGGGGACTTTTGGGTACATAGGTAAGTGGTCTACCATACGGCTCAAAACTTGTGTATTTTAGAGGAATGGGAATGCATGATGAAGTCTGTTATTTTATATGTCCTCCCAAGGATGGTTGATAACTTAGGCATAATAAATTACTGACAAGTTGTGTATCTATATTAGCCATTTTTATAAGGGAACTTCTTAGGTCCATCCTATATTTATACAAAAACTCAAACAAACTTTAAATTTCCCAGGTATATATTTGCTAATTATCCATTTCACTCTTCATGTGGGTGAACCTTGCTTTACATAACAAATGGATTCCTGAAAAATAATAAATCTATAATTTAAAAAGAGAAACACTTTCAATATAGTCTCAGCACTTGCTATTTAAAGAAACTGTAACAAGCTACTTCCAAGATGAAGAATGCTGTCGTGAAATGAATAATTTCTTTTGTTTGCAAAGTTTCGTTAAAGTACACACCTAAAATTTATCAGATTAGGATTGTCTAGAGCAATAATTGTATGCAATAAAAAATAGAACAGATAAACTCCAATTTACAACAAACGATACAAAACAGGAATGACTCATGACTGCTTATTGATTGACTATATTCAGAAGCCCTGAATATATGTATTATTGGTATTTTATGGCTTTAATTAAGACAGTTGTCTCTTATGAAGTACTATAAAGTGCAATATTAAAAAATTAAAATCCCAAAAGGCATCCATCGTCCTTCAGTTTTATCCTGATGAGAAGAGTTGGAGATTCGTTTAATTAAATGGCAAGGAATTATCTATCCTTAATTCATGCATGTCATTTTATCCTTAAAATTATTCAATTCAGGGATTCAGGCTTAACTCATTCCTGTGTATGTGCATGTGACATGATTTTAAAAATTAGTATTCCCTTTCGGTTAGTGTGTTGAGTGTTTTAGAGAACTGTCAGTCCCAAGGCCTTAGATACTTACGGATCCATTATAAAGGAAAATGCAACCCAACCCTGTAAGTGAGAGCGCAGAGGCAACTGCCCATCTTTTGGTGAACTGTAGCCCTTTTCCTGGGCCGGGACCCAACCAACAACCACACAATTCTGATCCAACCTCGCACACAAGGAAGGAAATGCACTGCAGTACTGGGTGATCAGAGGAGGTCCAACCATTTCTCCTGTTTCCTATTTGAGTGAAAATGTGAATTCCTTTTGGTAAATCGATGCAGGTAGAGATTCTGAATGATCTCCAGTGGTGTCTCGCCCCACTCTGAGTTCTTTGTGTGTGTGGAATTATGACTTTAAAGGTGAGGCTCACGAGTGTGACCTCACCAGGCCTCATGATAATGCCGCACCCAGTGTTCACGCTTTTCTGGACACTGGACAAATGCCTGCTAGTGCCTGTGGTATCAAGGCCTACTGGTGCTCTTAAGGTATTTCTGTGACTCTGCTCTCTTATGGCTGTGAATTCTGTTCACATTTTAGTAGCAATCAGGAGGGATTCCCCCCACCCACCAAGAAGTCATCAATTACACAACACAAACTGTTTGGGGGCAGGGGTCCAGCATTTTTGGATATTCACATTTATGAGGAGATGGAGAAAATGGTCCTTAGAGTTGTGCCAAGTGCAAGCAAACTGGGGAGCTTGGTGGTAAGGGGAGGGAGTGCTGGGTCGAACCTGGACTTGAAAACCGGAAGTTGTGTTAGGAACAAACAGACATAGACTCAACCAGGCCAAGTGGAGAGTGGGTCGCAGTAGGAATGATGGCTATTCAAATGCATTGGGGCAGGCTGAGAAACGCACTGGCTTCATCTCAATGTCTTGGAGAAAAGATACAGAAGTGATAGGAAACACGAGATCAATGTGAATTAGCAATGAAATATGACTTTCTCAAAGTAAGAGTAACAGAGGGTCCACAAAAAGGCAGTGAAGCATTAGGTTTGAGACTGTAAATCAGCCCTGGTCAGACCTACTTGTGTCATGATTAGTCACAGGTTCTATAATTTAGGAGCAAAATAAAGCATTTACAAAGGCTTCATAGAGAAGAAGTGTAAGAGGGTTAGGAAATTAGGACTCTGACATAAAACTCTAAAAATACTTTCGATGAAAACAGATAAAGGGTCACATAGTGGAGACTCCCAACTATGTCAGGAGTACACAGTGAAGAATGCCCAGATGCAGTTCCTTTCTGCCCCAAAGAAAAGACATAGGTTAACCCTAGCCTAACCAGTTGATGACTTAACCTGCTGGTTGTTAATGTTAACAGTTGATGAAACCTGTTTCCACCAGAAACTTTGATGCTAGGACCCCTCTCCTATGAAAGAACTGTTCTTTTAGCTAGGGTGATAGGTTGGACAAACTCTCTTAACAGAATTAAATCTTTGGCAAACTCAATGTGTATTCCAGGAACTCTTTCAGACTTAGGTATTTATGTGTTTTAAAAAAATTCTTTAAGGTTTTCCAGTCTGTCAACCAATCATTTCGTGAAAGTTCTTTGGCTTAATTTGGTGGTTCCGCACAGTCTCCTTTGTACACTAATTTGAACATAGTTGTCTCTAATTATAGGCTCATTTTTGTCTCTAAAAACCTGGCTGACTTGAGGGTTCACTTGTTGTTTCTAGTTGTTTCTTTCTTTTTTTTTTTTTTTCTAGAGAAAACTTTCACTCGTCAGATGAAAGACCACTGTGGACTTCAGGTGATTCTGAGCAAGGCTGATCCCCTCTGGGTGAGGAAGGCATGTAAAATGGCAGCACAGACAGTGTTTGGAGGGCGGTGTCTGGGTGGAAAGATGTCTTACTTCCATACCAGATATGAGTGCACCTTTGATTTGTACAGATGCCTAAATTCTGCTTGTGATCACATCCTACGCAGTTTCAAAACTCCCTGTTGCAACAAACACTTTGGTGTTGTAATGATAAGTAATAGAGTTTAGCTGGTGGTGAGGGTGTTTTATTGCTTTTCTTGTTTGCTACATAATTCAAAGAATATGGAGCTGTGAAATTAAAAAAGAGACCCAAAGAGATAGAGGCAAGGAGCTAAGCTTAAATAGACAGTGGAGCAGGGGCACATTACCAAAGCCTTCTTGAGAAGAGAAAATATTTTTATCTGGGACTCTATGCAGATTCTTGTAATTGGCTGGAAAAAGCCTGAAATTTATGATTTTATTTTTATTTAAAGTTTATTTTTACTTATTTTGAGAGAGAGCAAGTGGGGTAGAGGCAGAGACAGAGGGAGAGAGAGAATCCCAGGCAGGCTGTGTGCCATTAGCACAGAGTCCGATATGGGATTCGAACTCACAAATGTGAGATCATGACCTGAGCCAAAGTTGGATGCTTAACCGACTGAGCCACCCAGGCACCCCTGTAATTATTTTAAATTACATGGGGACATATATCAATGTGACACTCTTCTCTTGGGAATCGTAGTAAATTAATTTTTCCTCTCTTCCTTTTCCTTATGCTTCATTTTCGCACTGATTCTCTTTTAATGGCAGGCTCTTTCTTACTAATTAAAGACAATATTGCTGAGGGAGGTTCAGGAATTGAGGACGTGTCTTTTAAAAATATTAAGTCAGGTGGTTACGTTAGATCTGGCTTAGCGAGAATGAGCATTAGCTTCTGTATCAAGCCTTCAGGAGATAGCTGATTTCCCCCAGAAATCACCCTGAGGACAGTTACCCTTTATTTCTTCTGGAATAGAGCTGCCACTTATAATATGGCCACTGAATTACTGGAGTAGCAACCTGCCCAGGTGCATCCTCATAATCTTGTGCGTGCATGTGTGCGCACGTGTGTGTGTGTTGGTAGGTGTAGGGAAGAAAGCATCCCGAAGTTTCCTGAAATGCTTGCATTCAGATGGGTCATCAGACTCGTTGCGTGTTCCAACCCAGGAATTTCAGCTGAGCATTTAACGCAAGTCCCATCTCTCCAACTGCCTCTCTGGCCAGCAGCTCTCTATCTGTTGTCATTTCCTGGGCCAGCTCTCGGTTAAGGTGGTGTGGGAGGGGGGCTTCCCTTACAGCTCATCTCCCATCTCCCTGCTGCAGAGGAGTGAAAGAGCTGTGAGCTTTGGTGGAGAGTTTGCCAACCCTCTCCCTGCCCAGGAATGGATGTACATTAATATTATCAAATGTCTCATCAGTGAGGCAGCTGTGTTTTGCTGAAAGGCCTCCAAACCACCTGATTCATGTCTTTCCTAGAAAATAAATTATAATGGCCCCTGTCAGGTGACACCTGTTAGAAGCCTTACAAAGCATTTTGCCTGAATATGAATCAGTCCCTGCCTCTTTTTATAATCTTCTGGGCAAGGCTCTAGCATAGGCTGCTGCATCTGCTAAATTGATAAACAGCTCTACCCCTTAGACTGTGCACATGGACTGTGTCTTCCCGATCTGTCACCGCTGGGCTTAGCTTAGGTCCTGGAGCACTGCATAAACACCATCTAATCTCCAGCTTCAATTCTTCAGGAGTTAGTCACGATCAGAGGGCAGCTGGATTTAGCACGGGCATTTCCAGATGCACTTTAGAAGGTTCTAACTGGGCATTCTCAGTTTGAGCCAGGTTGCTCTCCTGTGCAGGTGCTGCCAACAGTGACAGGGGAGGTGACAGCAAACAATACCTGCTTGGTTTGCTGTGGCTAAATGGAACCATTTTGGTACAGCTTGTTTGTTTTTAAATGTTTATTTTTGAGGCAGCGTGCGTGCGAGTGCATGTGTGTGAGCGAGGGAGGGTTAGAGAGAGACGGAGAGAGAATCCCAAGCAGGCTCTGGGCTGTCAGTGCTGAGCACAACACGGGGCTTGATCCCCAAAACCATGAGATCATGTCCTGAGCGGAAATCAAGAGTCAGATGCTTAACTGACTGAGCCCCCCAGGTCCCCCAGCTTGTATATTTTGGATTGAGAAGTAAGAAGTTGGCTTGGGAATTTTTGATATTACTTTATATACCTTGCTACAAGAAAGTAAAGAAAATCTAGGGTCTAAGTTTTTCTGTTGTGCATTCTTTGCCTCTACATCAGCATGAGGGGTATGTATGGCTGGCCATTTCCATAGGCTGTATATAACTGTATACTCTTGAGGTGGGAAAATATATGGGAAGGGAGTGTATGTGTAGGTTCGCATGTACACGTGCACAGAACAAGTCTTACAAGATCAGGAAGAAATGTTCCTTTTGGGTGTTGGTGTGCGTGACTTTCCTTTTCCTTCACTATGACAAACTTGATGTGCCCTGCTTTTGAATCCTGAAGGTGACTGGGTCAGAGGCTGATGATGTAAATGACGATGTGACTGTGTACGTATAGATGTGGCATAAAGACGTATTTATATAAGTATATGCACAGACATGCAGGGGAAGTGTTGGAGGTGACCTGCTCAGGAAAGTTCTTTCTCATAATTACGTTAGTGGTTTGATTGTTTTTAAAGATTCACTGCTGCATTCTATACACTGCTCTCTGGATTTGCCCTGGCCCAACACATCACCCCACAGACACATGCTTGGGTCAGGCAGTGGCAGGGGAAGGGTGCCTGCACACCAGCCAGCCAGGGAACACTGCTTGTCGTACATTGTGCTCAGTGCACGTCACAGGGGTGGGAATGGGCTGGGAAGCATGGTCTTTTCAAGTGCAACTTCTCATTAATGACCACAACACCTCCTCTGGAATGGAGCCCCACACAAGTAAAATGCTCTGTGGCTGCCTGGATGGGTCTTCACTGTGAGCTGGGAATGAATGGGAGGGAGTGAGGAGGCAGGGGACATTAGTAAGTGCCGGCCCAAGAACAGGGCCGTGGTGGGTCTCCCTTGTCCTTTTTGGTTTCACATGGTTTATGTGCAGTTGAGTTACAGTCCCCTACTCAAACCTTCTTTTGAATAACAGACCAGCCAATAAAACGTAACTCACGCAAGGACCCAGTTTGCTCCCCTTCAAGTAATGCACCGGGAAACCAACCACAGTTTTGAACAAGAAGTTCACTCACCCATTCTCTTTCACCCTAAGGAAATAGCACAAATTCTTGCCTCAATACAACATCCTGCCCTTGATGAAGGAGACACAGGTTTTTCTGACACAACTGAACACCTGACTTGGCAAAGCTGGAGAGACTCGAAGTCTCGCCTCCTGTGTGGCAGCCATCTTGATTTCTTGTTTTTCCCACGTGAGCCTCCACTCAGAAGTGCTTTTCGCTTGGGGGCGAAGAGCAATGAGGGACACTGCCTGTTACTGCCATGCTCTGTGGAGTGAGCTGGGGTTCTGTGGAAGGAATACTGAGCCTGATCTGGGGCTGTCAGGTCTCCCTTCCTCTCTATTTGGTTGTGAGTTCTGCATCCTGTCTGTGTTAGGAGGTATGCGCTCACGACAGGATCATAGCAGGTATCAGGGACACGGTAAACCGGAGACAAGAACACATGTCGCGTGTAGTGTGTCCCAGCTGAGATGGAAGGTGGGTACAGAATAATGGGCCATCCTCTACTTCCTTTTTCAACTGATTATAAGGAAAGCATGACTTGGAGACATGACAATCTGTATTTTCTCATCGATTTCAGTTTGCCTTTTCTTCCCCCTGACGGTTTTATTTTCTATTGACACAGATCTGAGAAATCATACAAGGTATCAAACAGAATTTGGGGGCATGGAGTGAACGAAATGAAAATGTCGCGTGAATGCTGGCAAAATCAGGAGATCAAAACCTTGGAGTGACTGGCTTGAGGCCAGCATGAAGACGTCTTCGGTGGACTCTCTAAGCCAGCAAGAGTCCCACGTAGGGTCTCGATGGAGGGAGAAACGCAGGTTTTGCCTGGGCTCTACCCACCCCCTCGTCCTGGCACCACTAAACATAGGCCTCAGAAACCTTCCTCAGCGCACGGGGTGCACAGATGCCTTTCCAAACATCTCTAAGCTGCCTCAACCCAAGCACTATAGATTAGATTGTTTATTTCTATTGCAGGAATAATAATTTCTTTAGACACTGAAGCCCTTTGTGAACCGCACTGGAAGATGCTTTAAAGAACCATGCCCTTATATTCCCATTAGGTGGCAAGTTCCATTGAGCCCCTCTACTGGATGATATTTCTTATCACCTGTCCCAGGCTCTCTTGGCAGGCATTTTGATGATATGTGAGCCCTTAGCATCAAAATACACCTAAATGACAATCACAGTTAAATCTGCCCCCCCCCCCTTTTGATGATAATGGGACATGCATTAGAACAGTATAGGTTCAGTTTATATAGTCTCGTTGTCCTAGGAGAGCACTAATTTGGTTTGCAGTTACATTTTCTACTTGCATGCTGGGGCAATATATATAAAAAAATCCAAAAAACCCCAACCCTGGTAACCTCTCCCCTGCCTCCAAAGCAATATCCACCCAGTCTGGGTTTTACCTCTGTCTGTCCCAAGTGGCCCCATGGGTTTTGGTCAGCGTGCCCAGCAGGGGTGGGCAAATAGTCTTCACTGTTTGGCTGGTGGGAATGTTTTGGAGGTCTCAGCTCAGGGTCCCTACAGACCCTCTCCACCAAGCCCTCCCTCCTGCAACATATTCCTCTAAAACATCCACGTTGCCCGGCAGGATCCCAATAAGTCCAAGGTAGGCTGAAGGTCACAGCAATGATTCTATTAGTTTACCTCTTGTACTTAAGAGGTAAAGCTCAGACTGAAGGTTGATGCCCCTCTTCAAATAGGTGCTATAAATATACTAGAGCTATCCCTGAAAAGATGCATTTGTATTTATATATATATGTGATGATTTTATATATATATATATATATATATATAAAATTTATATATATATATATATAAAATTTTTATTTCTTTGTGTTTGTATACAGGTATGTATGACTCTATAGGTATGAAAGGAGAGGTATAATACAGGAGCAGGCGGGGGTATGTTCATGTGCATCTATTTATAATTTGTATATTTTGTATGTGTATATAGAGAGAGCCTCTGTCATTGTTTGCATCATTACAATGAATGTACCTCCGACCAGCGAGGAGTACCTGTCAGTGGTGAATCGGAGAGAAGCCCCAAAATGGACGGTTCTTGCGTGGAGCTGTTTCAGTAGGCAAGGTTGGCAGCAGCTCGTGAAATGAGTGGGCCCAGCGTAAATCCATCCATCCCCAAATCCACTAGGGAGGGACGCTCTGAAAGGCCCACGGCTGTGTGCCAGCTGCCTCTTCTGGAGAGGTCAAGGAGCCTAGAACCCAGGGCAGGGAGGGGCCATCCACGCTGTTGGTTCAGGATATGGCTTTTCCTACTAGATGGAGACAGGGCACACAAGAATTCTGTCTTCTAGGAGGACGCTGACCACCAGGAACACAAAGTAGAGGCCGAACATGATGAAGCCCAGCACTTTGTTCATCCGCCATTTGCAGAGGGCAATGGAGAGGATGACGAAGAGCAGCATGATGAAGAGGAGGACGATGGCACAGAAGAGGCCATTGCTGCTGACAGCCACTGGTTGGAACCTGTGAATGATGGTATACAGGAGCCAGGGCAGTGGAAGCCTGTGAGGAAAGACGGGGGTAGCAGTCAGACACGTTGAAGAAGGCACAGGACACAGCATCAGCTTCCTGGAATCCATAATCTGAAAAGGGTGTCTTTTTGGGTTCACTATGCCTTGTGTGCGGTTGGCCCAGGAAATCACATAAGGAAGTCACGTGAACTTCAGAAACCTGTATCTACTTCCTGACTGAATTAGGGAGAAGAAGGAATTTGTTCTATAGCTGAGTAAGCTCGGAGCTGTGACCACTGCGGGTGATTTCTGGATGTGATCTGAAATAATTGGGTGTTTCTTTCCTAGTTAGATTCAAATTGCTCTCAGCCCCCGAAAAGGTGGACTGGAAGATCTGTACAGGGCAGGAGAAGGAAAATACAAATGGAGAAAAGGCATAGACATCAGTGGTGAAAATGGCAACATTATTTTTAGGAATGGAGACAGAGAATAGCACTGACTCAACTGATCTAACGCAAGTGAAAAATGATACATGATACAATATAGCTGTCTGAGGTTTATTCTGGAAAAGATGGGACAACCGTTTCACTAAGAAGTGGTCTTCCTGAAATATTTGAGGAAGATGGTTTCTTACATTTGTGATGTGATTTTTAAAAAGCTGTTTTCTCCCTTGGCATTTGACTTTTAAAAATCTGGTAACATCTTTTGTTTTCTATCCAGAGTGGCAACTCTGGAAGACATCAGAAAAGCTAATGGCCAGGTGCATCCCTGAGAGTGAGTTAGGACTCTGAGCAAGAGAAAAATGGCCGAAAACATGGGACTCATGTTGCCTGGGCCTCTCCAGGTGGCCGAGTGAGACGCAGTTTTATCCATTGAGCCTAATGATGGAACGTTGGCTGGGGAAACAAGGACCCAGCCACCCAGCTGGGTGAGGCTGCTGCAGAGCCTTAGCCTTTGGCTAAGGGAGATTCAGTTTTGGCCTGACCTCAGGGATATGGAAGAAGAGGTGAAACACAACGTTCTCCAAAGGAAAATAAGATATCTTGAGAGAAATAATGAGATGAAAGGAGCAGTGAGTTTACACATCTGGTCTCCTCAGTTGGCGAGAGCATGTGAAGGCAGAGCCCACGAGTTGTGTAACTTTGAATACCCAGGGCCTGGTGCACACAGGCCCCCATCTGGGTACATATGTTAACCTGGGCCAAGGTGAAGTGATCGATACAACCGCCCCACAGTAGTCAGTACAGGTGGTTTGCCCACTACAGCCTGGTTTGGAGGTGCTCACTTTTCGGAGATGTCAGAAGGGGAGGGGCTCCACAGGCCAGCTCAGGGAACATGGTGCAGTTCCAGCTTTCGGCAGGAGGGGGCGGCCCTGGCATCCTCCCGTCAGTGATGGAAAGTCGGGAAAAGTGGGAGTGGGGGTGTGTGTGTTGGGTGGAGTGCTCAAAAACGAAAACCCCCACTAGGAATTTGTCCTGGGGAGCGCTTCTTCCACCCCTGCATTCTCTTAGGAAGAAAAAGACCAAAGCCATCGTATTCTTATTAAGTGAGACATGCACACATACAAACCCAGTTCCCGTGAAGTTGTGCTTGATGGCACTACAAACAGGTAGAAGCCCTTTGTAGTAAAAAATTACATTTTGTTCATGCCTTTTGACCTATAGATTCTATCGCCAGGGATCAAGCATAAGAAATATTTGAAAGGCAGATATAACTTCATGCAGAAAAATGATCATTTCAGTGTTGTTTTGAGGAGTGAAAAATTTAATCTCCAATAACAAGAAACTAGTTAAATAGCGAACTATTAAGCCAAGTTAATGTTATGTAGCCATTAAAAATCATACGCTTATAATGATGTAGGCAAATACTCATGATATGATTCTACGCTTAAAATGAAGGATGCACATAAATATGGCAATGCATTTTCAGCAATGTAAACTATATATGAACTAAAGCAGGGTGGTGAATGATCATTGATTTTTATTTATGCTCTATATGTATTTACTCAGTCCTTTACCATGAGTGTATATTAATATTATAAGCATAGAGAAAATGCCAATAAGACTATGAAATACTTTTTATATTCAATATATTGCTAACAAGTTCATAAATTGGTATAAAGTCTTGAGAAAGGACTTTTTTAAAAATATACATCAACAGCCATTAAAATGCTCATAATCTTTAATTCATTAATATTTCTTGAAGGAGTTTATCCTAATAAAAATAGCTAAAAGATATTTTCTGCATAAAGGTCTTCATGAAAACACCCATCACAGCAGAAAATTGGAAAAAACAAAAAATAATGGCTAAACTGAAAACCAACAAGATGAAATATTGTGAAGTGATAAAATGTTATTTATGAGGGTTATAAAAGAACCTAGAAAAATAGCTGATTTACTAATTGAATAATAGATGCCTACTTTGTGCCAGGCATAAATGGCTTTGAAATAGAAAAACAAGAGCCCTCCAAAAGGACAAAACTGAATATTGACTTGGAAAACTTTGTGAAATATTTGGAAGAGAACATACAAAAATTAAATGTTGCTTCTGGGTAGTAGGGTTAGGGGGTATCTTGCAACCTTCATCTAACCTGTTACTATATATCCAATTTAAGAACAGTGAACAAAAAACAACTTGCAATTCCCTAGCCTACTTATTTTTCAAAAACATGACAAAAACGTCCTATAATTTTTCCCTACTTGTAAGATTTTCTCCCTTTGTACTATAGCACATCTTATTTTCCTTCTTGGAAGAGACTGACCAAGAAAACTAGTCTAAACGTGTAAGCAGCGGAACTAAGAAACACTGTTTCTACTAGAGATGCCCTTCCATTAAAACATACACCTTTTAAGGCATTCGTCACACATTCATTCATTCAGTCTGCAAACGTCTGTCAAGGCACCACCATGCATTAGGCATCGTATTAGGCTCTGGGGAGCTGTTGCTCTTGAGCAGTTCACAGTCTAGTGGGCAGACTGATAAACGTGACCATGACAAGAGTATGATGTTCAGAGAGTACACAGGAGCAGGAGCCCCCTGGTCAGGCCCAAAGGAATGAGGAAAGCTGAGATTTGAGTTGACATTGGTAGGGTAAGTTGGAGTTTTCCAGGCAGACAAGCAGGGACAAATCTCATGTGAGAGGGGCCTGCAAAGGAAGGAAATAATGGCAGCAGAGGGCACCTTTGGAATTCAAAGGTGGTTAAGACAGGGGGAGCTCAGGGCAGGGTTTAATGCAGACAGTGTTGTGGCTGAGAGACACATTGTCCAAATCCCAGCTGTCTCACTTACTAGCTTTGTGAACTCTGTGCTTTTCAGCTGCCTGGCCTGAAAAATGGGGGATCATCATACATATGTCACAGGATCATTGTCTGGCTTAAGTGGATAAAAATGTACTTACAGTGCACAATGTAGACACTGAGTGAAAAACACGGGTAATGCAAAGATACAAGAGAGAACGATATTCAAGACGTTCAATGAAACAGCAGATCCATTTTAGTGAGTTTCTAAATTCAAGTGTCAAGAGCCCAGTTCTGGGAACAGAAGGAAAACACCCCAATGTCTTACCTTCTCAGGGGTTCTCTCTCATTCAGGGTTATGCATCAGACTACTTTTACTTCTGACAAGTTAAATGACATGACAGAGATAAGAGCATCCCACCCCAATCTGATCCGCTTTAGAGATTATTCATATTGAGAACTACCATTTGCTTAACCGTAAGAACAGATCTCATCTTCTGACTTTCAAAAAACTTAGAATATCTTTATCAGCAGCATACATAAATGATAACGCCAAACCTGCCAGCATTTTCCAAAGAAGGAGATGGGGTATTTTTGCTTGTTCCAATCTGTTTTATAATCCAAATCTCATCCGAGGCTGGTGGGGACTTTAATTAGAATTAGGATATGGGAAAAAATGTAGTAAAACTGTCTCCATCATACCTGAATGCTGAATACTCATAACTTGTAGCCAACGCCGTTATATAAGCAAAATTCTTAAAGTATTTCTTACAACATCCACTTTGTACCTGGCGTGTGTTTCTGCCTATCTAGGGATAACTTATTCTTCATTAAGGTCTCTGAAAATTGAAAATGGAGTTAGCGAACTTGAATGGTACTCCCATTGCTTTCTACTGGTATTGGTGAGTTTTGGGCTCAAAGATCCCAGTTTTATCTCCACAGCCTCTCAGAGAACAAAGACAGCAATAGAGCTGGTGTGTGCACCTTCATAAAACTATCTCTACTCACCCTACAGTGATGTCAAAAATGTTGCTTCCAACAGAGCTGGACACAGCCATGTCCCCAAGCCCCTTCCGGGCCACTATGACACTGGTGATAAGATCAGGGATGGAGGTTCCAGCAGCCAAGATGGTCAGGCCCATAATCTCTTCACTAATGCCAATTGTCTCTCCAACCTAAATGTAATGGCAGGGACACATGTGAGTGTCTGAAGTCACCAAACCATCAAACCCACATTTCAGTGCAACTCCCTTCTGATGAATTCCTATCCATGCTGTGCAGAGTGATGAGATGGTAAAAAAGAGTAAGCCACAATCACTGCCATAGAGGAGTTCACACTTTAATCATATTTAGACCCAAGAGATCAGGAATTTTCGCACCAGGGTTAAACAGATAATCTCAAGAAAGAGCTATAGAGGGCTTGAGTGCAGTCATTATATGGTATCTAATAATTCTGTGCAAGGGAGGCAGAAGAGAGTGATAAAAGCCAACTGGCCATTGGCTCCAGAGGCCAGGGGCTGACAATGGTACCAAATCCTGTAGCGATTTGCCTCTGGATTAACAACTGAAGGTTAAGAACTGACATCCAGGGTTCCCATTTTTCTTTGACATCTCCTAGTGTCTGTAACCCACTCTTGAACACTTTCAGACTATTACTTCCATGGGAAACTTGATTTGGGGTGTTTTGGGGCTTGATAACACACAACTGTAAATCAGGAAGGCAACTGTGGAGAAACCATCAGTTACAGAATCAGAAGTCCAAGACCCGGCTCTGGCATTTGTTAAGAATTTAACCCATCATTAACTTAACCAATTGTATAATGTCTTCAATCCTTGCTTTCTTATGCTTAAAGCGGGGATGATAGTACCTACCTTACAAAGTGGTTGGGAGGACGAAGTGATCATTTGTGGAAAATCCCTTTGCAAATAGTACATCATTACTGAAAAATGATGGGGGATGGTTATTATGTTTTATTTTGGTCTTTGCCTTTTAACACTGATGAAGTCTATTTTGGACAGTTGGTCTAGTCTCAGATGGAGGCTCCTACATCCTCTTGAGCAAATTTTTTTTGTCTTCCCGGGACTTTTAAAAGCTCTATATATTTTCTGGAGTTGGTGAACTGCAGTTCTGAAAACTTTTAAGATAGTGCCTTCAGTTTGGTTTTCAATGGCCTACTCTATGACATTCATCATTTTTTGAAAAAAATGCAGAAGGCCAGAGTAGCATGCAAGAATAAGGGTTTTTAGGGAATAGAATAAATTCATTTATTTCTTTAAAAATTTTTTTTTTAATGTTTATTATTGAGAGAGAAGAAAAGACAGAGCACGAGCAGGGGAGGGGCAGAGAGAGAGGGAGACACAGAATCTGAAGCAGGCTCCAGGCTGTCAGCACAGAGCGTGACGTGGGGCTCAAACCCATGAACTTTGAGATCATGACCTGAGCGGAAGTTGGACGTTTAACTGACTGAACCACCCAGGTGACCCTTTCTTTCTTTTTTAAAAGTTTTATTCAAATAATCTCTACATCCAACATGGGGCTTGAACTCATGACCCCGAGATCAAGGGTTGCATACTCTTTTGACTGAGCTAGCCAGGCGCCCCTAGGATATACTCATTTCAAAATACCTTTTGTGATTTGTAAGTAATAGCTTAGTTTCCATGAACTTAAAAGCATAGTTGGGAGCTATTTTTGTTTTGGTGGTCACGCCTGCTCTAGAGCCTGGCTAGCTGAACTAGTTTATCCTGACCTCACAGAGCAAAGACTCACTGCTCTCCATCAGAAAGGAGGTTCCATGCAAGCAGAATTCCTACTTTGATCACTACGGTCTCCTTAATCCACAGAACATAGCCTGTATTTAGTAGTCTCTCAATACCTATTTGCTGAATAAATAAATCCATGTACGTACTTAGGTGATTTCCCTAGCGTGTTTTCTGCTGATTCTCCTAGAAAAAAATTAAATAAGAGTTCTACACAGGAGTGCCCTATTTGAGCAAAACTCTCCTTGCTGACCTATTTTTTGAGTTAGATCTTGAGTGAAACATTTTCAAAGACTGTGAAGATGCTGAGTCAATGGTTGTCACCCCCAATAAACAGGGTGATTCTCTGAGGGAGTTCTAAAGCAGTGGCTATTTTAAAGCAACGTTTATATTTGAAGTTTGAATGACTCCACGGGCAGAAAAAATGCAGAAACTGCAGAGGGGTGGTATGGTAGTGTGGTTAAGAGTGATGGCTTGGATGGATAGAGGGACACATGGGTGCAAATCCTAGCCTGCCGCTCCTAGTACGTGGTAGCCAACTTTCCTGAGCCTCGGTTTTTCTCACGTGTAGAATGGGGATTATAACATCCAACCCTCAGAGTCGTTGTGATGATTATATGTGATGATGCATACAGAGCAAATGGCAAGGGTCAGGTATCAAGTAAATATTCAGTAACTATCAGCTATGATAACTCAGGCACTACTCCTCTCCCTTTCCAACTTATCAGCCTGCAGCCATTGGGCTCTGGCTCTGGGCTCTTCAGACAGAAGCTGGTTTAGTAGGCATCAGTCCATAATGTGGGAAATCATGAGAATAATGAAGACTTTTTATTGTACGTCACACTCTTGATGAATCTGCATGGCTGTAGAAACACTTTTGCTGTCTGACAACGCGTCTTCATAGGCACATTTTAAGAACATTTCACTGACTTTGGTTTTCCATGAGCAAGAGGCAGGATGATAGGTGTGGTGCGTAGATGGGACAGCACTGATCAAATTGGCATCATCAGAGAAGTTTAGAGCTGGAAAGGATATCAGCAGTCTCTTGGGAATTCCTTTGTTTTCCAATTGAAATAAACGATGGGGCCACTCAGAATCCAAATCCAGTGCTGCTCTGAACATGGCATGATGTAGTTCCTTATCTTGGTTTCAGGAGCCAATGTCACATTGGCTAAATGAGACACAGGGTCGTATTGACTCTTAGAATTAACTAACTCTTAGAATTAATCTAATAGGAATTAGATGCAGGATGGATTTTAACCACGTTTTCATCACTCAGGACATTTACTAATTTCATGATACAAAAAGAATAAAAAGTAACGAAAACTAAGGGGAAATATGCATAAAGCATTTAATGTAAGGGGCATTTATTTTTGGCTAAACAGTAGCTAAATAAAGATATTAAATAGCATTTATTGTTGGTAAGGCTGTGGATAACAAAATAGTTGAACACCAAATGGTGTATTTGTTATCTTTATGGCTTTTATAGCTCAAAAAATTCTGTACAAACAGCAGAATTAGAGCCAAACTTCTTAGAACAGAATGTGCTATTTTGATCAGATGTCTGGATGTCTTAAAAGAGAAAAGCATTTCTATAGGAGAAAAGACAGAGAAACTTCTCATTCATTACTAGAAAGTAAGGTTTCTCTTTATGCACTTTATATCTCTGGGCCCTTTTGGTAATACTATTCTAGGCATTGTGTTTGCATTTTTCTACAAGAATGAAAAGGAAGCAAGAGTATGGAATTAAGATAATCATTAAAAAGTTAGAAAAAGATGAAATATCTAGAAAACAAGAGAGAATAAAAACCACTCTTTTATCAGTACATTAAAGAATGAAAATAGTTACAGATGAAAAGCCATTACATGTTATAAATGGCAAAGAGTCCTTCTAGCCTGGAAATCTGGAGGCTGAGGCTCATCTTCTACAAAGATTTCTATGCAGTTTTGGTGGCAAATGACTTTCAAAGAATGTGGAAAATCATGACTTTGGGCCACGTAGAACTTCTTTGAGGATCAACAATGTTTTGGAAATATCCTGGAAGAATAATCTGAAGTCAAACATCATAAAATAACTAGGGTAGGAATAATATAAAATATCTTGTAGGAATAATAGTGGGTATATTAGCTGACATTTCCAGCAGCTTTTTTTCACTGATGTTGTATGTACTTTTTTTTTTTAAATTAAGGTGTAATTTACATATAGTAAAGTCTAATTTTACATTCAGTAAAACTCACCCTTTAAGAATAGTTCTGTGAGTTTTTTTTAAGTTTATTTATTTATTTTGAGAGAGTGCAGATGCGAGTGGGGGAGGGGTAGAGAGAGGGAGAGAATCCCAAGCAAGCTCTGTGCTGATAGCGGGAGTTGGAAGTCCTATTTCTCCATATCCTCATCAACATATGTCTGTGTTTTTAATTATAGCCATCCTAATGATTGTGAAGTGGTATCTTGTGTTTATTTCTAGATAACTCTATTGAGATATAATTCACATAACTTAAAACTCATCTACTTAAAGTGTGTATTCAATATCCTAGTATATTTATAGACTTGAATAGCTATCACCATAATTTAAAATTAGAACTTTTTCATCATCCCAGGAAGAAACCCCGTACCCATTAGCGTACCCATTTCCCTCCAACCTCCCCAACCCTAGGCAACCATTAACTACTTTCTGTCTCTGTAGATTTGCCTATTTCATATAAATGGAATTATGCAACATATGATCTTTTCATACATTTCATATAAATGGAATTATACAACATGTGCTCTTTTGTGACCATCGTTTTTCATTTAGCATAATATTTTAGAGGTTCATTCACATGTGGCACGTATTAATGCCTCATCCCTTTTTATTGTGGAATAGTGTTCTATTGTGTGGATAGGCCACATTTTTTGTATTCGTTCATCAGTTGATGGACGTTTGGGTTGTTTCCACTTTTTGGCAATTATGAATAATGCTGTTGTAAACGTGTATATAGATTTTTGTGTAGATGTTTTCATTTCTCTTGGGTACAGAGGGAGTGAAACCACTGGATCATATGATGACTCTATGTGTAACATTTTGTGGCCTGCCAAACTGTTTTCCAAAGTGGCTGCATTATTTTACATTCTTGCCATCAATATACAAGGGTCCCAATTTCTATACATCATCTCCAATACTTGTTATTATCTGTCTCTTTGATTATGTCTACCCTAGGTGAGAGTGAAGCGGCATCTCCTTGTGGTGTTGATTTGCATTTCCCTAATGAATAATGATGTCGAGCATGTTTTCTTATGCTTATTATCCATTTGCATATCTTCTTTGATGAAATATCTTTCAAATGTTTTGACCATCTTAAACATTAGGATGCCTGTAGATGCTTGCCTTTCTTTCTTTTCTTTCTTTTTTTTTTTAGTAGGCTCCATGCCCAATGTGGGGCTTGAACTCATGACCCTGAGATCAAGAGTTGTATGCTCTGCCAATGAGCCAGCCAGGTGCCCCCTGCCTTTCTATTATGGAGCTTTAAGAGATTTTTATATATCCTGGATACAAGTGCTTTATCAGATGTATATAATTTGTAAATATTTTCTCTCTGTCTGGGGTTTGTCTTTTAATTACTTAAGTGGTATTTTCTGAAAAGCATAAATTTTACTTTTGATGAAGTCTAACTAACTAGATTTTTCTTTTATGGATGTTTGGGCATTATATCATAGAACTCTTTGTGTAACCCATGGTCATGTAGATTTTCTGCTTTCTTCTAGACATTTGATAGTTTTGGCACTTGCACGTAGAACGATGATCCGCTTTGAGTTAACTTTTGAGTACGGTGTGAGGTAAAGGTCTAAGCTCATTTATTCTGGCATATCAAAGAACAATTATTTTAGCACCATTTTTGATATATCCATGTATGTTCTCACGTTTCCTTATTTCAAATTGCTATATTTTATTTATGCTAACAAGTATAATAATTTTAAGGCTATATTAAACAAAGAATACAAGTGGGAAGTTTGAAATTTGTGTAGTTTATAATAGAGATTAAAAGCATGAGTTCTGGAGTGTCAGAGCCCTGGGTTATAATCTCAGTTCTGCTATTTACTACCTATATGATCCCGAGCTGTTTTCTTATTAGCTCTAAGCGTAACTCCTTGATCTACAAATGTGGATAATAATAGCATCTCCTTGATAGGATTTGTGTCTATGTACAGGGTGACTGTCAAGTCACAAGGATGAAGGGATGTGAATTATCCAGCATCTGGTACACGTTCAATCAACGTTTACCACTGTCATCTCTGAGAATGTAAAACTTTTGCATTTCATTCTTTCATATGTGTGTGACAACAAACAATTCCTGAGCGTTTATTCTTGTGATGGGCACTATAACTGGTACGGGGTTAAAAGTGGTAAAAGCAAAATGCATCATCATTATAGTGAACCGAGGTTCAAGGAAGAGATCATTTTGTCTCCAGTTCTGTTCCTACAGCCAATCGGAAAGGCTGGTGAGAGCACGAGGTGAGTGGCTGCCCAAGAGGAAGTAAGCATCACGGAGTCAGGCAAAACCTGACATTCCTCCCAGACCTGGGTAGGCCTGGATTCAGGTTGCAGGGGGCAAGAAGAGATAGGGTGCCATCTTCCACACGGCTGTCCAGGGTTCTGCTGATTTGACTCCATGCTACAGGAAAAGGCCAGGAGGGATGGGAAAGGTGAGTGGAGTAAAATTCTTTTAGTCCTGGAATATGTACCTTGTCAGACACAGTACGATTCTGACACTTTCCAAAAGCAAACACATTGATTAACCATTTGGCAACCACGAGAAGAACCAGGCGGATGAGTGTTACGATTAAGGTCTTACCTGGTGTGCCCACCACACCATCAAGTAAGAGAATACAGCAATCCAGGTGATGGAGCCGAAGAACGTGATGGGAAAGAACTTCCTTGATGACTGAAAGAGAACCAGGAAGAGGCGAGAGTGTCAGTGCCATCCAGTGAGGTGGATCTGGCAGACTAAAGCTAAGACCACCAATGCCAGCTACTCCTCCCTCATTCCCTCCCATCTTCACAGGCTTCACAATCAAAAGGCCCTCCCTCCCAGCGTTTAGGCCGGGACACGAAGATCCTCTCTTAGGAATGTTGTTTGGAGCCAAATCATCAGCAAGCTAGTGCCTGAGATGGACATCTCTCGAAAAGAATGTCTGTTCCTGCTGCTGGCTGCTCAGATGCCCCCCGCCCCTGCCCTTTCCGTGGCCTGGTTTCTTAGTCTTGCCCTCAATCTCTTGACTACCCCATAGCCTTCCTTTCTCTCCTGCTCCCTTTTCTGTCTTCTGCTCAAGTTCATCAGAATCCATCAGTTGGTATTGCTTCACCCCATGTATCCTAGGAATCCATTTGCCAGAAAACCTACGTGACTAATTGCTGTTAACAAGAAGGATCCACAGATTCTAAAACAGGTTCCTCTTACAGTCCCATGAATTACTGGGAAAAGCCACAGAGAGGAAGCCATCATCATAGTTTCTATACATTCTTGATGACAGTCACCCTCCAGGATATTTGAACCACTCTTACAGACTGGAGTAACAGAGGCCCAGCACACTGCTGTCCACAGGGCTGGCAGAGTAGATGCTCCCGGGACGTTTTCCCTCCTGTTTTCCACCCCTGACTGTACTATGTCCTTTTCTTCTTTGTTCACAGGCCTTTGTGCAATCTCAGGCTTAGAGTGTGAGCACTTTTTATTTTTATATTTTAAATTCGAGTGTAATTAACACACAGTATTATATTAGTTTCAGGTGTATAATATAATGCAATATAGTGATTCACCAATTCTGTACATTACTCGGTGCTCAGAGTGAGCATTTTTAGTTTCCTTAAAATAT
This sequence comes from Lynx canadensis, assembly GCF_007474595.2. Lineage (NCBI taxonomy): Eukaryota > Metazoa > Chordata > Mammalia > Carnivora > Felidae > Lynx > Lynx canadensis. Next base: position 44,017,423 of record NC_044315.2, read on the forward strand.
TAACCAAAATCAGATACTCAAAATGCAGGTTTTTTTTTTGTAACCTAATCCCACTACAGGGAGATCCAGGTTTACACTGGATTGTAGTGGAGTTCTGTTGACGGCTTTTTTCTTGCAAAACTGGGGCCCTTTAAAACATGCTCAGATAGCAGAATGCGCTCAGTCTCTCACCTATTACTGCCAAACGTGTTTTATTTCAAAGCTTTCCACTTTGAGAAACAATCTCATTTTTTTGCTTTGATAATGCCATCCAATTTTGTCCAGAGAAGTGAATCCTGGAGTTGACGTGGAGGAAAGCTATCTCAATTGTCTAAAGGGCTGACCTTGGGCAGTCACATAGAACACTTTCTGCCATGGCTTTTAAGAGCTTTATTAAAAGGAAAAGATAAACTTGTACATAGTAATCTCTCGAAGATCTATAATAATAATGGACATAGTCTCTATTGCCCCAAAACAGGCTTATGTTCTCTTTACTAACTGCAAGTTTTCAATGTATGTTTTTATTATCATTCATACTGTTCTGTTAAATTTCATGACAACCATTTCTTTCTCTTAATGACTGCTGCCTTTTTGGGGCTATCTGCTAGTTTCAGTGTCTGGAAGACCAGTGGGCTTGATTAAATTGGGCTGTGGCCCCTCACCCCTTCCCTGTGTTAGAAGGAAAACATTTTGGCTAAAGACTCAGGCCCTTTCTGGGGACCTGAGCACTTTAATGGGTTATGGAAAGAAAAGTCATCAATTTTTCAAAGTGGAGGTTGAGACATGCTCTTCTGAGAGCAAATTCCTTTAAAGCTGAGCATTCAGCCGGGTTTTGGAGGCCAGACTCGCCGAGCCTTGGAATTGCCAGTGCTAAGAAATCAGTTTTCCCAGCCACGGAGTTTAGCTGATTGGAGTTCCTGTTCTTTTCTTCTGGTCACAAGTCACTGTACTAGCATCCTGAGATGGTGGTTTCAGCTCATAGGGTCAGGCTGTGTCACAGGGAAGGAAAGGGCTTTTCTTGTGGTGTTGGGCCACCCATGTGATTGGAGCAGAAGCCAGTCTGTGAGCTTGATTCTGGACATCCTATAAGGCAATGGAGTACAATCTCCATACTTAAAAAAATGTTTATTTATTTTTGATAGAGACAGAGAGAGAGACAGAGGGAGAGAGAGAGAGGCAGAGAAAGAGGGAGACAGAGGATCTGAGCAAGGCTCCACACTGAGAGTGAAGAGCCCGATGTGGGGTTCGATCTCACAAACCATGAGACCATGATCTAAGCCGAAGTTGGACACTTAACTGACTGAGCCACCCAGGCACCCCATCATCTCCATACTTTATGGCATATGTACAGGAGATCTTGGGAGAGTCCTGATTTCACAGATTGCTCACTTTTTACGCTCATTTATTAAGTATGTAATTATTATTTTATTTATTATACCTTTGCATGTCTGTTCATTTGATGTAATGTCACAAGTTAGAATCAAATTATTTGAACATACTTCTCATCTGAGAAATATCATCCCTGAGCCATAGAACATTCCTAGTCAAAAGGTAGCAGCTAAGGAACCAGACTAAGGAGGTAAAGGGATTAAGTTCAAACCAACATACTAAAGAAAACCTCTCTCATTTAAAATTTGATGCTTATGGTCCTTGATCAAGAGGCCAATTTGTAATTAATGGACATCTATATGTACCTAGTGTTTTATTAGGGGCTCACTGAAAATAAATTAAAAATAGTTTTTATTTGTAAGTTTCCATGTCTTCATCATAAACTAGGGGTAGGTAAAGGCCAGGTACCTACTCTGTATGCAAATCTTGAAATAGACCTGAAGTTCAAGCCTAGTCCGTCTGACTATAGCATGCCTTCCCAATATGTAGGTTATACCAACTTGTTCTTGAAGAAAAATAAGGCCAATAACGCTCAAAATATTCCCAGCTATAGACATGATGACGATCATCATAATACTAGCGTGTGCTCTGAATGTCAGAAAATATAAAGAGCTTCAGGGAGATATAGACTAGCATTCCAGCTGTATGGCCATCTGCCTCACCCAACCTCCCATATTGTCTCTGATTTGGAAGCTTCAACCCTTTCATGCACCAGCAGTCTGGTTAAGTGTTTCCCAACTGTCAAGCTACCTTATAATTTCCAATCTCACAGCCCAGGTAATTCCTTCTTCTTTCATTTTTTCTGATCCACTCCCCTTATTTGGACTCAATGGTCTCATTCCAGACATCACTGCCCGGTAGCACTTGTGCAATTATTTAGTTACCAGTCTCACTGGAAGAAAGAAAATAGCCCTTGAAGCCAAGGTCTGACATGTCAATTTTTGGTTAGTAATGGTGGTTCATCCTAACATCTGCTGGGATGAACCTCATACTAATTAGCAAAAAGCAAATTGTGTCCATGTGCCGGCCATTTTGTTCCCAATGTAATGGTTTATGTGTCTAATTGACAGCTAATGTTCTCATTAGAAGCTTTTAGTACATCAGTGTGATACTTTCTTGGCTTGAAAAACGTTTCTGGACATTAGCTGATTGCACAAATTGGCCATATCCTTACTGATTTAAATTCAACAAATACTCACTTAGCATCTATTCTGTGCAAGGTTTTGGACATACATATCTAACAAAAGTCCCCCGGATAATCCTATTAAAGATTAAAAGTGTGTTCTCTAATTAATACGACCAGTATTCAAATTCTCGCTCACCTATTACCAGTGATGTGACCTGAGACAAATTATTTCATCTTCAAAGCCTCAGGGGTTTTCATCTGTAAAATGGGAGGAATAAAAAATATCTAGTTGTCCTCAGGTCTTCGTGCCCATAAAGTGTCTACAAAAGTGCCTGGCACATAATAAGTGCTCAGATAATCATGGTAGTTGTTATAGGATAAGCTTATCCTCATTTTGGTTTTTAAGAGATGAGGAGACTGAAAGTCAGAGAGGTGAAAGTCACAGCCGAGACCTGGCCGGGAGTCTTGACTTTGCTTCTTACTTGCTGGATGTGCTTGGACAAGTTGCTAAACCTCTCTGGGTCTCAAACACTTCATTCTTGCTAGAACTGTGCATGGTGCACAGGAGACACAATAAATACTTGGTGAATGAATCAATGAATGACATAAATTGCAAAGATATAGCTGACTTCTTGGTACCTTCCCAGTTCTAATGAGTCATGTTTTGATACCTTATTTAGATCCATTCCTGTTTTGTAAGAATGCCCGTCCTAGGTCATGAGAGAATATAACTTTTGGGGTCTTTATTTCCTTTGTTATTTTCAATTTTTATCAAAGACCTGTTCCTCATCAAGATTTATATTTTAGTTCTTTTACTTTTTTTTTTTTTTTAATTTTTTTTTCAACGTTTTTATTTATTTTTGGGACAGAGAGAGACAGAGAATGAACGGGGGAGGGGCAGAGAGAGAGGGAGACACAGAATCGGAAACAGGCTCCAGGCTCCGAGCCATCAGCCCAGAGCCTGACGTGGGGCTCGAACTCACGGACCGCGAGATCGTGACCTGGCTGAAGTCGGACGCTTAACCGACTGCGCCACCCAGGCGCCCCTAGTTCTTTTACTTTTAAAACAAAGCCATTATTTTAAGAAGACTGTAACAGTGAATTAATCTGAGCTGGGAGTGTGTATAATCCAACAAACACTATCATATAATTTGCATATAAATGAGGTGGAAATAAAAACAAGTAAACAAGTGGGAGGACCGTTTACCCTGAAACTGGATGTATACTAAAAAATCATGTTTTCCTTGTAATTACTGTCAAGGTTTGGAATGTTCATCTCTATGGGTAATTCAAAAACTACTGAGGAGGTGCGCCTGGGTGGCTCAGTCGGTTAAGCGGCTGACTTCGGCTCAGGTCATGATCTCGCGGTTCGTGAGTTCAAGCCCCGCGTCAGGCTCTGTGCTGATGGCTCAGAGCCTGGAGGCTGTTTCGGATTCTGTGTCTCCCTCTCTCTGACCCTCCCCATTCATGCTCTGTCTCTCTCTGTCTCAAAAATAAAGAAACGTTAAAAAAAAATTAAAACAACAACAACAAAAAAAACTACTGAGGAGACAGAGCCGACAGGGCCCTCTGGAGTGGCAAATGTTTATTTTTAAAAAAAAAAATTTTTTTTTCAACGTTTATTTATTTTTGGGACAGAGAGAGACAGAGCATGAACGGGGGAGGGGCAGAGAGAGAGGGAGACACAGAATCGGCAACAGGCTCCAGTCTCTGAGCCATCAGCCCAGAGCCTGACGTGGGGCTCGAACTCACGGACCGCGAGATCGTGACCTGGCTGAAGTCGGACGCTTAACCGACTGCGCCACCCAGGCGCCCCTAGCAAATGTTTATTAACTAACCATTTTCTCCTCTCTTTTTCCTCTCCCTCGATATCTTGTCAAGAGGCCCTTGTGGCAGTGCATGAGGACTGTGGTAGACTGCATAAGTGGCCATGACACTTTACAACTCTTTTCAAGAGGTGAGGTCTCGGGGTGCCTGGGTGGCTCAGTTGGTTAAGCGTCCAACTCTTAATTTCGGCTCAGGTCATTATCTCATGGTTCGTGAGTTCGAGCCCCACATCGGGTTCTGCACTGAAGGCGTGTAGTCTGCTTGGGATTCTTTCCCTCTCTGTCTCCCTCTCTTCTCTGCCCCTCCCCCACTCTCCCTCTCTCAAAATAAATAAACTAAAAAAAAGAAAAAAAAAAAAAAAGAGGTGAGGTCTATCTTCCCATCCTCTGAATCTGGGCTGGCCTTGATTTTCTCTGACCAAAAAGTGTGATAGAAATGACAGCATGCAGATTCCAAACTGGATCTCAAGAGAACTTTGCAGCTTTCATTCTTGCTGCCCTTGGAACTTGGCCATCATGTGAATCAGCTCTGGTTAGCTTACTTAAAGATAAGATACCATGTAGTGCAGAGATGAGCTTTTGTAGCTGAGATACTCCTATACCAACAAGCCCTGAGTCATATAAGTGAGTAGGACTGTCCAGTTGAGCTCAGATCAAATGGTCAGTTCTCAGAATTCTGGACTAAAAAACTGCCTATTTTTTTAAGCCATTAAGTTTTGGGGTGGTGTGTTGTTACACAGCAGATGCTAACTGATACAAGATCAAGATCAAACTTAATGAAACTCTTCTGTGCTAAGCATGATCAAGAAGCTACTTCCTGGCTTTTGTATCAACTGGCATGGTTTCTTTGATTTGGCATTTTGTAGATGCAAAGGATGGCCATATAATTCATCTTCTAAACCAGCAGTCTTGGGGATTAAAGGAACAATTCTGGGCAAACTGGGATGTATGGTCCCCTTAAATTTGCAACACTGGCGGTACCTAGGGGGGCTCAATAAGTTAAGCGTCCGACTCTGGCTCAGGTCATGATCTCGCGGTTCACAAGTTCGAGCCCCACATCTGGTTCTGTACTGACAGCTCAGAGCTTGGAATCTGCTTCAGGTTCTGTGTGTCTCTCTCTCTGCTCGTTCCCTGATTGCACTCTGTCTCTCTCTCAAAAATAAACATTAAACAAAATTTATAATACTGTATTGATGGTTATATCTTTACGCTTTCCTTAATCACAGAATGTCATGGTTGGCAGAGAATCTAGAGATCTTCCACCCTTTTATTTCACAGAGGAGGAGAAGTGAGGTCCAAAGTTGAGACGTGACTTCCCCAAGCTTGTGTATCTCATGAGGTATGTGGGGAAAAAAACCCCACTGTAGTCAGTATGGTAGAATGAGAACAATATTAAGTCAGGAGACTCCAGTTTGAATCTAGCTCCTGTCGCTGATAGAGCTGTGCATTTGTCCTCTGTAGTTATATGCCTTGTTTCTGCTACTTAGTTTAGAAGTCCTTAAACATAGGAATTGCGAATTCTGTGTCTTTTTATCTCTTAGGGCACAAGCTTGATGCTTGGCATACAATAGTAACTCAATAAATATTTGCTGAGGAAATTTAAAAACACCCAAATGCTTCACCTCAGAGTCACATTTTTGCTTGGGAAAGCACACAGCATATGTAGAAAATGAGGAAAAAGTCCAGTCCATCCCGGGGATGGTGCTTGAGGTTGCAAGGAGCAAAAGCCCCATTGGCTATTGGGCCCCAGAGGCTGGCTCTCAAGGCGTGTGCGCAGTGAATGACCGGTCCATGGTTGTACAAAGGAGAGCATCACGTACAGCTGCATCTTCCTGCTTTGCACCCAACAGGATTATAGCATCAGCCAAAGAAGTTGTCATCCAGGTAACTACTGCCATGGTGGGGTCCTGTGTGTTTTCCAGGAGTCGCTGGTTCACAGCTCTGATCTTCTCTAACCGCTTCCTTGTCCTTTGAGCTCCCATCACAGAGAGGATGGCCATTTTGCCAGCCCTTGCTCTAGGAGTCCCACCCAACCCGAGAGCCCAGGCCTTGATGGCTGGCACCTTCCTCCCATGCCTGCACGCTTCCCTGACTGCTCCAGTGCTCGTGTGCTGACACTCCCTTAGCAGCCAGCCAGCCCCCTCTGCTTGGGGTCACACCATACTAGACGTACAAAGGAGAGCATTTAGGAAACCATGTCTGTCTCTCTAATTTTCCTCCCCGGGGCCGTGCAAGAGCACTGGCCCAAACAACAGAGCAATGGAGAGGGAGAGAGAGAGAGAGAGCAAGAGAGCACATGTGAGCACACACATCTTGGAAATGTCAATGTGATGGGAGCCAAGAAACTCCACACATTCTAGCTATTTGGCCGTAGGTTTCCAGGATCCGGGCCTCTGCACAGAGCAGATGTTCTACACTCGCGTTGCAAATAAAGAAACCTAAATATTGCTTTCAGTAAGCCACACCTATTACATGCATCCTTTACTGGGAAAGCCTCTAATGTTGGGAGTCCTTCCATGAGGGGGTCCTTTCCTGGCCTGTCCTTGATAAGACACTGGCTCTCTCCTGGGCTGGATTATTTATAGGCCAGGCCAACGGGACAGGATTTTTGTTCTGTCTTTTTCAAGTGTGGAAAGTGGGATCACCGTGGGGCTCTTAAGACTTACGCTCCACTGTGCTGTATGTTACCACACCATCCTATTCTAAGTGCTTTCAGAAATGATGTTCTCAGATTTCCACTTTCTGGTATCATGAAATATGAGGGGGACCCCAGGCTGTGTGGTCACACAGACCTGGGTCTGAATCTCAGCTCCATCTGCTGGGAAGTGTTTAGGCATGAGTTAGTTAACTTCTTAGTGCCCAAGATTCTTTCTACTTATGCCAGTAATATATAATATTATATATAATAAATATAAATAAAATTAACAAATAGGTGTGTGTGTGTGTGTGTGTGTATGTGTGTGTGTATATACACACCTTCCAACACTAGCTGTTTCCTGGATTCCACAGTATAGCTTATTGGAAATACCTAGGGCAGTGTCTGATACATAGTAGGCACATACCTTTGTTGAATGAAGTGTATACGGCCGTAATAAAAAGTATAGCTACTTCTTGGGGTGCCCGGGTGGCTCAGTCAGCTGAGCATCTGACTCTTGATTTCAGCTCAGGTCATGATCCCAGGGTTGGGGGATTAAGGCCAGCGTCAGGCTCACATTGGGCATGGAGCCTGCTTAAGATTCTCTCTCTCTCTCTCTCTCTCTCTCTCTCTCTCTCTCTCCCTTTCCCCCAGCCCCTCTCCTCTGCTCGCTCTCTCTCTAGAAAAAAAAAAAGCACAGCTACTTCTTATCATTTAGTTCCTTTACCCTTTGGGGCCCTGGCCCAAGAATCCAATTTAATAGTAGGAGAACTCTCTTTCTGATTTGATCTACATTTAGATTGTATTTTGCTGATCATAAGATGGTATTGCGTTCAATACACCTGGCACATAATAACGGTAGAAAATAATATTGCAGTAATGATAACAATACAGGATGGAGAAGATCAGACACGTAGGCATTTATGCAACATGAATGCATTTGTTCAAATCATTTTTGAATTGAATGAATAATCCATGCACACACTCAACAAAAGGTGAGTTCCCCTCCTGCCTCGAACCTTCATTTCCTCCTCTCAGAGACAATCACTACGGTGGTTTTAAAACACGGCTGCAGATTCTCTGACACTCCTCCCACCAAGGGTGTCACACGCTATATGACAATGATATATTCTAAGTAAACATTTTGTCTCCTCCCCTTTAACCAACACAATCAATGACTGCTTTGACCCGTAGAATATAGTAGGAATGACTCTCTGTGACTTCTGAGACTAGGTCATCAGAGACCACACAGCTTCCGCTTTCTGCTGTTGGGACAATCCTTCTTGGAGCCCTGATCTCTCATCTAACACATCTGACTATCCTGAGGTCACCATGGTGTGAAGAAGCCCAAGTCACGTGGAGAAGCCACATTTAGGTTCTCCCATAGACCACTGCAGCTGAGCTCAGCCCTTCAATCCTCTCTGCCTAGGGACCAGAAACATCAGCCAAGAAACTTCCAGATGAGTCCATCTCACAGCCCTTCAAGTCTTCCCATCTGAAGCCCCAAACGTGGAGCAGAGACATGCCATCTCCAGTGCACCCTATTTGAACTCCTGGTCTGCAGGATCCACAAGCAGAATAAACCATTAAGTTTTAGGGTGGTTTGTTACATAAATTCGATAACTTGAGCAATCACTCTTATTGTGCCTCTGTCTGGAGAAATTTTAGACATATATAAGCATACACGTGTATATATGTCACCCCTCCTTTCCCTTATAAGGGAAATAAAAGCAGACTATCACACTGCTATGTACCGTGCTTTTCACAAGGAGTTGGTGAAACAAACGGTGCTTTACTCACAGGTTTGCGGACGTCAGGCAAGGTGATCCAGAGAGGAAACACTATGGGTAAAACAATTAGGAATGTGACTTGCTTGCGGGGGTTGGTAGGCCAGGCCAGGCTGAGAGGCTGGTCCTCCTCTTCACCCGTCTCTGTGGTCTGTTGTAGAAAAACGGACATGAAAGAAGAAACAAATAAAAAAGACGACAACGTCCACAGGCCACAAGAGCCCAGGGACAAACAATACATTGCACAGCCATGGGAACTTAGGAACTTCCTTTTCTCTCCCTGAACGCTCCTCAGCTTCTCACTTAAGTGAACTGATCATTCAACTGCAGTGGGTGACATCTACGATCCATGAACTTTGTACGAGAAACCGTATCTGTAGAGCAAAAGACCCCCAATGCCCACCTTCTCCTCTTTCCCTTCTCCCTGAAGACAAAGCTATAGGTTTCATTATGGGAACCCTTGGGAAGGATTTTTTTTAATTAAAAATTAAACAAAAATTACACATATATATCTTTTTTACTAACAAATAAGTTTATGTATTTTTAGAGCGGTGATTTTGAGCAGGCAAATGAAAGTAACCGTAGAAACAATTCAGTAACAATACTCAACTCCCTTCTCAGGCCCTGGAATAGTCAAGCTCATGGATTACTGTGTGGTGGTGAATTTTTAATCTGCACAATTATCTTGTTAAATTCTAAACCATTTTACTTCCAGCCAAAGGCTTATTATACAAACATATGTCCCATTCTCAGAGAAACAGACTATGGGAGTAGAGTAAGACACTGAACCCGTGAGTGTCAGCTGCACAGGACCTCAGAGTCAGGGCTCAACTTCAGAGTTTCTGACTTGGCAGCAAGTGGCCAAGGTTTTATGTGCCACCTGCTGAAGTCAGCAGCTTCTGACGTCCCAGAGCTAGAAGAGACAGAAGGTGGCTCCGGGCCTGGCAGGCTGACCATCAGCCTGTCAGATGGGCCCTCGGAGCCTTCAAAACAGCACTGCAGACAGTATTAATCACTCCCTTCCCTGCTTGTTTAAAAATAAAAGTGCAGCAGGACGATCAAGCATCAGATCTAAAAATATCAACAGGAACTTTTCCACGGATGCTTCCTTTTGAGACCATATAAATAACCCGCACAGGCTTCGTGAAGCTCCTGCCCCCCGTGGCTCTTGCTTCCAGCAGTATGCACTATTTCCAGCAGCAGCACTGACCCCTCAGCACCCCTCTCCCTAGGAGCTGGCAGGCTCGGGCCAGTTGCATCGGGGAAAAGGACTCACCCAGACGCAGGGCTGGGCATGTGGCCCGACACATTGCGATGTTATGTTTATTTCTAATTTAAACCCTAGTACTGCCAAAAGGATTTGTAGTGGTGTATACAATCACCCACCTCTCTCTCCAAGAGTTAAAATTAAAAAAAATATATATTTTTACATAAAAATATATATATATAAAAGGAATCTTAAGCCATACTGAAAAAAAGTTGGTAATAACAGGCTCTTTCTCTTTGGGCATATGTCCTTGGCAGTGGGTAAAAGAATTTATAAACAGCAAATATGAGGGAATTAAGAGGATTAGGTAAGAAGGAAGAATTGGGAAGTTGGCACAGTTTGTTTTGGTCATCTGGATCCTCATTAAATATACTTCCCACGCTCTCCATCCCTTTGCTATATGTAAGACGTTGGAAAAGAAGAAGGATAAAAACAACAATCTATGTTTCTACGTTAGGCAACTAGAAAAAGGAGAGCAAGTTAAACCCAAAGGAAGCAGAAGAAAATAAATAATAAAAATGTTGGAGAAGAAGTCAATGAAATTGACAAGAAGGGAGTCGATAAAGTCAACAAGACCAAAAGCTGATTCCTTTGCTTTGCAATTCATGTGGGTCCATCCACTGCTTTCTTTTCTTCATCCTGATGGAATCTTGGGCATACGGTCTCTAATTCCTCTTCTGAGACAACTCTGTGTCCTCCCAGGAGATACAGCAGATGTAGAGAATATCATTCCCCATTGAGATCCCCAGCCTCCCAAGATGTCAGCTGGATACATGAATAATCTCTCTGTGATGAGGCCAGTGAGGATTTAGGAGACAAGTGCATTTTAACTGTTCTGTCCCAGATATGATTTTTCTTGTTGAACCCAAATGAATGACTTTCCCCTCCCCACCCAGTAGATGTCTCAGAAATGGGGAGGGATCATGGGACAGTTGAAGCATTGCATCATTCCTAGTAAGTATCTCATCTCATACCAGATGGGTGGTTTTATTCCGGCAGAGGATTCCAGCACTTCCCAGAAGACTCATCGAGCTGATGTGATGTGTTCATCAAGGCTCCTCCCCTTCCAGGACTGACCCCCCCCCCCCCCCCCCCCCGTCCCATCTCACACTGCCATCTGCAATCTAGCAGCTTCTCTCTAAACTCTAAGCTAACCTTTTTCTGAGAAAAAAACAAAAGCAACTCTTTATGACTCATATCATTTTAATGACACCAACAGATGGTGACATTTCATCAATAACCCTTCTGCTTATAACCTACGGATTAGCTCCTTTCTCCATCTGCCAAAGTCACCAGGCAGGCAGTGCCACTAGCAAATAGCAGAAAATAATTGTCTGTTTAGATGCATAAGCTCTAAACACACTACTGTCCAATGCAAACAATTAGCTGTATTGTACAGCTTCCAAAAGCTGCATTTGAGGTGGCGTTGCTAGGGCAGAAGTGAGCAAGGAGAAGAGCTTGGGTCTCAGGCCAAACAGTGCTCTTCATGCAAAATCGATAGCCTCTTGGGGTAATGGGTCCTGCTACAGAGTATAGGAACCCAGGACCTTGGGGTGGATTTGATAGGTGTCCCGGGAGCGAGGCTGTCAGTATATTTTGGGGGAAAATTCTCACTGTCTTCCTGCCAAGTGCAATCTCACTCTGGTTCAATGGGTGACAGCTTGCAAGCTGGTTAGAAAAGTGGAAAAAAAATACCATTCCAAGTCTGGGGCCAGTTTTGCCTTTGCCCAAGCTGGGGCTGCTGGCATGTTCATTAGTCTCAGTCCTGGGGAGAAGCCACTGAAGTCAGTGCACTAAGTTTTCAATTCCTCCTAGAGCTATGGCATCTTGGCTTTGACCTTGTAGCAACCCACCCTAACCTCATAAAGCTTCTGTGGAGTGTCCACAGAAAGCAGAACAATGAAAAGTGATCCAGAAAAAATTCAAATGACTTTTGATATAAGGGCTGAAACTAGTTTGATACGTGCTGGGATCTTTGCAGAAGCCCTAGAATTGTGTGAAAGCAGGGCCAGCGATCATTGCTTTAGGGCTTTATAATTTCTGATACGGAGAATCTGAGACTAAAACACCCGACTTTAAGCTCCCACGTAATATGGGCTGGTGGTCAGACCACGAAGGGACCAGTGCAGCCTGGGGGGAAGAGTAGGTTGTGGAGCCAGGAATCCTGGTGTCCAGTCTCTGCTCCTGCTGTGATTTCTTGGGCCGTGACGGCCATCCTTTGCAGGTATTCACCGAGTGCCTTTGGGTGTGAGCTGGTGCAGTAGGCTCTAACTCTCTGGGTTTATTTTTGTTTAAAAAAATTTTTTTAAATGTTTATTTTTGAGAGAGAAAGACAGAGCATGAGTGGGGTAGGGGCAGAGAGGGAGACACAGAATCCGAAGCAGGCTCCAGGCTCTGAGCTGTCAGCACGGAGCCCGACGTGGGGCTTGAACTTATGACCCAGCTGACCTGGGCTTGAACTCATGAACCGCGAGATCATGACCTGAGCCGAAGTCAGACGCTTGACCAACTGAGCGACCCATGCGCCCTGCTAACTCTGTTTTAAGGACGCTTGGATTTTTGAGGAGACAGAACAAATGGCTCCAGAGAACTTAGTCTTTATCCTGCTACAAGGATGCTGGCAGAATACGTGGCAAGAGCCTGTTAACAGACTGAACTGTGCCCTCCCCCAAATTCATGTTTAAACTTACCTAACCCTCAATACCTCAGAATATGGCTGTTTGGAGAAAGGGCCCGTAAGTTAAAATGAAGCCATTAGGATGGGTCCTTATAACGTGTCCTTATAAGAGGAGATTAGGATACACAGAGATACATCAGAGGTTTGTGTGCACAGAGGAAGAGACCGTGTGAGAACACAGTGAAGACAGCCATCTGCAAGTCAAGGAGAGAGGCCTCAGAGGAAAACAACCCTGCCAGCACCTTGATCTTGGCCTTCCAGCATCCAAATTGTGAGGAATAAATTTCTGTTGTTTAAGCCATCCAGTCCATGGTTAGAGCAGCCCTAGCAAGCTAATATACTTCCCATTTGCATTAGTGATAGAAAGCCCACTTTCACGTAGACCTAGAACAAAGACTCTCTATATAGCCTCTGTTGCAATGAGGTGTGGCCATGTGATTAGGTTCTGGCCAATGGGAGGTGATGGAAAGAATTCTCTGCAACCTTGGGATGTATCTTTAAAGGCTGCAGATGCGTCCTTCATCACTCCTTTCTCCTTCCCACTGGCTGGAATGGGAACATTTTGGGCAGAGCTTTAAGAGTCATCTTGGATGATGAAATGGAGAAAAAATATAAAAGGATCTGAGTTCCTGATGTCCCTTGAGAGGACATCTGTTCTAGCCCTGGGCTGCCTATATTGACTTGAGACAGACAGAAAATTCTATCTTACTCAAGCCACTGTTGTTTTGGGTTTGTGGTTGCTCACAGTGGAACCTTACCCTGACTAATCCAATGTCCTCTTTATGAGGAATCAAGGAAGAAAAATATCTTCCCCATCTCAGCACTAGAAAAAGTCATGCTTCTTTTGAGAATCTTTGAAGAATCTTAGAAATACTGTGAATCAGGTAAATTACTATCTTTTCCCCCTTGCTTTTCACTGAGGAATTCAGAGCCAAATTTGTAACCTCCACCTACCAAACACACCTCTGGGGTCTGTCTCGCTTGCTCCAATCCTATTCTTTCCTTTTTCCTTTACAGCCTATGCTGAACTGTCTCAAAATTCATCATTTTATCCTTTTTCCTCAGAAGTATCTTTTGCAAGCAGCCTTGAATCTTTGCAAAACAAGGTAGGGCAGACTCAAAACTACAAGTCCTCGGTGGTTGGATGGAATTATTCAGATAACTTTGTGTGTGTGTGTGTGTGTGTGTGTGTGTGTGTGTGTGTGTATGTGCGTGAGGGAGGGAGAGAGAGTGTGTTATCCTAAGTGACAAGTGGACAATCACCTTGTGTGATTTATTTATCAATACTAAAGGTTGGATCCTGGGGGGGTCTGGCCATCAGAATATTTACAGGTAGAAGAGAGTACTTCCAGAGGTCAGTTAGTATCTACTGGGAGGTCTCTGGAGCAATCAACTTATTTTTATTTTTATTTTTCAAATGGGTGGGAGAATAGCAAAAGCCTCTCCATTTGTGGCCCACTATCATGAGAACCTAGTTAGCTTCTTTGCATGTATATCTTATACTATTTCTACTTGTGCCTGGTAGGTATGGTTTGCCCCAGAAAAGGCATCAGGTCTCCAGTGGAGAGGTCTGAGCTGGATTCACCAGCCCAGAGGTTGCTTCCACAGCCAGAAAAATATTTCCTGGGAGCAACCCAATTTCTTATTCTTGCCTGTGAAGGGCACTGTGCAAGATTTCAGTGTGAAGGTGAGTCCGTTTTAATGCAATCTCTTCTATCAGAGAATTAAAATGAAAACCCAGGAGGCATCTGAATATAGGCCATCTTCAAGTTCAGTTTTATTGATTGCTAATAACATCTTATTTCCAGTTCACAAGGAGCAATCTCAGAGGATCGCCTGAATCTGCCTAGATTTCAGCTCATTTGGGGTTTGATTCAGGTTGGAAGTGAAGTTCTCCCTCTCCCCTACAGAAGGACAATGCACTTCAGCACTTGGGAGTGCCATTTCTTTTCACTGGGGAGCCCCTTCAGTGTGGCATGATGCTGGATAGAATAAAAGGCCGGTACTCAAATAGCCATGAGGAATATAACTCATTTACTCTAAAGCATTGGGCCATGGTCAAGTTGGGTGAAAGTAAAGATTTTAAGTGATCTGTATTTCTACTTAAAAAGACTGGTCCTTAATATAGTTGTTGTTGTTGCTGTTTCTATAATTTATAACTGTAGAAAAAAGAGTTTATATCTCCATGTTGGTCAGCCATAAGGATGCCCACATGAATGACCAAATGGGGCAAAGCTCACCAAAAGAATGTGATGCATGCTAGGAACTTTTTATAGGACCCAGAGGGGCTGAGAGTGGGAATAGAGATCCATAAAAACACTTGCTAAGCCTAAGAAGTGAGGTTGGGTGGGTGCATTAAGAATATTAAAAATATCACACCCAACAAAGCTTTAAAAAAGGTACTAACATAGGTTAATGTCTAGACTACGTGGGAGGCATTCATCTATAGACTGTGGATAGGAACTCTCAGGCAACTGCAGGATGGATGCACAGTGTCTGGTAGAGACCTGGGGATTAATGCACATTAATCCTTTTGCCTTTGGCCATTAATCTCATCTCTGTGACTAACTAGCCATGTGACCTTAGGCAAATGAATGGAAATGCTGGAATAGCCAAAGAACATATACTACATGGGACCCATAAGTACATGGGTACCCAGTCCCGGTACACCTCACTGCATTTTAGGACCCAGCAGCCCTTAAAATCCATGTCATTCTGAGGCAGAACTTCTTTGTCTACTGCAATGCTTTGCTGTGGGATCACTTTCTTGACCAAGAAGTTTTGTCATTCGGTTCATTATATGGACACTGATAGATCATGAAAGACAAGCCACAACCACAGACCTCTGCAATCATCTAGAATAGGAGCTCTAGGCCCCAAGAGAAGGAGCCCCCAAGGTTCAGAGCTGAAGGGCCTTGGTACATGGAGACCGCCCCCCCCCCCCCCCCCCCCCCCCGCCACATTTAAAGGATGAAGGCCCTAAGATGAAGTCAGGCCCAAGTGACCTGCCACTTCATTCCTAGCCAGAATTTCTTTCCCCATTTCACACTGCTTCCCTTCCTCACTCCTAAAAAATAGGTTTGCTAAATAAAAAATGAATGTGGTTTATGCCCAATGACACCAGCTTTATTTGTAATAAATTTGACCTATTAAGCCAAAAATGCTAGCTATAGCAAACACTAAGCATTTAATTGACATAGTTTTGCTTAATTTTCTTGAGCCTAGAACTAATTTCTGGTGGTTTAGATGGGCTGCGTTTCTTGGAAAAGGTGATCAGAAACACCTGTTCTCAGTTGCATTCTCTTCCTGTTCTCCGAGGCTGCTGTGGACTGAATGTTTGTGTACCTCTGAAATTCATATTGAAGTCCTACCCTTCTTTGTGATGGTATTAGAGTGTGGGGCCTTAGGGTGGTAATGAGGATTAATGTTCTTAGAAAGGAACCCCTGGAGAGCTAGCTTGCCCCTTCCACCATGTGAGGACACAGTAAATAAAATGGCCGTTTATGAACCAGGAAGTGGATTCCATCACCTGTCACTTGATCTTGGACTTCTCAGCCTCCAGAACTGTCAGAAACACATTTCTGTTGTTTCTAAGCTTTCCACTCTCTGGCATTCTTGTTACAGCATCCAGGGCAACTTGAAGGGGAAATAAAGAGCAGATTTGGAAGTCTGTGGATAGGAGGGGCCACTGTGATGCCTTCCTCCCTCCTCTATCTCTGTGGGTGAGACCTCCAAGGTACCAGGTACAAATTTAAACATGGGGGCGCCTGGATGGCCCAGTTGGTTAAGCGTCCGAGTTCAGCTCAGGTCATGATCTCGCAGTTTGTGAGTTTGAGCCTTGCATCGGGCTCTGCGGTGACAGCTCAGAGCCTGGAGCCTGCTTTGGATTCTGTGTCTCCCTCTCTCTCTTGCCCCTCCCCCACTCTCAGTCTGTGTCTCTCTCTCTCAAAAATAAATAAACATTAAAATTTAAATAAATAAATAAATAAATAAATAAATAAATAAATAAATAAGAAACGTGAGGCTGACATCAATGGATGCCAGGACTTCAAATGCAGGTGCAGAAGAAAGATTTATGCTTCAGCATCTCTGCCCAAGGAGAAAGTACTGAAATTTCACCCAGGCTTCACATGGGAGGAAGTGACAAGCAAGCTCAGGGATGGCCAAAATGAGGGCTTGAGATTTTATGTGCATTTCATCGCCCGATGTCACCCCCGATTCCCATAACTGTGGCTAATCTTGCGCTAGATACTTCTAAAATGAATATCTAGGGGACATTGTAGAAGACGGATGAAGCCCTTTACAACAATAAACTTTCCTGAGGCTAACTTTAGCAAGAACTGAAGTAGGAGGTGGGTTATTTCCAGACGCCAGCTTCCAGTGCTCAAAGGCCAGTAGAAGAATCTCAGGGGCAGAGCATGCACAACAAAAGGGCACTGGCTTTAAACGGGAACTGTCTGCTTTACCTCCTACTTCCATCCTCTTTCATTGTTGAAGCATTAAAAATACTCTCTTTGACAAAGATGGCATGTTTTACTTTTCCAATTAGGTTTCCTTGGGAACTGGTGACAAGGTGAGTGTGCCTGTCCAGTGCGTGTGGGGGAGGCTCCTAGGGAGAGAAGAATTTTGAAAGGGCCTTTACCTAATGAAGGAAATTGCTGGAGAAGGGATTAATAGGTAAAGAAGACCCACTTCTACTCCAGAACATGCTTTTACAACATTATCGCTGTTCTAAAATTAACTGAGATCATTATGAAAGTTACCTAAAACAGTGGTTGGCATACAGTAAACACTCAATAAATGTTGGTTATTATTATTACTTTTAATAAATGCTTAGGAAAATAATTTCTTCAAAGGCATCTAGGAGAAAGAAGTTTGACGAAGGGAGTTATGATACTTCCAGCAATAAAATTCTATAAATCGATTATTTGACGTGAAAGTCAAATAATTTTGTTCCTCCAGCTATGCATTCATCCAACATTTATTGAGTGTTCATTGACTGTAGTGATGTCAACAATCGAATCTATTTTCCTGTTAGGTAAGATGAATAATAGAAGGCCTTTATAAACAGGATGAAAGGGAAAATTCCACAGCTCTACAGAGAAAATGTGATTTTATTTTAGTAGGTAGGCTGTAAGTAGACTTTCTATCAGAAACAAAGCTTCCAAGCAGATGGCAAGACTCATAATATTGTGACACCTTGATTCTGTGTTTTGTGAAGAGCTAAAAACAATAGCAGAGTTGGAACTCTCAAAGGTAAAATTGCCAAAAATGCAGTCACATTTTAATACAGTGAAAGTCTTTGAAATCAACAACTATTGGGCAAGTAGAAGGTGCCTCCCAAGAAATGTTCTATGGAGTGTGCTCCATTTTGTAAGCTCAAATCATACCAGTGCTTTACAAAGGCAATCTATTAAAAAATGATATATTTAAAAAAGATAAATCCTCCCATATAGTAAGTGTATTAGTCTGTTTGGCTGCCATAACAAAATGCCATAGCCTAGGTAGGCGAAATAGAAATAGAAATTTATTATAAACTCCCACCCATAAATACCAGCTGGCTCAGGGACAGTAAGGGATTCTCATCTCCATTTTCCCCTAAATTCATTGGCCAATTAGTGCGGTCAGCATACCAGGGGCCTTCATTGTATCTATTACAGAAACAGAACATCATGCTTGAAATAGGCATATTAAAAAGATCGACCTATAAAAATATTTACTACTGGGTTGTGGATCATTTTGGTTTCATAGACCCAAAAATCTGTACTCAAAATCTCTAGGCGACACAAGAAAAAATAAATTTGGGGGATACCAGAGCCATAGCTCAGGCTTTGCCAAGTAAGGTGTGTTGTGAGTCATCTTGAAAGCAAACTCAGAGTTCTGGGATGGGTCAGCTAAGGGCTCTATGGCTAAAGAAGACCTCACTTGCCATTTGCTAGATTTCCTCTTTGAAAAGGGAATGAAAACAGGAGAGTCTGGAAGAAAAAAAAAAACCGTTAGATCCCAGTGATGGAAAACCAGAGAGCTACATTTGGAAAAAACTTATTTACTCAACTCGAAGATGAGTCCTTACTGACTGTTAATAATGGACAGAATGTTTGTGTCCCTTCAAAATTCCTATGTTGAAGCCCTAACCCCCAGTGTTGCAGTATTTGGAGATAGGATCTTGAGGGAAATACTTAAGGCTACGTGAGGTTGAAAGAGTGGGCCCCTGATCTAACAGAATTAATGTCCTTGTAGGAAGAGACATCAGAGGGTCCCCCTGTCCCACCTAATGTGTACAAAGAAAGGCCGTATGAGGACGTAGGGAGGAGGCAGCCAGGAAGAGAGCCCTCGCCAGAAAGTGAGCTGGCCAGAACCTTGATCTTAGACTGAGAGCCTCCAGAACTGTGAGAAAATAAATTTCTATGCTTTAAGCCACCCAGTCTATGATAGTTTGTTATGATAGCCCAAGCAGACTTAAATACACTGACCGTATGAATATTTATCTTTTCAAAATATCTCATTTTTGAATAGGTTTTTTTTTTGGCTTTGAAATAAATCATTGTGCCCACCTGCTGTAATTTATTTTGAAATTACTTTTTTTTCACTCATTCTTTGAGTCTTTAAAATAATTTCTTTACTTTTGTTCTCTTAGTTTCTCAATGTCTTTGTAATATATATATATATATATATATATATATATATATATATATAAAATCTGTTTTTTATCTTCTATGTTTCTATCACTATTTTCTAAGAGATAAGTCAAAATGAGGTAAGTCCAAAGCAGCTCTTTTTGGAAGGATGCACCATCTGAGACATTTGTGTTGCCTTCTGTGTGGACACCCTGAACCAACAGCTAACATTTAAGTAGCAAACAAATTTTTAAAAAGTGATAAATCTCTGCCCACCCAGTGGTAGGAAATAATTCATTCCCCTTCTAATACCATCATATGGTTTGTTTTACATATAGATGGAAAAATTAAAAAAACCAACAATCCAAGCATCAAAAATTTAGCATATTATAAACAAGATAAGGTTTTACCCAGCAATGGCAACCTGAAAAAAACGTAATCTACATGACTTTGAATTGAAATCAAGGATTCAAAGTCTCTTGCTGTGAGTGATGAAGCTGTCCAGACCTAAGTTTTCCGAAAGCCAAGAGACCATTTTATTGCAATGTAAAATAGCATCTGAAGAGTCCGGCGAAATGCAATTGCTTTTCTTTGCTTTGCATTTTGCCCAAATAATTCTGAGGTGCAACTTACAGACAAGATGGATTTCTTTCTGTATTGCTGTTGTAAATCGTTTTTTTTTTTTTTTTTTTTTTTGTATAGTTTGCATGGGCTTCGTAAATCTTGCCAATACAAATCATAAAAGATTTGTCAACATAAAAGCTACTAGAGAATCATAAAAAATAATTCAAAAATCCTTCTCATCATTTTATTATCAAATGGATTAGAAATACTCCTAGGAACAGTAATATTAATGTCAGTATTTTTTTCCTGGGAGGTAATAGAGTTTTTTCCTTTTTATTAATAGTCAGCCCTTAATGTGTTTTATGTGAATGATTAATAGACATTCTTCAAACTCCTTCAGAAAGCACAATGACAAATGGTTTTATTAACAGTAAGATTCTCAGTGAATATATAATTCTTTGTCAATATTCAAATTTAGTCAGAAACTAGAGTCTGATCTTTATTTCATTTTAAAATGTGTTTGAAAGGCCTTTGAGTGCATCTTAAGCTATCGGTAAATATTGCTCAGGTCATCAGATATACAAACTGGACCTCAACTTTTCCTTAGGAAAATATGTGTATAGATGGAAAAAAAAATGTTATCATTTTCAGAAATGGTACGAGCTCCTGTGAGGCCTGTTAGCTAAGACACTATAATTTTTACTTTATTTTTAAATTATTTTATTTTATTGTTATTAAATTCTTTATTATGATTTATTTTATCTTTTAGAGAGAGAGCGAGTGTGAGTGGAGGAGAAGGGGCAGAGGCAGAGAGAGAGAGAATCTTAAGCAGGCACATAGAGCCTGATGGGGGGCTCGATTCCATGACCCTGGGAGCATGACTGGAGCCCAAATCAAGAGTTGGATGCTCAACCCACTGAGCCCCCTGGGGGCCCCTAACTTTTACTTTTTCAAAAAATAGTTTGCATTGGGTTTTCTCTGATACTAATGAGTTTATTTTCTAAGTCAATCATAGTTCTAACATGGTTTGGGCCTTGAAAAGTTCAGTTAGGTGGAGAAGCTTTGGATGTTCTTTTTCTCTCACTTTTGGGCCTTGGCATCTCCCCCTGGCACTGTCTCATGCTCTGGTGGCATCGGGCACAGAGACACATACCCACTTTCCACCAAAGCCTCCATTTATTATTTTGTTATTTTATTATTTTTTTTAATGTTTATTTTTGAGAGAGAGAGAGAGAGAGAGAGAGAGAACACAAGCAGGGGAGGGGCAGAGAGGGAGGGACACAAAGAATCGGAAGCAGGCTCTAGGCTCTGAGCCCGACGCGGGGCTCGAATTCACAAACCACGAGATCATGACCCGAGTCGAAGTTGGACTCTTAACTGAGCCACGCAGGTGACCCAAAAGCCTCCATTTCTTGAGGGCCAGAATTCTCTTATTATGTTGCACCGTGTCCCAAGAAGTTGAATTATCTCATCAATATAGGGGGAAATTCTAGTCTAAAATTTTCAAAGTGGCGAACCTGCCGTTACACCTTAGTAACCGAGAAAAGATACTTGCTATCTGAATAACGGGAAGGTTCGAGGTTCACAAACCCTCCGTTAAACCTCACTACTGCTGAGAACATAAACGTTTGCTAACCAAGGGTAATATTTTAGGAAGACATCATGGGGATTCTAGGTACCATCTGCTTGAATAATCTTGGAAATCCCTATCAGAGCTAACATTTTTGACCAAAATTTATCATGAAGTCTCCCAAAGGAGCTCCAATATCATAGAACAACAAAAACAACATGTAACAAACTACGCCTTCATAACGATGCCTGTGTTTTTTTTGTTGTTGTTGGTTTTTTTTGTTTTTTTTTTGTTTTTTGTTTTACCACCCTCAAAGATCCAAATTTAGCGGAGAGGAGATATTTTCATGCCATTTTCTCTTACTTTTTTAAGAGAAATCTAAAATCCCAGTCAGTCTCCTCATCCTTCCCTCCTCATTCTTTACTTAGTCACATAATACGGAAACATTTTTATCAGCACTGTGAGGCTTTATGAAAGCAGACCTTGAAAACTCTCCTGAGTTTAGGTAAAGGCCAATGCTAGACTGGGGAGAAATAAATCAGGGCTGAGTTCCCGAAAGGAGAAAGGAAGGGCTGAACACAGTAAGGGGATATTTAAGTTTCCAGAAAGCAAGTAAGAAGAAAAGCATGCATTTTCCACATTCTCTGTCTTTTTATCTGTCTACATCTTCTTTTTCCAAGAATGTGATTTTCCTCTATAAAACTGTTTGCCCACTGGTGCATCTTCTGCACAACTTTTAACGAAAGCAAGGACAGTTTTGACTTTCTTAAGGACAGAGAGAAATCTTAGAGGCAAAACGAAATGAGAGCTACAACATGTAAAAAACCATCTCACGATACCTGAGCACGTTGGACCCAATACAAAAAAGTTAGAGTTTTAGATTTCGGAATCTAAGAAGTTGGCAAGCCATCCCCCCATGTCCCCCTTCCCTGTGGGTGTACATTTAAAGGGTCTGCTGTGTCACACCTTGAGGAGCATGACGCAGCAAGGAGGGCAGTTTCATGCAGCAAACCTACCCTATGCCACGTCTGGGTTGGCAAAATTAAAATGTCAGAAAATGCCGGGTTCCGGGCGGGACAGACTGTTTCTTTGAATTGTCTTTCAAGCCTGGATACGTTCCCAACACCGAAAATTTGGAAGCTTGGTCAATTCCCCGTGGCAGCTCAAACCAGTTTTGTGTCAGCAGTCACTGGGAGAAGATAATTAGCGCTAAAAGCCGTTTAAAAGTCAAATGACTTCTGGGTTCCAGAGAATGTACGAACGAAGCAAAACACCTCCCGCAGAGGGGCTTCCTCTGTGAAAGGGACGGTTTTAAAATGTTCTTCATTGCCAGTGTAACGTCTGCACTGAAGACAGCTCTCAGAAGTGAGGTGTCAATGTAAAATTAGTTCACTTGTAAATAGGGATTTTTAAACAGCAGGTTAATTACACGAGACAGGCTAACCTCTCCGGAGAATACCGCAATGAGCACATGATGCATGGGGCTCATAATTTCCATTAATAAAGTCAGGATGCACACCTCGTTCTTCACGTAGCTTGGTAAAAATACAACTGGGAGAGAGAGGAAACTGACATAATAAAGGCACCGACTCGCTTCTGTGAAGCTGTGCTTTGGGGGGACCTGAGCCGTTTTCCCACCTTCATTCTGCTTCTGGAGTCGTGGCCTTAATTTACCCCATTTACCCGGAGTTCCCAGCCTGGCAGTCTCAGGATCATCTACACCTTCCTCTCTTATTCACTCTCTGTGACCAGTTCTTCTCAATTCCACGACAGACACGGCTCTCAAATCCAGCCCCTGCCATCCACGCCACAGCCAACACCTGGTCTAAGGCCTTGTCACCTGGGCTACGTAATACCAGTTTTTGAGTTATACTGAGTACCGCTAATAATGGCAAACACCCAGGCAGTGTTTTCTATGGGCCAAGAACTGTTCTAAGAGCATTCTATTCTCACAACAATGCTATGAAATAGGATTATGATCCTTCTTTCACAGAGAAGGAAAATGGAGAACAGAGAGGTTAAGTAACTTGGCTAATGTCACAGAGCACGTAAGTGGCAGATCAGGGATTTGAATTCATGTGATCTGTCTCCATGGTCTCTCATCTCAAACCATTAAACCGATTCTGTTTTAATTTAACCCATTATTATTTTTATTATTGTTGCTTTTTTTGGGGGGGTGGGAATAGGGAATACAGTTAACTGATTCAAAATTTAAAAGCTTCAGAAAGCTGCATACTGAAAAGACTCTGCCACGCTGGCTCCTCACCCTCCCTCCCACCCCCCGCCCCCAGGCCCTGGTTAAGAGGTAGTCAGCATGACCAGTTTTTTCAACAGTGTCCCGAGAAAAAACTTATGTTACTTCTGTCCTTTTGTTCCCCCCTCATACAAATATACTTTACTGGATACGATTTGGCATTATGCCTTTTTCATTGAACATATATTGAAGATCATTCCGTATCAATACATGAAGGGCTTCCTCATTCTTTCTTTCTTTTTTTTTTTTTTTGAAAGACTGCAGATGGTCTGGGGGGGGGGGGCAAACTTTTCCTGTAAAGGGCCAGATAGTAAATATTTTAGGCTCTGTGGTCCATATGGTCTCTGTCACATATGCTGCTAGTGCTTTTTCAAAAAAAAACCTTTAAAAATGCAAAAGCATTCTTATCTCATGGGTTGAATTAAAAAAGGCTGCAGGCCGGATTCGGCCACGGACCATAGTTTGCTGATCCTTGAACCAACAGACTCTTACCTTGCTGCCCTATATCCAATCTTCCCTAACTCTGGCCACTTCCCGACCACCCTGAGAGCACTGTCCTATCATACAAATCTGACACCGTCAGTGCTTCCTTTAAACCCTCTGTTGGTTTAAATCCCCACTCCCGACAGGGTAAAGTCTAGAGTGCTTGGCGGTGCCTACGATACCCTCCACAATCCATGTATTTCTCCACACCTTCATGTCTACTGCACTGGTCCGTGCTGCCATCAGCTCTGAGCCTCAACTCCTGCAGCGACCTCTTTACTCCACTATTGACATATGACCCTCTTGCCCCAAATCTACTCTTCTCACAGCAGTGCAGCCCTAGGGATTTCTTAGAAGTGCAGATCACATCTGGGAACCTCCAATGGTGTGTTGCTGCCCTAGAAGGAAGTCGACTTCCTTACCGTGGCCTACAAGGTGAGCCAGCGCTGCCTGGCTCTCCTGTCCAACCTCATCACCACCATCCTCTTCCGCTCCCTCTGCTTCCCACTCACCAGCCACACTGACTTTTCTGTTCCTCCAACAAGCCAAACTCATCTCTGCCTCCATGGGTGCTGATTCCTTGGCTGCCTCCTTGGAGTTCAGCCTCAGTTCAAATGCCACTTCCTTAGTGAGGTCCTCCCTTGTCTCCCAACCTACAGGGAACCTCTACTAGTCCTCTGTCACATCACCATGTTTTATTTTTTTCATGGCCCTTATGGTCATCTATAAGTATATCTTGGTTTGTATTTGTAAATTCTCTGGTGTGGGCATCCCCGGTACCCAGCACAGTGCCTGATACATATGAGGTGATACCTGAAAATTTTCTGATTGAACAGCTGAAGAGTTTCTGCCCAATTTACCTTTCCTAGTGGACCTCTCCTCACTCCTCACCTTGTACTTCAGTTCCCGGGTCCACCGGCTTTCTCACCAATCACTAAACATGAGCTTCCCTCTTCAGATTTTACACCTTTGCACTTGTTATCATCTCCTCTGAGCAACAAACTTCCATGCACCCATCAATACAGTCAAATGTTACCTCCTCCATGAAGCTTTTACACTTTCCCTTGTTAGTGTCACCTTCTTCCTCCGGTAGGTTCCCAGAGCCCTCGGTACAGAGCTCCATGATCACCCTGGGCTATAATTACTTACCACAAATGTTCACTTATTTATTATATCCTAAATGCCCCCAAACATTATATATGTGTGTGTGTGTGTCTACATACGTTTATGTGTATGTGTGTGTTCATCTATATCTATTTATATTATGTATTACATTTTCATTTTACCTAAATGAGTTCCTTCAGGGAAGGAACGCCTTGGATGGGATTTATGTGGTAAGTACGGGCACGTAACAACATAAATAGCAGCATTTAGCTCTGTGCTAAGCGCTTTACATACATTATCTTATGTAACTCTCCTAATAACCCAAGCGAGGCTGGCACCATTATTATCTGTAACTTGTGGATGAGGTAACACGCTCCTGGTGAATCCGCTATCCTGCAGCCAGCTGGTGGGGTGGCCCTTTGGAGGTCTGCTTGCCCTTGAGGTGGTACACAAATCTGTCCTGTTTCCCTGCGTGACACCTGGGGGCACAGCTCTGCTCAGAGAGGGGTCAGGTGGGGCTCTCTCTCTCTCCCCTATAGCAAGGTGCTTCCTCGTGGGGGTCACAGATGTCCCTCTGCCAGCCAGATGGAGAGGCACGATGGCTACGCTGCCCTCAGCACACCTGTGACCGTGCCATCCCCAAGGGCAGCCAGATGTCCTTGGGGCCTGCCTCCCACTGCCACACGCTGCTTATCCATGTGGACGTAAGCTGCTCCGCTAGCTTACCCTTGAGCTAATGCGGAGGGACCACAGGGCTCTGGACAGAAGGGCGAGAGCCTAGAAGGCGGACGAGACAGGGCAGAAGGAGCTCCATTTCTTTATCATTTCTTTAGTTACTTCTTTTCCAGCTTTACTGAAGTGTAACCGACAGAAAAAAATGGTATCTATTTAAGGTGTATGACGTGGTCATTTGATATATGTATATCTTGTGAAAAGCGCAACAAAGGAAGTCATCGACAGAATGAAAGGCAATGTATGGAATGAGAGAAAATATTTGCAAGCCCTATATCTGATAAGGGGCTAATGATATATTTTGGATATTAGAACCCCTACAACTCAATAGCAAAAAAAAAAAAACCTGATTAAAAAATGGGCAAAGGACCTGAATTAGATATTTTTCCAAAGAACACATACAAATGACCAATAGGTACATGAAATGGTGCCCAACATCTTTACCGTTTCCATTAAGTGAAGAGACTTTTCTTGCATATTCTTTTAGGGAATAAGGGCAACAGGCAAAATTAGCCCCCCCCCCCCAGGAACAGGCTCCATTACAGAGTGTATCCTGGTATAAAGTAGGAGAGAATGCTGAAATAGATTTGTTGTAGTCTGGCTTCTATTTGTGGGCACTGTGTAACTTTTCAGCTCATTGCGAAAATTCTATCTAGAGAAATAGGTCACAAACTTTAGAGCAGTGCTATTCAAAGTGTGGCCCTTGCACCAGCAGCAGCAGAATCACCAAGGGACTCGTTAGAATTGCAGACTCCGGGACCACTCCAGACCTGACAAATCACAAGCTGCATTTTAATATGATCCCCCAGGAGCTTTGTAAACACATCTGAGTTTGTGAACTGCTGATCTAGGGTGCCTGATTAAAATGCGAGTTGGGTGGGGCGCCTGGGTGGCGCAGTCGGTTAAGCGTCCGACTTCAGCCAGGTCACGATCTCGCGGTCTGTGAGTTCGAGCCCCGCGTCGGGCTCTGGGCCGATGGCTCGGAGCCTGGAGCCTGTTTCCGATTCTGTGTCTCCCTCTCTCTCTGCCCCTCCCCCGTTCATGCTCTGTCTCTCTCTGTCCCAAAAATAAATAAACGTTGAAAAAAAAAAAATTAAAATGCGAGTTGGGGCTCTCTGCCTTAGAAATTCTGATTCACTTGATGAGGATGAGAGCCAGAAATCTGGCAAGCATCATTTACTTCTGGGTGGTTCTGTTTACTTTTGTGAATCACTGGGGTCCAGCAGCAGTGCCGCGGGGTGGAAATTGTGCAGACGCTGTATTTAGGCGGTCCTGAGATTGAATCTCAGCTCAGCTACCCACCTATTAGCTAGGTAACACTGATTAACCAGTTCGTCTTGTCAAGCCTTAGCTTCCTCAAGTGTAAAATGAAGACCGTGAAGGCCTATACCTTCAGCTGTGACGCTGAAAGGCCGTATCATATGTAAAGTGCCTAGTACCAAAACTGTGGTGGAATGGGCCAGAGTATTGGTTAATTTCCATTGCAGAGACAGGGAAGGTCCAAGAGGGTTAACCGAGGCATGATGGCTGTAGTTTCCCTGTTACTGAACCTTGATCTTAAAGACACAGAGAAAGGATTAGACTGCAACAGCCATCAGACCTTATCATTTATTAAGAATCACCTGGAAAGTGAGTTAAAAATGCTGATACCTGGGTGCCGTTTCCCCAATTTCTGTTTCATCTGCATTTTTACCTCCAGGAGATTAAATGTATGAGGCCGCCACTCTCACTCTGAGAAACAGTGGCTTAGATAACATATGTGTTCATTCAATAAACCAAGAGCTTGACACAGGTAGGGCCCTTTGCTGGTACTGAGAAATACAAAGAGAAATGATTCTGTCCGATATCTGCCCGGACAGGAGCTTGGGCCTCCGAGGAGAGCGCGGGGCCTGTGCATCTACGTTAAGGCAGCAGCAGGAGCAGTAGCCCAGAAGACCAATGGAAAAAAGCCATACCTGGGCTTCTGTGGCTTCCATGGTGTGGGAGAGATTTCCATTTTGCACAGGTTCTGAAGCATCACTGGTTGGTGTCATTTCAACCTCTGTGCTGGTGCTGTTTGGGAGCTCGATTTTTTCTGTGATATAATTCAGACACACACAAAGAAAGCAAATGGAGTCAATGGGGGGTGAGAGCCACATGGGAAAGAACATCCTAAAATGTCGGGCCAGAGGGGTGGTGAGGCCTGGGGTTAGGGTTGTGCCAAATGACAGAGGATTTTTCCCATTCTCCCCAACATCTTTTAGCAAATCAGTGTTCTTCCTCTCTTTAATAGCTCTCTGGCTCTCTTACTCTGGCCTGACATCTTGAGTGCCCTTTCAGTTCCCATGGTGTGCATTCTCTAGACTAGGCAAATTCACCAAGTAGCCATTCAAGAACACGAACACAGACATTTTTTCACCAAAATCATGCTCAGTCTACATACTACTATTTATACCCAAGACCACACCCCTCCTATATATTTTTAACAACAGGCTCTTTTCTTTTGTATTACATTCTGGAAGGGGTATTTATTGGCTGGGGCCCCAGGAGACTTGGGTCCTAGGCTCTGTTCCACCACTATCGGGCTGCCATTTTAGGCAAGTCTCCCCCTTCCACCAGGTTTCAGGAACCTTATCTGTAAAATGAGGGAGTTCAGGGGTGCCTGGGTGGCTCAGCTGGTTAAGCGTCCGACTTCGGCTCAGGTCACGATCTCATGGTTTGTGGGTTCAAGCCCTGCATCGGGCTCTATGCTGACGGCTCAGAGCCTGGAGCCTGCTTCTGATTCTGTGTCTCCCTCTTTGTCTGCCCCTCTCCTGCTCATGCTCTGACTCTCTCTCTCTCTCAAAAATAAATAAACATTAAAAAAAATTAAAAAAATTTTTTTTTAAATTTTTTTTTTTTTCAACGTTTATTTATTTTTGGGACAGAGAGAGACAGAGCATGAACGGGGGAGGGGCAGAGAGAGAGGGAGACACAGAATCCGAAACAGGCTCCAGGCTCTGAGCCGTCAGCCCAGAGCCTGACGCGGGGCTCGAACTCACGGACCGCGAGATCGTGACCTGGCTGAAGTCGGATGCTTAACCGACTGCGCCACCCAGGCGCCCCTAAAAAAATTTTTTAAATAAAAAAAAACCGAGGGGGTTCCACCGGTTGACCTTAAGGCCCACTGCTTCTGGCTCTAATTCTCTAGGCTCTGGGAGCACACAGCTCTGCTGAAGTCTAGGTGGTGGGGGTAGGGTCAAGAGCCTGGCCTTCTCAAAAAGCCAGCAGAATGCGACTCAGCACGTTCCCCACCTGGGCATCCTATCGCAAGCAAGGCAAGAGGAAGCTGAACAAGACACAGAGGCCAAAGTCGGTCATTCCTAAGCGAGAGGTAACGTCTCGCTAGCATGAAGCCGCAGGTCACAAAGCACAGATTCCAGATTTCCTCTGGGAGTTGGTTGAGAAGTGGCTTCGGGATCACTGGACTCTGGGACGCTGGACATCACAGGCCGGCCCAGGTTCGTACTCTGGCTCTACTGCTCATGCTATGGGACCCTTAGCGAGTAATTTAACTTCTCTGCAATTTAGCTTCCTCGTCTGTGAAACCGGAGTGATGTACTAACACCGCGACTACTGACAACAATGCAATGAAAGGACACGCCTATAAAAATTAAATTAAAAAATGCATAAAAAGCACTTAGCACAGTGCTGGAACAGAGACGGGTAAACCATCTGATCGTTATCACAGTAACTGCCTTGCGCTACAAGATTTATTTTTTCCGGGCTCAGAGGAGCACCTCAGGTGATCTGTCATCAGGCGCTACCAAGGTCTGCCAATGACTTCAGTGGGAGGGAAGTATAAAGGCGTTTAGGCCCCCTGGCTGCGCTGGGTAATTCTCGGATTTCAGGAGACAATGAGGCTGTGTGGTTCAATGTCAGGGTTGCCAGGAATATCGTAATGCTCATCAGCATCAGATCCGAGCAGCACCAGACTGCTCACAGAGTGTCAGAATGTTTTTTTTTTCCCCTAGTAACTTCCGCTGGAAGATATTTTTGTCGTCACATAAAAACTATTGACTTTGAAGTGGCCAAATTTCGGAAATCATGGGGAAGTATTTGTTTATTCACGTACTCAGTTGCGGAATACAGAGGCATAAATCGTTTTTAATTAAGTTTATTTATTTACTTGTGGGGAGAGACAGAGAGAGCGAGCGGGGGGGGGGGGGGGGAGAGGGAGAGGGAGAGAGAGAATTCCAAGCAGGCTCGGCACTGTCAGCATGGAGCCCAACACCGGGCTCGAACTCACGAACCCGGAGATTGAGACCTGAGCCAGAACCAAGAGTCACACGCTTAACCACCTGAGCCACCCAGATGCCCCCAGAGGCACAAATATATTTAAACATGGAAAGCCACAGACACTCAAATTTATTTCAACTTTCCATGTTTTTAATAGTGACAGTGTTGTGTATGTGATGTTCTGCTGTGTGTGACCCTGCCGGTTAATCCCAATATGCTTGGTCCAGTTATTAAAAATGCCAAATACTAAAACCTCAGGAAATACTGCAACTGGGCTTTGGGGTATCTATTGGTTGAAGTGAGACAACTTTAAGACCAGCCTGCAATGGCCAAACCTGACCGCGGCTAACATGGGATTATC
Organism: Lynx canadensis; assembly: GCF_007474595.2. Taxonomy (NCBI): domain Eukaryota; kingdom Metazoa; phylum Chordata; class Mammalia; order Carnivora; family Felidae; genus Lynx; species Lynx canadensis. The sequence goes on from NC_044315.2 coordinate 44,048,051, forward strand.
AGGTCCCAAAGAGGAAGTAAGATGTCTGAGAACAGACATGAACAGGTAAGGAGAAAACCTCCTGCACGTGACATTTAACAACTCAGCTTATTCCCTTCAAGTTTATCTTTTCTTTTTAATGTTTTTTAATTTATTTTTGAGAGAGAGAGAGAGAGAGAGAGTGAGCGAGCATGAGCAGGGGAGGGACAGAGAGAGAGGGAGACACAGAATCTGAAGCAGGCTCCAGGCTATGAGCTGTCAGCACGGAGCCTGATATAGGGTTTAAACCCACGGACCGTGAGATTGTGACCTGAGCCGAAGTCAGACACTTAACTGACTGAGTCACCCAGGCGTCCCCAAGTTTATCTTTTCATACCCAATGGAATCTTAACTGTTTCTTGGCCAAAGATTTTCCCGGAGCTAGAAGTCAGGATAACAGGGGAGGCAGAAACTCTTCTAAGGAATGTTATATATTTTGAGTGCAACACTGCTGAATTTTGTCTGCAGATAACTGCAGTTTCTTGGGCAATAGCATCGTTTGTAGCATAGATACAGATTAGGTTAAATTTAGTTTGAATTTGGAATTAGTGAGTTATATTATAGTTGCAGACAGGAGAGGAGGAACATCATGTTGCAAGTTAAAATAAGATGTCTGAGTGTCACGATCTGGTCACACAGGTGCTCAGAAAAAAGTCAGCCAAAAAAGACCTGGGCTAGTATTGCCGAATTCTTAAGAAAGGAGAGGTGGGGCTGTCTCATAGGGACCCTGTCACTCAGTTTAGGGGTGACCAAGTGAACCATCTGGTAATTTAGCGGGTGTGGGGTAGGCAAGATCATAAGTATACAGTATAAGTATCTGGTTACCAGGCAAGAATTTCAGAAGGAGAATTTCACCTTTTGTTAAACATTAAATGACAGGTGTGTGTGTATGTGTGTGTGTGTGTGTGTGTGTGTGTGTGTGTGTGTATCCTCTTTATGTGGAATTCCTGAAATGAAGTGATTTTCTACTCTTCAAGGGAAATGCCTGGATAGAAGCTGATTTTACTTTGGTTCCTCATAGAATCATTTACTCTTTTTGGAGTCCCCTAATGCAGGTGACACAGTGCATCCATTCATGTCCTGTACCCCGCATGGGAAATGGGCTCTTCCTGACACCCAGGAATGGGCTGAGCTGCAGGGTTGCACATCTGCACTAAGTCAAGGGTGCCCATGCTGCGTCCTCCATCTCTGCTCCCCTCCACGCACTCCAGAAAAGGCATGGGATGAAGTTTCTCTGCACTCACCCACGTGATTGGCAGCCCCGTTCTGCCTCTCGTTCTCATCCACCTGGCATTTCTTCTTGGCGATCTTGTGGAGAATAGAAGCCTTTTCTCTGAACCTCCCTGAAGCAAGAGAAAGCAGTGGAAAGGAGACACAGTGAGGAGGAAGACAAAGAGAGGGGCTTGTGGAAAATGGCGAAGCATTGGTGCAACACGCACGTGGCTTCCTCAGTTATGCTGCACGATAGCAGCGACCACAACTTTCTGCTCAACCCAAATGCCCTATGCCCTACAGGAAGGGTACTTTCTTACCTTTGTGGATTCTTTAGCCCAAATCTGTGTGAGAATCTCAAGCTCCCAGACCATAGTTGGGAGGTTTGACTCGGACCTCTTTCCCTCCCTTCCAATTGCTTACAAAATAAATGAAGGCACCAATCATCACTAAAACTCCCCCTCCTGCTGAGATCCAAAACAACTCCAAAGACACAGAGATGCTCTGGAGACACAACCATTACTCTGGAATTAAATGTTCATCTCAGAATTGGCTTGTGACAATGGAAATCCAAGCCCAAGGGTCCTTTGAGTTGTTCAACCATCTATCTTAATTAACATTGAAGAGTCTAAATGAGTTGGGAGCATGCATCCCAGCTTTCTGAATGAGCTGAGTCAGCTGCGATTAAAGCATCAAGGAGGCAACGGATTCCATCTGGGGATTCAGGGCAAAGAATGATCAACTGAGCAGAGCAAGTAATGTCTGTCAGTGATGGGATGCTTAGGGAAAGGTGCTGGAAAAAAGACTCAAAATTCTCAAAACAGTCATTTAAAACAGACTATACCACAAGAATAACACTTAATTTCTTCTCCATTATTGACATAGTTAATGATTAAATGCATGCAACAAGCACAGGAAACAAAAAGCATGCAAAAATGTAGAAATTAGTGAAACATAGTACATTCTCTTTTAGTCCTTGATTCCCGCCCGCCCCCCCCCCGCCACCGAGAACATTCAAGGCACAAAGGAGCCTCATTTTAAACTGACTGGTATTGCCTAGATTCAGATATGACGAGTCCTTCAATACACCACAACCTCTACAATTTTCTCAGTAGGCATTTGCGTTGGCTGGATTCTCTAGCAGCGCATTGCAGAAGATCTCATTTTGCTTCTCTAGTCAGACCAAAAAGTGAACCAAACCCAAGCAAAACCCAAATGTTTCTCTTCGAGAGTCTCTTTTCCTAGGATGGGCCATGGCAGGTTGGCATCCACTTAGCCTCCCTTCCTCAAGGATGGAAATCATGGGGTGTCGCCAAAGTAGTGACTTGCGTCACGGGGGGGGGGGGGGCGGGTGGTGGTGACAGAAGCCGTAAACTAGAGTGGGATCAGCTGATGCCAATGGGGAAGGTGACACAGGATGGAGCCCTTTCTGCTTCCAAGCTCCATCAGTCATAGGCCTAGACACCTTGCTACTGCAAAGGCAGTCTCTAGGATGAGAGTGCCTCATTGTAGGCAATGAATGTGCACCAGAGCGCACCCTCTCGAAGGAAATAGGAAAGGAACCATTACACAGAACAAAGTAGGTTAGGATGTGGCTTGGGCTTCAGAAAGAATGAGAAAAAAGGAGGAGGTGATAGGCATGACGTCCATCCTTGAGGGATGTTGAAGGTGAGCGTTAGGTTCACCACGCTGAAAGGTGTTTTGAATTTGGCTGTTTCTATTTAGTTTCTGAGAGAAATTCTGAGAAGAAAAGGGGGAAGAAAAGAAAGCCTGGGGATGAGGAGAAGGAGGAGGCAAAAGGGACTAAGAAAGGAATGAAAATGAGAAGAGGAAGGAGGGAGGAGGTAGGCAGGGGGCTGTGATTGCCTGGACGTTGCCGAGGCAGTGTTGATGCGAGCCACTGTCCTGGCTGCCAAACCTCGTCTCATCTGGAGATGAGACAAATAATGAAGCATGGCTGTCCATACTCTGCAGCCTTAAGCCTGAAGAGTGGTACTTCTCGTGGAAGACAATTCCAAGATGTCCTCACATCATTTGCTGAAAAGTTCAGGAGACGGAAAAGGCAAGTTCTGAAACATTATAGGAGAGAATGCTCTTACTAATCAAACCGTTCAGTGGTTTCAGGGTCATTCTTTGAACTTGGAACCTCCTGGATCTCTGTGAGATGAAAAGGATCAAATACTGCTGTTTAAAAATTACTTAAAAAAATCGTAAGAAAGCAGGAAACATTCAGAAGAAGAGACAAATAAACCTGTGGGAACATAATCTGAAATAACCCGACCCCAGGAATGCCCCAAAGTCATGAATCATGGCAGAGAAACTATTTGATAGAAAACAGCTAATCACATCTTGTTTGTGGTTACAGGAGTATTTTTCAGAGCTTAGATGTATACCAGGGAGAAATGATAGTAAAAGGGACCCAAAAGCATGGAAGGGTTCGGCCACGGTGTTGGCCACAGCCACTCATGGGCTGGCTTTCCCAAATCCTCTAAAGGGAGGCTAGGAGCATAGGGTAGGAAATGACTCTAGACTTGGGATTTCTTAGGGTCCTGAACGTTTTTACAGGTCAGCGAGAGCTTTCTAGAGAGTGTGTTTGTACTTTTCCCACTGCAGCAGCACTTGGGACTTTCTAAGCTTCTGAAAGGTGGGAGGGATTAGCTCTATTTGTTCTCTTGGGGCTTAGCCCTAGGGGCAACAGGACAAAGCTGCAGAGGCTGGCTGGGATCTCTCCTTCCCACTCACCTCTGCAACTTTTGAAATTCAACCTTCGTCCCAGTTAGCATGACCTGATTACCATTCTGCATTCCCAGCGCTGACAATGGCTGCTCAGTGGCCTAAAAGGATTTTCCCTCCAAGAGTCCTTTCAAGAAAAGCAGCAGTGAAATACCACCTTCGGAGTTCAACACACAGGTATGGGGCAGAGGGTGGTGGGGTAGAGCCTGACAAAGCCAGGCATGCCCATTTTAGCCCAATGGACATGCCAGGGATTGCCACAGGGCACCCCCTGAGAACAGATGTGAGGATGGCTAGCCAGACAAGAGAAAGCATGAGGTCTCTGGGGCAGAAGCCAGCGCAGAAGCAGTGATTCTCAAAGACCCTCTGGGCCTCGGGGTAGGAAGGCATGGCGAGTTCTGGACCTGTTTAGCCTGAAGCCACAAGCTGGGCAGAACACCCAGTAGGGTGTGTGTGTGTGTGTGTGTGTGTGTGTGTCTGTGTGTGTGTGGGACAGCACAGTATTGTGGTTCAATTTTGGACATGACTGGGTTCAAAGGTGGATCTGGGTTTAAGCCCTGCCTCTTTCACTGGCTCTGCTGGGTGAGTTAAACAGGGATTCCATCTGTTAAACAGGGATTCCTACGGCACTGGCTCATGAGTCCGATGCAAAGCTTAAGTGAGAAAATGTGTGCAAGGGGCTTATCATGATGTGTGGCATCACAAGAAATCTGTAAATAAGAGGAAAAAGAAAAAGTAACGAAAACCACAGGGTCAAGGTGACAGGGCCCTGAGCTGCCTTAGGAGAAGCGCTGGCATCTTCTCTATCAGTCCAGACATGTGAGTCTGGAGAATTAGCTACACCCTCACCTGACATCTAAGCCTAGTTGGATTGGTGTTCAGGTTTCAGTGAGGCCTCCCAAGTCAGTTCCAAACCGATTAGGAAAAGGATCACTTTACATCTTCCTGAGATGGAGAAGGTCAAGGTGACAGAGCTGACATTCTGTGTCTTAAACACTGATATCTTTGCAATCTCAAAATGGAAAGATGATGATCAGTCTTCTCCCATCACCTGTGGGGACAGAGTGCAGGCAAGGAATTACGGCTGCACAATGGATCTGTGTGCTCCAAGACCTTTCCGGTGCACAAGGGTATTACCTCCTGTGTCTCAGGCTCAGAATTTTAAAACAGGGATAATAAGAACACCCTTCTCATACAGCTGTTGGAAGGCTCAATGCGTTAATATGCATCAGGTGTTTAGACGGGCTCTGATATACAGTAAAGGAGTTGTCACTCCGAAATGGTTATTATTATGGAGAGGAATGATAGGACATCCTTCTGATGAAGTACTGAGAAGAAAAAGAGATATTCACAACAGAGTTCATGTTTAGCAGCCTCTGGTGCAGGAGACCTTGGCAGTAAGGGGGCCACTTCCATAAACTATTTGAGGCATGGACTCCACGCTGGCGTTAGGGTTGACACAGAGGGACAGATGTCAGAAACAACTGCAGCCCTGTGCCTGGGGGTGAAGAATGAAGACATTTTGGGGTACTTTTCAAAGTGAGGGCAGGAGTGATTTTTTATATGTTTTAAGGCAACCTTAAAAAATACACTCTGTTGTAGTGCAAAGCCTCGAAGTGTTGTATTTTTACACAGCGACAGATATTTGTATACTTAAAATCTCAGAAATAGCAAACTCTGTTCAAATCGTGAGGCACCTACGTCAAAACCTAGTACACAGTTTTAATATAGTTTAGCCTGTCCTGAAGTTTGCAAAAGAATACCAGCTGAATATCCGCAGGGGAGTGTGTGTTGAGGGGGTGGCAGGGAAGAGCAGAAGAAAAGATCAGAGTGTAAGGCCCTAATGTGAATAAGAACAAGTTTGGAAAACCAATCAGGAATCAAAATCCTTGACCCTATCACCCAGACGTGAAAGAGAAGCCCCAAGCTGCACAGCAATGGATTTCATTTCTGTTCAGCTGTTAATTAATCAAAACAGTCCCAGGAAATTCCTTCACCTCTTTCTCACCAAGCCTGTAATAGGCGGTGTTACAAAAGAACCCTTGGCGTTGGTGATCAATTAGGTCCTGGCTCCTACAGAACATTCGGAGCATCAGCAACGCAGAAGAGATGGGACAAAAGAGATATATAGATGCAAATGGGAGCAGCCACACACACTTCAGTGAACAGACCTTGATTTGGGAGAAGAAAAGAAAAAAATGAAACAGAAGGCAAAACTTGAACACAGTGTTTTGAAATCTATTTTTGTGTTTTCAGTTCTGCCTTTCCTATCTCTGTCTTTGAAGTTTACGACTTGGCAGGTAGCTTAAAAAGCAAAAGTGCAGCTGAATGTTCCTCCTGTTTATTCATTGCCTTTTTTTTCCCTCTGGAATCACAGACTCAAGTCAGAGAGGCCATCGTCACTCTGAGGAGGGATGCAATGTAACTGATGTGGCAATAAGCAAACACTGACCTTGGGGCTATCCTGGGCTTCTCTCTTTCTCTCGCAGCCCACATGCGATCTATCAGCAAGTCTGGTATCTCTACTTCCAAAATATTTCAGAATCTGGCCACTTCTCCTTCCTCCCCTCCTGGTCTCAGCAGTGACCTTGCTGGTCTACTAACCAGTCTCCCAGGCCGGTCTCATCCTGGTATCCTTTGTGATCAATCAGATCATGTCACTCCTCTGGACAAAATCCTGCAGTGGCTCTCCAGGTCAAGGTGAAAGTCAAGGTCGTTACAAGGACCTGTAAGGAGGTTTAGCCACCTAGGCTGCCCTGCCTCATCCCTTCCCTCTCTCCAGTCTCACTCTGCTCCAGCCATGCTGGCCTCCTTGGTGTCCCACCTCAGAGCCATGGCATTTGCTGGTCCCCCTACCTGGAATGTTCTTCCCCCAGAGATCCATTGAGTTCACTCTCTCAACTCCTTCAAGTATTTCTTCAAATCTCACCTTCTCAGAGGCTTCTCTGAGCAGCCTATTTAAAACTGCAGCCTCTCTCTCTCCAGCACTTCCTATCCCCAGCTTGTTTTCTCTAAAATATTTATCGCCATCTAATATACTATATCATCATTACTATTGATTATCTGTTGCTTTCCATTAGCAGCCAAGCTCCATGAGGGGAGGGCTTTCCATTGGTTTTGTTCCCTATGGCATCCCCAGAGCCCTGTAGGGCTTGATAAATCATTGTGTTTGGGTTTCCAGGCAAGCAGTTGAGGCAACCACTCCTTAATATGTTTCTTGTTGGCTAATGACCCAAAGTAAATCCTTCCAGGTCTGTGCAAACCCAAGGCCCCAGTGGGACTGAGTCGACATGTGGAATCCCAGGAACTTTCTCAAGGTAAATAGGAGAAAATGGGGTGGACTAGGTGTCCACAGTCCAGGGGCATGCCAGTCATCCTCTTTCTGCACATCACCAGGGCTGGCAAAGTAGGTGCTGAGAGGGGCCTGTGCGACACAGAGGAGGTACAGAGAGCACAGAAGAAGGCACAGAAGGTTGAAAAGGGGGCTTTGGCTCCTCCTTGTTCATTAAAATGCTTCTCGTTTGTTAAGGCCTCACTGAAGGCCTAACCTGAAGGTATCTAATGATATTCACACCCCCCTTCCCAAGTGGAAATCCATCATTCCCATGGCACTTGGATTATACCTCATCGTAGTGCTTATTTCTTTCAGTTGGCTGCTCATATGTCTGCTTTCCCATCAGATAGCAGGTTGCTCTGGGGAAGGGACCTTCTCTCACCATCTTTTATCCCTCAACAAGCATCTTAGAATGATGCTTGGCACAGCGTATGCACTCACTGAATTCCAGTGAAGTTCTCCCTACATCAGCTCTCTTAGGAATGTGAGCTTTGCTTTCAAGTGAGTACGGATCACAAACAATCATCCACTCTGTAAACATGAACCAGTCCCGTGCTATGTACCAGGCAGTGTTTGGTGAATAAGATAAATCTAGCTGGTGCCCTTGTAGAGTCACAGCCTGGAGACAGAGAGACAAAAAACAAGGACTTAAGATTCATGATGGTGGGGGCCTTCTCAGAAGGGTATGGAAACTCAGAGAATAGGGAAAGTTCCAAGATACAAGATACCACTCAGAAGCTTGAAGGAATAAACTCCTCTCCCATTCTACAAACTGTCCTCATGGAGCAGATTATTCACCTCACAGGATCTGGCCTGATTTTTATTCTTTTCTTTCTTTTCTTTTTTAAAGTAAGCTCTATGCCCAAAATGGGGCTTGAACTCATGATCTTGAGATCAAGAGTCACATGCTCTAATGACTGAGCCAGCCAGGTGCACCCTGATTTTTATTCTTGAAAGGAAAACATTACAAAATTTTTCATCTTAAGCAAAAATGCCAACAACATAGAGTTTATTTATTCTTAAATTTATTTTTGAAGCACAACCTCTAAATCATTTTTTCTAATTTTTGTGAAGCATCATGTAAAACTGGTTGTTACGACTACATTGATAATGGAAATTAAACTAGTATTGTAATAAAGTATTTTGTAAAATGTCTTTAGTAAATATTCTGTGAATGAACCATATAATAAGGTAATCAACATAATTTGGTTGTAGTTATTTTTATAGATCTAATCATAGGACTAGTTTCTGTAATTAATGAGAATATATACATAATTGTATCTCAATGGCTGGCCATCATACAATGAAATGAAGCAGCCAGATTTCCTTATTAAGGCTTTAAAAAAATGATTTTCCAGAAGAATGACCTTTGGAATCAACTGTAAAGAATGGATCTGTCCGCATGTGAACTGATCCTATCAACTCCCCTAGCAGGGTCACCTTATCAGTGGAAATATGGAATGCTTTCATAAATATTTTGGAAGATTTTCAATGCTTTTCAAAAGTTGATATCTTAAAGATTGAGATTTTTGTCCTTTATTCCAGTTCCTTGACTCTGTAGTGCCTTTGCCTACTCACTCACTATGACTCTTCAGTCCTTCCTTTTCCCCTCAGCATATAATCATGGTTAAGTCTCTCCACTGGGAACCTTTCTCTTGACTTGAGGTTTCCTGCTGGCACTGCCCTCACTTGCCTTCCCTTCACAGCCAAGCCTCTGGAGAGGTCACCTATGCTGGTACCTCTGGGTCCCCGGGGCTCCTTTGCTCACCTCTTCACCGTGCACCCGGCCTTTGTCAGCATTGCTCCACTGAATCCACCCTTGGCCACTTTTGCCTCCACATGACTGGGTCTCTCAGTGCATCTGATATTCTTCATCCCAGTCCAAACTGATTTTCCAGGACTCCTGAGAGTGACACTTAGGTGTCACACTATTCCTCAGGCTCCCTCCTCGCTCCCTGTCCCCCACCCCCACATTCTGCCAAAAAACCTAATGGACCTCCACCTGAATATCAGTGATTCCCAAATTCAGATCTCTAGCTCTGATCCTCTTATCCAATGGACTTCTGAACACTTCACTTGCAAGTCCCCTTCACAGTAAAACTCAACATGCCCGCCACTCCCACCCATTGTCTTCCTCCTAGGAATGTGTCCATCTGCTTGCACTTTCTATTGGTGATTTCTCACTCACAGTGTTTTCTAGCCATCTTAGAGGTCCCCCCTTGTACTCCACATTCAATTAGTTACCAACTCCTTCAGAGTCTACTTTTGAACACTTTAGATCCAACATTTCCAGTGTGGATGTTGGTTACAGTCTCTTGACTGATCTCCCAGTTTTTAAGTTACACTTCTTGTGGCTTGGAATGCTCCACACTTGTTATTTGCATGTCTCACTCCTTTTTAAGACTCTGCTTCAAAGCATCTCATCTTTCAGGAAACTTTCCCTGAATTCCTTTCCTGGGCTGGCAAGGCACCCTGGTACGTTTCTCTGTCACAGCACTGATATCCATCCTATCATACCAGTTATCATAGACCCTCAGAGGTATTCTACTGACCTCTCTCCAACCAGCTGGATAGGGCTACCATTTTTCATCTGCTCCCCAATGCCTACTTCCTAGGCTGGTCCTCAATAAGTATTTATGAATATACCAACATTAACACAAACAACAAAGGGTGTGTGTGTGTGTGTGTGTGTGTGTGTGTGTGTGTTGGTTTGAGCACTTGCTGTATAAAAATCTATTCATAGCTTATGTTCCTTCTGGGGGTAGAGAAACAAGGAAGGACCGGAAACCTGCAGAAACACTGCTGAAAACTCACCAGGCACTCTTCTTGGTTAATGCTGTGATTAAGCCTCTAAAGTCTAATAGTGTTTACAGTCAATATTTATCTATTTTGAGGCTTTTTTAAAAAGCATATAATCTAATCAAACCCAGGCAAAATTGGGATTTCACAAACCAAAAAACTCACAGCGAGGATCAATGGCAGAATACAGTGTCTCAGGAAAAGAGCCAGCTTACTGACCTTAGCTGAGGCTGACACCGCTTGAGAGCTAATGTTCTTTATCATTTTAGGTCACCTGCTTTATTATTTTAGGAACTTAATTTTCCAAAAATTTCTGTCTCATATACACGGATACAAATGGCTCCCACACACGAAATTCTCAAAGGGGTTTCTCTGATCTCAGCTTTGGAGTTCTGAGCCAGGTAGCGGCTGACAGATGATGGAAGGTTTGACTGTCTTTCTCGTGTTCCCGTCCCTTGCCCCCTGTGGGTATCTGAGAGATAAACGAATAAACAATCACTTTATAGGGCAGGCCTCAGATCTCAAGACTTGCCAACATCCAGCCCCACTGGATGCACCGAATGTGTGCAAAAGATCTCTCCAGAGTCATTTTTCAAAGCCCATATCTTGGGTGTGTCTCTGCAAGTGGGTTGTGACATTAACGTATTCATTTGGGCCAAGTTGTTATTTGTTCACAGCACCTGACACATCGTGGGTGCTGAATACATACGTATTGAATGGCTACTCTTTTATATAAAAAACAGAACATAAAACAGTTCTTTCTTCTAATGAGCCTATATATCACCCAATTATTTATCCTGATGTGAAATGAAAGATCTTAGATTTGGCTGGCATTTATTCAGGAGCAGCCACTGTTTCACGTACATACATCATCTCCTGTCACCAGGATTTCATGTGTCTGTGAATCGTCAGTTGATTTGAGCTCCTATTTCCTAGTTTCTGGAATCCTCAATGTTACATCGTAAACCGGTGACCGTAGATCTCATATGAAGCATGGTTTTGCGACAGAAGTGCCAACACATGCTGAGTGTTCTTAACTAAATGCTACTGAGGGCTTAGTGGTCCATGACTAAAATGACATGGTTCAGTTCATTTCAGATGTAATCAAAAGAGAATCTTACCATGCATAATTGAACATGCCAGCCTCCTGGTATTACAGATTCCCACTTTTTCTTTTTTGTAAGAGAAAGCTTCATGGGGGTGGGAAATTATATCATTAACTTGTAATAATAGTATTCAAGTTTGACTAATGAAGGCAACTTAGCATTTTCAGCTCTGGGGATGTCAGAAATAGACAAAAAGCAACATCCACAATTTGCCTTTTGCTGCAACTTAACACCTTCTACATATGCAATGTGGCAAAATCTGCCTTTACTTGCCAGGTCCGATCTTTCTGCTTTTACTGCTGACAGTTTAGATCATGAAAATAAGACGCAATGAAGTCTGAAAAACTGGATGTATTCTAATTAGACTTCCTTGGTCCTGGTTTTCAGGAAGACCGTGGATTCACCCACGCAGCTGGTTTGGTCTTTCTGACAGATCTGACAGCAGTTACTAGCTGGTTAGTCTGATTATGCACCTACTAGGCTGCTGTCTTCCTAAGATCCAGCCCCAGGAGATACTTGTAAGAATACATCTCTAAAAAAGTAATGTGGTTAATAAATGGCGAGGCAGTACATGTTGGGGAGGGGTAAGGCTCAGCCTTACCGAGAGCATCTGTGGCTAGAAAAATCCTCCGGTGATGGCAAGTTGGACTGAATGAGTTAAACCATGAACCTGGAATGAATGAAACGTAACATGGTATGGGAAATGGTGTCCGTGCACAACGGGGGCTCCCCACTTTTGGTAATCGGAAGGCAGAAAGTTAACTTGCAGTGTACCTTTCAGATATTCTGCAGGGATGGCAACAGTCTTGTGCTAAGGGGGGCACATGATGTGGTGGAAATTGGATATTCGGTGTAGGAAGAATAGCCTTGTCATTTAATTTAGAGGAAAGACTTCCATCATAACTGAACCCTGGCTTTAACTCAACTTTGGTAAAAAAAAAAAAAAATCTGGCTTCTGAAATCAGTAAATTAGAAGGCAGTTACAATGCAAAGGCTGATCTGCTTTGTAAGGACTCTTCAAGGGACTTCATTAAGTTGGTTTGAGGAGCTCTCATTCACTGTTGGTGGGAACATCAGCTAGTGCAATTCCTTTGGAGGGCAATTTGGCAATAGCTTTCAGAATCTGAAATGTGTATATGCTTTGATCTCGTATTTCTATTTCTAGGGATTTATTTTATATGTATATATCTTCCATTCAGTAGAATTGGCTATATGGGGAAAGATGCTCATGTCGTGTTCTAATAATTGGATAAATCAACAGAAATGGAAATATTGTAAATGGCCATTGACAGGGGACTGATGGGAAGGACCCATCATGGAAGAGGCAAGCAGTAGAATACGATGTAGCTAGTAAAGGATAAGGAAAGTGCTAATATGGAAACGTCTCCACTATATGCTAATAAACAAAAGCCAGATACAGAGAATGGTGTATAGAAGAAAAGCGGGTATGTTAGAAAATAGATGACAGTGGTTAACTCTAAGGAATGAGTGGAATCCGGGGTAAAAGGGAGACTCATTTTTATTGCTTTCCCTTATGTCGTGTTTGCTTTTTACTTCTGTATGCATGTAATGCTTTTTTATAATTAAACGGAATAGTTAAAATTAATTTGCAGTTACAATCTTTACTGTGCTAAAAGTTTGTATTTGCAACTAAAAGAGAAGGTAGTTATTCTTTTAAAGGTCTATTTCACAGGAACTATCTTTTGTAATACCTCCTATATATAAAACCACATTAATAAACAATTTGTCTATGAACTGGATCAAATAACACACAAGCCTTCTGTTTCAGAAGCTGTGGCCCAGGAACCTACCTACCCACAGTCCTGGTGGCAGCTTACCCAAAATGTAAGATCAAGTTTTCAAAAGATTTAATCTCAAAAGTAGACTCTAAACCAGTGCCTGCCATCACATTTAATACAAGGAACTAGGAAGGAATCTTGGACATGGGACTCAAAGGGCTATCAAGGTGTCCATTATCTGAACACTCTTCTGACAGAGGCTACCTTGGCTTCTCCAGAGGAGGGGGACTCACTGGCTTTTGAGGCAGGCCATTGCATCTCCGGCCATGTCTGTAGGAAAGGTCTTCCTGTGCTGGGTTGAACCCTCTCGCTCTCTGAATTGAGGAAGGCTCCTTCTTCAACCTTCCTCACCCCCAGCTGGACTTAAGGGGTTCCCCAGTGCTCCCCTATCCTGGAAAGATGGACCCTACTTTATCAGTGCAAACTGCCTGGGGGGCCCCTACCAAGTAAGACCTTCTAACACATTGTTAGGTTGTTCCCATTCCATCCTGTATCCTTTTCCTTTCAGCAGAGCCTCTGGGTCATCCAACACCATCCAGACCTTCATCTCCATGTGGCTCTGAAAATGCCTGACCTGACTCAGTCTCACACCTCTGCCACCAGTAAATCTGTCTCTACGTCCTTAACCTCTGCTTTGAATATTCTCTTTGCCTTTCTGTTTCCTGAGGGCCCTTTGTCTCTCATGGCCCTTGAAAGGGGCAGGTGCTTGTCTCTCCAAATGGCCCACATTCCATCCCCCCTTTCTCACAACTACCAAACCATTTCTTGTGCCTTTGAAGCATAAGCCACCTCTACCACCTCTATGGCAACTGACTTCCTCATCAACCTTCTGTCATTCCAGAACCCGCTACTCTTTTACATAGCTCCTGTTATCAGCTTCGGTAATAGGTAAGCCCTGCAACACTTGGCTCCTCACCACCCTAACCTGCTCATTTCCAGCTACCCTCTCCCCTAGCTCACCTTATTCATCCACTCCTGTGGTCAGATCTAGACTTCATCATTAGCAATAATGGTACCACTTCCAAACTCCTGACTTGAAGCATCTCACTTTGCATCCATCACTCTCTTTGTACGACAGCAATTCTTTGATTTTACTGGTCAATTCACTGATGGTATCACCTTTTCATTGCCTTCTTGTGGAACATTCATTTGGCTTCTGGGATGCCCTTCTCTCCTGGTTCTCTGTCCACCCTAGTTTTCCTTGCTGGGTCTCCCCCTTCTTCCCAGACTCTAACCTTTGGAGTCCACAGGGCCAACCTTGACCTCCTCTTCCCTACTGATTAGGTCAGTATTCTTCTCCAGTTCTGTAGCTTTAAATAACACCTATATTGCATGACTCCTAAATTTGTATCCATAGCCCTGGCCTTTCTCCCAAGATACACACTCCATTTCCACTGCTTCCTCCACATCTCCATTTGGATATCTCACAGGTATCTCAAATTTAACACGAATTCTCAACATCCCTCACACAGCTTGCTCTGTTCTCCATATTCCCTATCAACATATAATTATACAAAAGTGATATTTCTCTTTTGAGGAGAGATTGCATGTTGCCTATCCAGTATCTATTTCCTTTTCATTTCCTAGTGACATAATACGTAAAGCAGGAGGACAGCAAATCACCCAGTTTAATAAACTACATCTCCGAGCTTCCTTGAAATGAGGTGTAGACATGTAACTGGTTTTGGGCAGTTTTACTGGAAGGGCCTAAAGGGAAGCCTCCTCAAAAAGAAGACAAAATAGCTGGGGAAAATCATGTTGGCTCTTCCTCCTTCCTGGAATATAGACATGATGACTGGAGCTCTACCAGCAGCCATCTTGGACCACAAGGTGCCCTTGAGGTTGAAAGTCATATACTAGGATTATGAAGAAGATGGGATTGGTCTTGGATTAGTGAAGAGCTTCCATATCTGCCACATACTGCCTACCTCTGGACCTCTTTTACTTGAGAGAAAAATTAACTTCCATCTGACCAAAGCCACTGTTAATTCAGATTTTCTACTATATACAGCTGAACATATCCTGCCTAATATATCAGTGTATGTAACACAGTCTTATCCATTTGGGCAAGATTAAATTATAATGTGAAGGCCACAGGTAATACCAAAGACCTGTTTTGGGACTACGTTTTCAGAGGATACATCTCTGGTAATGGAAAATACTGTTAAATTGTATTCCAAAATTCAATTTCTCCTTGAAAAAGAACTGGACTATTTCACTGCAGTTAAGAACATCAAATGACTGGCTAGACTATGTGACCTTAAAGGCTTTTATTTCTTTAAGATAATAGGGGTTTTAAAAACTCAGCCACATGCTTAATTTAGGACCCCATCATTCAGGTTAAGACATTAGCTTTTCAGTTTGGTAAAGAAAGGGGCTATTGGTTGCCATGAAGTAGTATCTTTAATCTCATTAAGGAAAAGATAATTGTAATTTTTGCCCTTGACATTACAACAACTTTTTATATCTTTTTTTCTTACACAAATGAACAAAGACTTTTTAAATGATAAAGAAATTATTTTTCTTGGAAATGGCTAGTGTTAAGGGGCAATGAGTTTAGGACAGTACACTGCAGGCAGCTTCCCCATACATTGCTTCTTTGCAAGATATTAGTCAGGATTTCTGTCTATCTACCTATCTACACGTCTCTATGAACGTTTATCTCCAAAGAGTAAAAGTTAGTTCCATCTAATATAATGGATGGCAAGGTCTCTTCTCCTTTTAATTCATCTGTTCAACCACACAAGGATGTTTTCTTTTGAGATAGCTTTCTACATTTTCACCTAATTTTAGTAAGAATGCAAAGTTCAACTTTTTGAGAGTTTTCCAGAATGAGAATGGTGTGTAACTTGGATATCTGCAGGTGAGAATTACACTATGGGTTATTAGCTCCAGGTAAAAATTGGAGATCGCTCTTTCAAGATTTTGCAGTATTACTGCACAAGGAGATAAAAGGATGGCTGCCCATGTAGAGCGGTCTGAGGTCACCAAAAGGCCACTTCTAGAGTAATTTGTTCGCATCCCTGGAGGCATCTTATTATAGAAGGAAATGCAGTGCTTTGGAAGAGTAAGCCTTACTAACCTATCAAGTCTGGCAAAATGTGTCATACAGAGCAGGTGCTCAGTTATTATTAAGTGAACACAGGATCAGGTGGCCAGTAGGTGTTGTCATCTTGGGATGCAGGAATGAGGCAATGCAGACATCACTTCTCTGAGAAGCCTGTCCTCATTTCCCAAGACTGAATATGATGCCTTCCACTGGACTCTCCCTGCACCTTGGGTCTGTCCATCATACTACTCATCTCTTTGCCTGTGTCTCCCACTAGAGTGTGAATTCTTTAGAAGGACTGTCTTCAATCAGCCCTGGACCCGGTCCAATGCCTGGTACTTACTGAGTGTTGTTGAGTGGATGTATTAGAGAATGAACGAATGAATGAATGAATGAGTGAATGGATGAATGAAATTCTGATTAGCTTGGGGTGAGGAGGAGGCTGGGTGTGGCCTAGGGCGGTCTTCCAGTTTAGTTTCTAAGGCACCTGAAGATGAGGGAGGGAGAGAGAGGGCTCTGAGGGCAAGGTCACTTTTTGTCAAAATGTCATGATTTTGTCCAATGTCTGAGAGTGAGTATATTGTCTTATTAAAATAACCTTTTTATGGTGAAGTGTCCAAGTAGCGGTTCATGTTTTATTCAGGAGCTCATTGTTGTTCACTCTATGATGCCCTCATTCTAAGTCTGTAGTTTAAACCCTTCCCATGATTGGTCTCCATCAAGCATTTCTTTCCACTCCCTATTCTGACGCCAATTTGAACGGTCCATTTCCTCACACCCACCTTGTACATCAAACTGCAGCAGTACCAAGAGGGCAGAGCTTGGGTGTGCCAGGGTCCTGACTTTGGGTCCCAATTGACCACTTAGTACCCCTGAGTCCCAGAGCAAAATACTTTACTTCTCTGAGTCTTAGTTTCCTCATCTAATAAAACACTTTGAACTTTGGCTTTCTCATCTTCGAAAAAATCCACCTTGTGTGGTCATTATAAGGATTAAATGACACCCACTGCACTTGGCAGGTGGCCAGTAAAGGTTGGTGTGTCCCTATCCTTTGATTCCATCCTCAGCCTGGTAGGTCAGAACTTACCACCCTTCCTTCCCCAGTTTATCCCATATTTACTGATCCTTGGAACCCAGTTCATTTTCTCCACAAAATGGTTTTCCCCCTGGTTGAAAGCAATCCTTCCTCTTTCTGGAGTCTGCCATTTTCTTCCGAATATCTATGGTACTTACCACTTTCTTCCTGGTGGCTCAGTGGTTACTGTGTTTCATTTTTCTCCCTGTCTATAAATTCTGCGGGGGGCAAATTGCTCACCTTTTAATCTCGTATTTCCCCAAAGCACCTAGCAACATAACTTGCATATAGCAGGGCCTTAAAATAACGAGCTGAATATGTTCAAGACAATTCTCTATATTTAGGAAATCATCACTCAATTCCCCTTAAGATATGGGGTAGCATATATAACCCATCTTTCCACTGCTCCACTTGAGGGGGGCAAAAACGGGCCCTCATTTAAAGTAGCTGACCTCACATAACATCCAGAGGATTTCCTGGAAATAGTTACAAATGAGGACTGGTCATATGGGCAATTACAATAAAGCCCTGCTCAAGAGCTAGTCACATTTCTAAAAGTGTGAAAAGAAATGCTTCAAATGGAGAGGGGTATTTCCTGAAGGTTAGGTAGCCTACAGCGATTGCCCCAAACATCTACATCGTTATGACACTTCCTTCTGTCGTACAAATGGAAGCAGCACAAATCACAGTTACTATTTTCAGGGGGAGGGGAAGGCTCTCGAGTGTTTGAAGGAGTCACATGTAGCTGTTGCCTGGTCTGAGGTTACTGGGCTGGCTTTGAATCTTTCAGACAGAATCCCAGAATTAGCTTTAAGCCAGCCCTCGCTTGTCCTGGAGGTGAAGGGTGTGGCTTGATGTGGCTAGAGGAAGACCTGTTCCAAAGTATTCCAAAGTATTTCTGTGAGTACTTGAGAGGGATGGCTATGTGTCTGGAACACTTCTTAATCTTTCAGAGGCTCCTATTCCCAGTGAAGGATAGCACCTTGATCAGCATTTCTAAAACAGTCCCGCAAGAGGTTCCGTGGAAGAAAGAGGCCTTTCATCAAAGAAGTCTGGGCAAGAAACTTCATCCCTCTTTATGCTTCACTCGATGCTGCAATGCACAGGAGCACACGGAAGCCTCTGACAGGTCACGTGGCAAAGAAAACTCAGGAGCTCTTCCACTTCATTAAACTAGGAAATCAATCTTACCTTCTTTATTTCTGGGGTGTGGCAAAATTCCTACTGACATCATATGAAATGAGTTTATCACAGAACACACTTTAAAAATGCTGCCTGAGCCACTATTAGCTGTTACGGTAGTAGGGGTGAAAGTTCAGCTAAGAACTGGACACAAAGGGATACGCAAGAAGGGATGGGAAAGTGAAGAGAAGTCGTAAGAAATGTTAAAGGTGGCCCATGAGGGCCCCCAAACACAATTTCACAGCCCTGCTAAGGGCCGGCATGATTTTGACTTTATTTTCCTGCCTAGAAAGCCCACGTGTTACTAGGTGGGTGGATCAGATTGGAAGTACTGTTTTTTTGCATCTTGGTGTGGCCTTGAGTTGTCGGGTTTAGGGAGGCCGAGAAAGGACACCAACTCTTGCTCTAATGGATGTGGAAAGAGGAAGGAAAGGAACAGAGTAGGTGAGAAATGGGGCAACTGAGGCAAGAGCAGGGCAGATGCCGCCCCAAGAATGGGAAGTGAAGGGTGGACGGCAGAGGACAGGAAAGAGGAAAGAGGAAAGAGAGAGAGCGGACGGTTGTGACAGGGCAGGGAGAAGCTAACAGCCCCCCCCCCCCCCCCACCTTGCTGCTGGAGCCATGAAACTGAGGCTGGGGGCTGGGGAGATGCCCAGAGGCGAGTCCCAAAGCTTTGGCTTCTCAAGCCAATTGCCAATAAAAACCCAAGTGATCTGAAGACATGGAATACAAATAATAGCTGGCACAGGAGCCTTCCTTTAAGGTCTGGATTGCTCTTTCTATCCTCTTGGTGGTAGGACACTTATTCTCATAGGTAGCTTTCTGTCCCTGGCGCTCTCATTTCCCCAGGTTGTTGGGAGGATCCTTGGCCATAATGGGGCCTGGCATGAGACCCTAATAGGGGCCTGCTGCTTTAGAAAACGCCACAGTGGTTAACTGAAAGTGCAGGAATAGCCTGGGTGTTGTACAGAAGCCAGAGTTGTGTGCGGGGGCGGGGAGGAGGAGAAGGAGCTTCCTCTTACCAGGGGCTGTCAGATGTTCCGCTTCTTTGATGCAAAGCAACTAGGAGATCTTGGGCAAGCTAAGGCAACTTAGAAACACTAGAAGCTGCAAACAAGATATGCAACACATTGGGGAGTTTCGCTCATGTCCAAAGCCAAAATTAGCTGATTCCTCTTCTGGACTACCTTTTGATTGCTTGTCAGTATCAACGTAAAAATCATGTAAAAACCCAAACGTTTCATACCTTATAAATATTATTTATTACCCAAAAGATGGAGGCATGTGTGGGGTGAAATGGGGGAAACAGGGTAACTCCCTTCACAAGAGTAAACCTTTCAAAGTGTTCTTCCATGGTGAACTTATTTCAGAGAAGGGATTCTCATTGGGTCAAGGTTGTGCTCCAGGAATGGTGCCTGGAGTTCATTAGTAAATTCATTTAAAAATAAAAATCTGCCAGCCTTCATTTACTCAGGGGAAATGGTTACAAGGCTATGCTCAGTCTCACAAAGCATGAACCCCAGTGAATTCAATTCCACCGGCTGGAACTGTGGCCTCGGCCTTTCCGAGCCACGCTCTTGGATGAGTGAGTGAGCAGGGACTGTGGGGACTGAGGACATGAGCTCACAGCTGTCTGCGCCAGAAACTGGTCTCTAGCTGGTTTTGGGTTGAGGAGTTGAGATCACTCTTTCCTTTGCACAAATCAGAACATCCACTCCCTCTGAAATTCAGGGCATATTAAGAGTGCTGATTGGATGTGTTTCTATGTGTTGTGAGCACGTGGGGGAAATAATGCTGACACAGTGGGTGTGTGCTTGGGCTTACGTCGCTGACACCATTTCTCTGTGTGTGTGTTACACAACTGACATGGTTTGGAGCATCTGAATGGAATAACATGATTGCCCATGGTATTGCACATCTCCAATCCCAAATAAACACGATGGCAAAAACTAGACAAAAATGTGGAAAGAATAATAAATCACACGATGTCACTGAAGTCATGCAAAGAGGGAAAATAAAAGATTAAAAAAAAATGGGCAAGCACCAGACACCATAAATGAAAAAAACAAAAAAAAGCCAATGCATACAATTCTAAAATCATTCTTACCTTCTTCAGTCATTGTGTCATAATATTTTAGTTTTCCATATGATCCAAGTTCTACAACATCACAGTAAAAGACACAAAGATAAGGAACGAGCTGTAATGCAAGAACTTTGTTTTTACACATTCTTAATTAATCAGATTCAGAGTTATACTGTCAAATTCCGCAATCGTTAACTATATAGAGATGTGCAAACATGGGCCATGTGGCAGACAGCTTTCACGGCCCATTTTCAGAAATCACTTAAAATATATTATTCTACTGGGGGTAGGATGTGCCCTGCATTACAGAATAGGACACAGTGATTTTGACATCCCATGAAACAGAGTAGTTGGCAAGTTCACACCGGGTCTAGCCTAGCCCTATAGTTTGTATAGAGGTGATGCTCTAAGGGAAAGGGCCAAACGAGGACAATGTCCAGGCCCAGTGGGGCTTGAGGACTGGGAGTCCTTGCCATGGGACAGCAGGCCCAGAAATTCATTTCCTAGCTCCTCTCCAACAGAACCACTTCCTAGAGATTAAGGAGGCTACCTGGGAAAACCCAAAATGCAAAACCAGGTTCTGAACTCCGTGTTCACTTTTATCTCATAGATCAGATAGAAAACACTGAATACCATGAGTGCAGCCTGCTGACAAGAGCTGAAAAAGGTGCGGAGTGCTCTGGAAGAGGGAAGCCACCTGGCTCAGGCAGGTGACAGAGCAGCCCCATCTCCCAGCTTGAGGCATCGCCTGTGGCTCCTTAGACTGCAGTGGGGAGGGCCTATCAACAGCTCCTCCTGTGCGCAGATCACCAAAGGACTCACTGTCACCGACACCACTGGCAGAAAGCAATGCTGTGCTGAATCATCTGGGGATGCTGAATCAGCCTGGGTTGGGGAAGAGAGGAGGCCGGGACGCGCCATTTCTGTTTCCTTAGTTCCATTCTAAAATAGAAACTTTAATTCTTGTTCATCTGAAAATTCCAGATTGTTTTAAGCAACATTGTGAGTAGGTTAAAAATATTTTTCCCGGTCATAACAACACTCTCCCAATAAACCTCAAGAAATTAATTAGACTCAAGAGATATTCCTGTGATTCTGCAGAAAGCCTCCATGGCTCATTAACTTAGGACGCCAATGAAAACCCACACATGAATCAACTAGTAATTGATGGGTTTTGTGTGCAAGATGAAGGATCCAGCTTAAAAGACAATAAGACATATCCTTCATTTTACATTTATATTATACATTATAGAATATATATATAGTATGCATATATCTATATCTGTATCTTTACCTATATCTATATACATATTCTTTTTCCATGCGCCTAAAATTTTACTAAAGCTATTTTAACACACCGATACAAAATTATGCCTTGGGGAGAAAAATCACCTCATCCTTATGCTTCTGCAAAAACCTGCCTACTCTGGATTTTGTAGCTACATGACAAAAGGTGCAAGCACTTCAATAAGAAATTGAATTTTGTGTAAATAACAAGAAAGTCTTTTTAATGACTTCTGGGGATTGATTCCGCAGAATATAATTTTTTTTGGGGGGTATTTTAAGAACAGTAGTCTACTATATATATGACATTGCACAAGCTCGGAATTCCGAAATGATCTAAATACCTTCATAAATATTAAACACACGTTCATGGTAGCTTTACACGTAATACACGCACAAGCGCGTGTGTAAAATCTTAGAGTAAGTTGATGAATTATATCAGCCAACTAATTTTTTTGTAGCCTCTCCTCCTCTCCTGAGGTAAAGCAGTAGCATAAGCAGCTGGCATTCTCTGTTCTTTGCTCAGGAAACAGAACGTGGGCGGCTCTGTGTTTGTAAAGTTGGGTGTAGACCATATTCTACACAGGAAAGATACACCATTGCAATTTTATGGATCTGTCTTTTTAGATGCAAACCCTCCATATACGCATACGCATACACGTTTTCATGTATCACTTCCAAACTGTCAAACATCTGCTTGTGGCAGATGTGATTATTTTTTACCCCACCTCTTGTGGAATCAGGTATAAATAAATACAAACATAGTCTGTAATTATTTTATTTTTATATCGTGGAAATTGGAACTGTTCATGTCCGACAATGCTCACACGTTGTTGCTGCTGTGGCAATGTCTAGATGGTTTCTTGACTGCTTCCTTGGATGAATGGGACAGAGGGATAAGAACTGAAAGGAACATACCAAAAACGAGGCTAAGGGTGGTGGAAGATAAGGAACAACAGTAGTGAAAAACCAAAATACAACAGGTGACACAGCAACTCGAAGCACAGTGAGGAAGCAGGGCAAGGTCAGAGTACCTGCTCAAGTGAAGGCAATTATGTTTGTTGCTTACTAAAGCAAAGGCAGAAAAGAATGAGAAGGAAGCCAGTGTGCTAGAACAGTCTTGAATGCACACAGCAACAGGATGGTGAGATGGTGGGCTCAGTATTCCCATGCTTTCAAGTGGTTAGGACAGCATCCTAGGGTAGGTGGGGGTGCATCTCCAAGAGCTGGTGGCTCTCATTTAGGGGGGCACGAAGAGGGGTGTCACATGCGACTAGGATGAACACAACATGTACACGTAAGCCAGAGCACATCGTGCACCTGATTGGTGTCCTACAGACAATGAATGCCTCATGGAGAGTGGTCTTAGCCACTGTGGCCTGAGAGGGCCTGAGAGGCATGAATGAAAATTCACCAGCAAGGGGAAATGGCTTCCAGTCAGCACACTTCCCACAGAAATTAACCAAGGTTCCTTTACACCATTGGATCAGGATTCTAACGGGGCCTCATCTAAGCTGAGTTTCTCTGGGATAGGAGGCAGTGAAGGAGTTCAAGAGAGGGCTGTTTAATCCCATCTAGCAACATCCATTATGTCAACGGAGCAAGAGGTAGCCAGGATCGGAAGAGGGATGAATCACCAGTGAATATCATCCTGGGTACCACCTGGTGTCTCTTCACTGTAACATATCTCTAAGAAGCCCACACAGCCTAAGAAAAAATTCCAGAACCCAGTGGTTGGTGCTGGAGCTGAGCCTATAAGCCGATTGTGAATGCTGCCTGTCATGGCGACCCCCCCCCACCCTTGCTTTCATGCCATTTGGATCGTTGTGGCCACAGGCATCTTGCTCCCAGATCTGTAGGAGGGATGAAGTATTTCCACTTCCTTCCAGGTCCTGCCGGCAACATAACAACCTGCTTTAAGGTATCTCCTGATTCCTGTCCATACTTCATGATTGGTAAGTCAAGGGAAGGGTCTTATCTTCAGTCTCAAAGAATCTATGAATAAGAATTCATGTTTTGGGTTCCTAATCTCCTTTCCTAAGAAGGGCATGGACACATATTTCTCCTTCCAACACTGACTTTCTCAGCTCCACTTTTGAGGGTTTTGGCATTCTCAATCCTTTTTTCAGCAAACGTCCCCAGATAGGTGGAGGAGAAAAACGACTTCTCACCTTTCAGGCCTCAAAATTCTGATCTATAAGACAGAAATTCAATAGAAGCATCTATGCTGAGTTCCTTTTATTGGAATGAAAAACAGAGGTAGAGAAATCAGTGAGAACAAGTATTTATCATTTAAGTGTTAGCTGACAGGAAAAAAAAATGATTAATTTGTTTATTGTTTTTTAATCAAAGAGCTTTATTTTTGGTACTGGTTTGGACTGCAGGTGGAGACCTAAAAATTAAGGCTTTCTCAATACAAATGGGTGGTAGTCTCTCAGTAAAGTTGCCTAATACCTATCAAGAAGGTGTGTGCAGATACTGGATTATATCACAACCATGGAAGGATTATTTTCAGTAGCAAATGGAAGTTAAAGACATGGGCTTTGCAACCAGGGTGTAGGCTCGAATCCATGGTCTGCCACTTATTAGCTGTGTGACTTTGAGCAAATTGCTTGTCCTCTAAGCCTTGGTGTCCTCAGCTATATAGGGGCATAATTGTATCTATCCCATAATGCTGGAATAAAGAGTAGTAGATAAGACAACAACTCCCAATAAGCCACCAGGGATGGGCAGCTTTATTGCCGCAAGAACCCCAAGAAGCGTGAGGAACCCATGGGACACAGAGCAGAGCATTTAGAGAATCTGGTATTTTACACAGGTTTGTTAAAACAAATTCAACACTACTTAAAGAGGTTTTACACAGATATCTGCTGCTCAACAACAAAAGATATTTTGCCACATCGGGGCCAGCATATAAAAGAAATTTCTTCATCAGTCCTGCTCTTCGACTCTTGGATCTATGCAGAATGCCAAAATTTGGACTGTAACCATTGCAATAGCATGTGACCATTCATCTGACCACGAGTGTTCCAGCTTGGGACCTTGGCAACTTCCCTTCTGATATTTGCACACAAGCCTGTCTGTCCAACTAGGCTGTCCATATGTCGGAGGCAGAGACCCTCTTCCTCTTAGATCCCTTCCAACGGAACCTAGAACAGTGCTTTTCTCTTATCACATGCTCTCCTCACATTTCTTAAATAAAGTATGTAAGTGCCCAGCTCCCGAATGACACTGAGGTTTTGGATGCTTCGTTTTGTTGAACTTCCCTAGAAGCTAAAGTCAGGAAGGCAGGCGCGAATGCCTGAAGTTTCTTGACTGACGATACCATGATAGCATCATCAAGGTTAAGAGTGCTTCTGAGTGAGATAGACAAGATAGCTAATTCAGAGCAGTGGCTCTACTCCTTATGAGCTGGGTGATCCTCCCTGGGCCTTGATCTCCAGTAAAATGGGGACAAGAACAGTAAGTACCTATGCTCAGAGGGGTTTTTGGAGAATCAGATGAGAACAAGTATAGAAAGCACTTTGCATTGGGGTGACACAGGCATCCTTAGCAATTAGTACCCCTTTTCATTGTCTGCCAAAGCTCCCACATGAACATCAACTCAGCCTAGCAGGGTGTTACTGAATCCCCTTCAATCTGATTATCTCCGTGGACGAGCACCAATGTCAATGTCTATACTTGCCATACAAGTCAACAACACCCCCCCCAGACTTCTTCCCTTAAACGCGAGGGAAACTGTCAGAAGAAAAACTTTCAGTTTAGTGAAAGGCTCCCCTGGCTCACTTCCAGAACCGTATTTTGCAGTTTTAGCCCAAAGTGTTTTTTTTTTTTTTAATTTGTGAATTTATTTTCATTATTGAGATTTTGTGAACGGGTGGCTATGACAGTCGAGCCTTTGTAATTTCCCATCCCACTCCCCAACATAAATGTAGCATTTATATTTGTAGAGCTATTTAATTCTTAAGTTTCTTGCGGCATATCTGGGTTTACCTTTTTCTTGTCTCCTCATGTGAAAAACTTGCATCACAATAAACCTGAGTTCTGAGTTAAAAGGTATTTTCTAATGCAGCCTGATTTAAAGCTTTGTGTTTGATTTCACCTCAAAAAAAGGCTGCTTGAACCACCAGAATTAATTGCTTCCCATTACAAGGCTTTCTTTGGTCATTATTCTTTTATATCAAATCCATGCTGATGCAAGTAGTTTTTTTTTTTTTTTTAACTTAAAAATAACCTTTAAAGACTGAGGTTAAATGAGGAAACAACCATGAATCCTCACTTCTTACTCAAGTCAGAAGGAAAGGAATATTTTAACCTTCAAATTCTCACAAGAAGCTTTCAAAGTACTGACTCATCACAGAAGCTCTGCTCACCATTCCATGGAGGGGAATGATGCTCATGTGTTAAGCTTCCCTAAGAGGCTCCTAATGTGTACACGCTTGCCCAGGGACAGCTGTACTTCACATGTGGCAACACACATATGTCACACACAAGGTGTCAACAGAGATGATCCTGCTCTATGGAGTTCTTTTCACATCTGACTCCTCCCGATCTATGCTAGTGAGTACTTCTTTTTCTTCTATGAGACGAAAACCTCTCACTTAGGCTTTTGGACGCCAGGCAACAATGGAGCAAATGAAAATAAAGGGCAAAGTGGTGGGTGATCTTCCATCAGCTACTGAGTTTCAACAGGATTTGGGAACACTCCTCTCAGAAATTCATCACCTGAGTCTCACGCCCTTGGGATCGAGCCCCTTCGTGAAACACTCTTCCTTTTAAGCTTCCTGCAAACCTAGACACGTTGGTTTGTTACGGCTCTTAGTTTTGTTTCCCACACTCGCCACATGTATTTCCGTTTGTGTCCTTCTGCTGACGTCATTCTGAGGCCCCAGCTCCCAGGAAATACTGATGTTACATCGGGAGTCAGAATGGTCCCCGGCATCTGGCCTGGTGTCTGGAGCACAGAAGACATTCTGACAAAGCATGAATGAACCACAGGGTCCAGGTATGTAGGTGAGCAAAGTGGGCTGGGGACAATGACAGGGAATGGTGTGATGATGGACAACTGGACAGTGCATGCGTAAAAATGGGCAGTGGCCACGCACCTTAATGCAGGTATAGCGTTGATCTGCTGACTATTCCAGGGAAGCCAGACACCTGGATTTTAATGTGAAAACTCCTGAGTTTTAAATGTTGGCGACAAATTCCAAATTAAAAAAACACCACCTGGGTCATATTGGGCTCATCGATTTGCAATCTTTGGTTTAAAATTGGGCTGCTCTGTCTTTTAAATATTAGTTGGATGGATGAATGAATGAACAAATGAGACCAACTAGGCTCTTTGAACTGGGAAGGGTTCTTGCTTACATAACCTTTCTCCAGAGGGTCAAGGACTTGGGCTCACTTCCTTGTCTGTTTCAAAGCTTACATTTGTGATGCAGGTACTACAATCTGCTCATCTGTGGCTTAGGAACAAATCGAACCTCATCACCTCAGGCTCCTCTGGGACCACCAAGGTGGATCTCACGTCAGGTCCATGAAGCAGCTATGATCTGTGACTGTCCTTCTATATGCATGTTCTTGCCCAGCCGGCTCTGCCACACAAACAATGGTTTTTTTGTTTTGTTTCAAACACTATTTTGGGAAGGAATGGAAGTTGCCCATTAGGTGTAACTGTTCCCAATTATCTTTCAGGGAACTATCTGGGTTAGAAAAATACAGTGGAAGGTTCTGAGAGGTAAGTTAGGACCACAGATGGAGGTGCCGTATAATTACATGGGAATTATCATCCTCGAACAGTGAACAATAATGTGTGGTCATCACTGTGGATCATCCAGATGGTTCATAATGAAATGCCCAAGTGAGTCCCCAGATACTCTGACTTCTTATAAATTTGTCACCTAATTTGCAGCCTTGCTCCTCTGTGGTGTTGCTTAGCAATATCAATGGTTACTGATTTCTGTCCTGTGAGAAGCTGACTTGGGCCATATTTCACTGTAATTTACATGCTCTGGATGATCAAACAAGAAAAATGGGACCTGGATGTGCTGATCTGTTGCTTTCCTTTTGAGGTCGGTTGGGGGAGGGGGAGAGCACAGGATAGAGCAAGCAGGTTTCTGGAAAGTAATTTTAAAGAAAAGCAGTAAGCGACCTAGGCAGGAGAATCAACCCCAATGGTGTGGTTAAAAAAAGATTTCCCGAGCTTTTATGAGTATCCTTTTAATCACGTAATTAAAAACCTCAATGACAACCTTAACATAATTTTAAACACTGATACTTTGTCAGAGTGGTTTTTTTCCCCAAAGGGATGGAGAAAAGCAAGTGATGATATAGCATAACAGCTATATCATTTATAGTTTGGAGCCCTACAGACTTAACAACCAGGTCTGCTATGTACTAGCCCTGACACCTTGGGCATGTTACCTAACCTCTCTGATACTCAGTTCCTTCACTTACATAAAATGGGACCAATAACAATTGTCTTGTAGGGCTGGGGTGAGGATTACAGGTACTTAACACATCACTGGCACATAATATTCATTAAACATATGGTAGGTATTATTATGGCTTTAAAATATCAGGGGCGCCTGGGCGGCTCAGTCAGTTAGGCAGCCGACTCTTGATCTCAGTTCAGGACTTGATCTCAGGGTTGTGAGTTCAAGCTCTGCATTGGGCTCCATGTTGGGTGTGGAGCCTACTTAAAAAAAAAAGTATCTGTTGGTTTTTCCTTCGAAGAGATATCATTCTTCTGATCTTTACAAAATCAGAGAGAACCTGATATCAAGACACCTTCTCATCATCATGCAGAACATGGAGGTCTTGTAGCATAGTGTAAGTTTTGGAATCAATAGATGTGGGTTCTAATCCAGACTTTAATTCTTTTTTTTTTTTTTTTTTGAGAAAGACAGAAAGAGTGTGAATGGGGGAGAGGGGCGGGGGCGGGGGGAGAGAGAGAATGCTAAGCAGGCTCCATGCTCAGCATGGAGACCAGCATGAGGCTTCATCTCATGACCCTGGGATCATGACCTGAGCTGAAATTCAGAGTCAGGTGCTCAACTGACTGAGCCACCCAGGTGCCCCCAGACTTTAATTCTTATTAGATACATGATTTTGTAGTAAGATAGTCAGTCTTTCAGAGCCTTAGTTTCCCCATCAGAGTACTAATTCTAGAACTCCTTATTGTATTGTTGTAAGATACTTTACTTGATGTCTGGAACATTGGAAGTGCTCCATAAATGGGAGCCATCATTCTTTAACTGTGCCAAAGCCCAGTGAGTGATGAGTATCCAGGCTAACATAAGTCACAAGAAATGACCACCTACCATTAGAAACTTGTTCTAACATCCTTTCACAAGCTCATATTGGAGAAGAAACAGATAAATGGAGAACGACAAAAATAATGACCCATTATATCATGCCGAAGGAAGTCGATAAATGTTATATTCTTTTTTTCCCTTTTCCTTTTTTTTTTTTTTAAAGAGAAGGCACACATGTGTGAATTGGGGAGGGGCTGCGGAAGAAGGAGAGAGAGAACCTTTTTTTTAAAAAAAAATTTTTTTTTCAACGTTTATTTATTTTTGGGACAGAGAGAGACAGAGCATGAACGGGGGAGGGGCAGAGAGAGAGGGAGACACAGAATCGGAAGCAGGCTCCAGGCTCTGAGCCATCAGCCCAGAGCCAGATGCGGGGCTCGAACTCACGGACCGCGAGATCGTGACCTGGCTGAAGTCGGACGCTTAACCGACTGCGCCACCCAGGCGCCCCAGGAGAGAGAGAATCTTAAGTAGGCTCCACACCCAGCATGGAGCCCAACGAGGGGCTCTATCTCATGACCATGAGATCATGACCTGAGCTGAAATCAAGAGTTGGAAGCTTAACAGACTGAGCCACCCAGGCGCCCCTGTCATATTCTTTTGTATAATCTGACATCAAGTACATGGACACTGTTAGTATTATTTAGAGAACGTACAGCTCAGGGAAAGAGATAATATAAAGATCTTTACGTTTTGATTTTCAAAAGGAAGGCTCAAAAGGGACTTCAGCTGTTTAGGAAAGTGGTATTGTTGAGTGGTTGAGAGAGTGAATTCTGGGGGCCAACAAATCTGGATTTGAATATGGCTCCATCAATTACTTCTCTTGTGTCCTTAGGCAAATTATTTAATTACCCTAACTTTCAGTGTCCTTATCTATAAAATGTTATAATAGAAGTTCCTATCTCACAGGGTTGATGTGAAAATTAAATGAGTTAATTTAATAAAATGCTTAGCACAGTGTCTGGAACATAGTAAGTGTGTAATATAATCACACTTCATACAATCATAGTAAGTGTGTGGTTCTTATAATTACCCCTGTGAGCATCTATCCAGAGTTTTGGCTAAATCTTTGATACTTTCTCTGGTGTCTTCTTTTTCAGCTGGAGTTTCCAAAGACAAAATTATATTGTCACAGGTAATGAAAAACTATAGTTGGAATAGCAAAGAACACAGAATATCAGGTACCATCCATATAAAATTTGGAATTTATCTCTTATTTCAGAAAATATGCCTGAGCCCTACTAATGGCAAGTTTCTAAAACATGTTTTCAATAAATTTTTGTGTGTGTGGGTAAAGGGTTAGGAAGCTAACAGTTTCACTAATGACATATTCTAACATCTTGGGCACATTTACGCATCTCTGGAAACTGAAAGGGTATGTTTACAAAACCAAGCAAAATGTACTTCTTGACTGAGTCTTATCAAATTTGGGGTGCAGGACACTGACACATATCTCGGTCTTTAAAGTGGCCAAACACTCCATTCCATTTTCCTGCTCCTGCATTCTTTTTTTTTTTTTTAAAAAAAAAGGACTTATAAAGTGGTGTATATAGATAGGCCCACCATTTTCTTTCATAGACATAGGGGCTTGGTTCTATTACATATGACCAAGATCCACAGGGTGGGGCCCTAGATGTTACTGAAGCTTCCACATCATAAGCCACACTCACAACCCAACCGGTCAGGAAGCCCTATCAGTTCCACCCCTAAATATCCTCAATTCTGTCTTTTCTACTCCATTCCCATTGTCCCCGCCTTAGTCCGAGGCTCTTGCCATACTCTTATTTGAACTTTCAATTCCTAATCTTTCTCACCTCCGACTGTCTACTCTCACCTATGTTTCACACTTTCCAGGGGAATGTTTCAAAACACAAAACCAAAAAACAACAGCTCCAAATCCTACACTTTTTGTGTTGGACTTTTATTAGGTTTCCTAGTTTATTCAATCCTTTAGAACCCAGTTCTGAGGCTCCCTCCTGCAGGCAGCATCCCTGAACGCCCCCTGTCCCTAGTGGGAGTCACGCCCTCCTGTGTGTGTGTTCCAAGTACGTACTTTTGTTGTGTGCTCATCAAATGTACCTTAACCTATTTGCTTTCTGCCCTATAGGGCAAAGAATCATCTTACTCATTTTGTTAATTTTAGCACCCAGCAGAGTTCCTGGCACTCTGTAGGTGTTCAAATGCTGCTGAACTGAATTAGATCTCTATTCAATAGTGCACTGTTAATCTTCTTCAGCCTAGTTACCTTCAGTACTGACACCTATGGTTCCTTCCATTTTAGCGTTCTAACCCTGCAGTTTCAACTATTCTGTTTTCAGTAACTCTGCAGGGAGGAAAATGTATGTGGCCTTAACTCTTGGAATCCTTTTCATTGCCTCCATAAAGTAGGAGGATTTACATCACGCACGAGTGCCATCAGTAGAGTCTTTAGCACACAAAAGACAAAATGGCAGGGATACCTTGGAAATGGAGATGGAAAAAAACACTGGTGCAGAGAATGGATACTGCATGCTGGCTAGAGAACAACTTGGATGTTCTCCTGGATCCCATCTTGCAGCCTGGCTGGATTCAGTGGTTTTTGCCAGACAGAGAGAATCAGTGCTAAATTATATCCAGCCATTGGGTCAGCACAGCTGAGTTTCTACCCTGTGATGTACTGAGCATCAAACATTATCAGAAAAGTATATAAGGAAAGCATCCTAGGGGAAGAAAGGAAAAACAATAAAATGAAAAAACAAAATAAAAGAGAAAACTCCAGCCATCTAAGGGGAGAAAAGGGCAAGAGATAAGGGAGAAGCCTGAGAAGTTAAGAGAATTTGAGAAAAGAATGAAAAAGAGGGAAAAAAGACTGTGAGACAGACAGGAAATTAATGCCACCAACGTGGAAGTAAATTAAAAGTAACAACTATTCTTTTTTAAAAATTAAAAACGTTTTCTTTTAGAGAGAGAGAGAGAGTGAGCATGAGTGGGGAAGAAGGGCAGAAGGAGAGAACCTTAGGTGCCACGTTCAGTGCGGAGCCCAATGCGAGGCTCGAGGTGGGGCTTGATCCCATGACCCTGGGATCATGACCTGAGTTGAAATCAAGAGTTGGTTGCTCAGCCAACTGAGCCACCCAGGTGCCCCCAAAGTAAAAACTATTCTCATAATTAACTATCCTATGCTTTAGTATTGTCCATGATGTCATTTTACTGATTACTTGGATCCTTACCACAATAGAAACAATCACCCCAAATTATGAAGAATTTAAATCATCAAATTTAAAGTGGGAAGAATATTCATGCAATCCCCTAAATTCCATTTAAGTGTAAATCCATTTACCATTACTCTTACTTAAATGCCATATTGTGTAAAGTGGGACTATACAAGTGAGTTTAAAGTCCAGATGTAAATATAGGGCAGAAGATTAAGATATGTTTCACAAATAGTTCATCCTCCTCCTTAGATTAAATAGCAAATGACTGCCAGTGAAACACAGATCTGATGATGTCAGAGGAGGCAAGGACCTTCTTATCCCATGTCTATAAACGGTGGCCTAATGATGTTTCTGTAGGATTAAAAAATTAGTACAGTAATTGCTTTTCCAGATTTGTATCGATACTTTAGAAAGAGGAATTTTATTTTTAGTCTGCTGACTGTCTGAAAGCCATGGACCCCAGGATGGAATCAGGACTTTTTGGAAGGAAATGAGTTAAGTACCATGTCATATGACTTCCTTCTTGTTGTACAAAGGACAGGAGAACTTGGTAAACACAGAGACTAGGACTATACAGCTTCAGGATGACTTTGGTTCCACTAAAGGCCAGACTACCAAAAAGACCAGTTCCCATGTTATGTTCTAGGTAGGTATCATGGGATCTAAACAATTGGCATGTGGTAAATAGGCATCTTTTGAAGGGAAGATATAGAAAAAATAATTCAGTAAGTTACTACTGAATTACCAAAAAATACCTGAAAATATGATGATTGCAAGAAAAAAAAAGAAGAGCTGAAAGCAATTTGACAAATACCTGCACAGAACTGACGATGTGCCAGGCAATACTCTGTGTGCTCTATGAATAGCACTGTAGTGAGTATACTTTCTAGCCCTAAGAGATATGATTATCTTCCCTGCTGTACAAAAGAGGAAGCCAAGCTAGAGAGAAGTTAAATAATGTGCCGAAGGTCATGCAGCAAGTTAGCGGCAGAGCTGGGATTTGAGCCAAGGTGGCTGGCTTCGCAATGGGTCTAACAACTACGCTCCTCTTCCCGTGGGTCTGATGGGAAGTAGCCACCATGAACGCCCCCAGTAGGGGAGAGAGCCCATCGAAATTGGCATGTTGTATGATACTACCTTCAAGCATCAAGAGTCGCCTCCTCATTATCTCTCACTAGGGTACACTTCTGAGGTCTAGAAAAGAGTAAGTTTTTCTAGCAAGGAAACTCTGCATGGCATATTGTGTCATACATGGAAAGGAAGGTGATTAACTGGATGAAGTGTTTTTCAGAAATGGCAGAGGAGAATTTCCATCACAAATAATTTTATGGAATGAAACAGACTCACTATGACTGTTAAGTCCTGGCAATGATGGTTGTTTTGGCCTAAAGGTCATAGCATTGAAGCAAAGCTGCACTTGCTATTGGTTACTTGGGATTACGTGCTGCTGCCCTGGGAAGTAAGGAGAGAAATCACCACCCCAGAAGGAGCCACGTAGGTTACCGCAACTACATTTCTGAGGCTCAGATTCAGCAACCTCATTTAAACTGGTTTTCAGGAAGTTGTCTGGGACAAACACTGGCTAATGTTCCCCTAGAGACTTATCAATAGTGGGGGCTTGTAAAAAAAAAAAAAGTGTTTCCCAGTGGAGTAACCACTCACATCAGCTTGCAAGAGGAGTGTGTTTGTAAATGAATGAATGAATGAATGAATGAATATATGAATCCACACACAAAGAAGAAATCAACCTGATGTAGACCCAGAAGCTTTATGTAAACAACAATCTTGCTTGACTCTTGATGTGTGTGAATGTGTGTATGTGAGTGTGTGTGCGTGTGCATCATATAGTCTCATTCAAACCCCTCGACAACCCAAAGAGGACAGTTTGGTGTGGGTGAGGAAATTCTTTTTAACGAGTGAGGTGAGGAGGACAGATTTGGGGGATCTGATATCATGGGATCAGAGGAAAACAGATCCTGACAGCAGCTTTAGGATTTGTGTTTACAACATTATCAATATCCAGAGGTGAGCGCCCCCACAGCACACAACCCAGACTCAAGAGTCAAAGTGGGAAGGGTCTTGGCTATGATCACAGCAAACTCTCTCCAAACCGAATGCAAATCATCCAGCTTGCTCTCCATTAAGCGAGGCCCTGCTGGTTATTAAACAAGCAGCAGTGTCTTTAGTGTTTCGTTGGCAAGAAAACACGTTTGAATGCTCTCTTATCACAGATGATATTTATATATCGGTACACATTTTGAATGGGCAGTCAGTAAAATCAAAGTACATTTTCAGTGGTTGCTCCCATCCTTTGGTCGCCACATCATCATGCCTGTGACAGCTGCTCACTATCTCTGGAGCTCTGAGTCCTTCCTCTGAAAGGAGTTCTAACTGCATCTTTTGAGCATGTGATAAGTTAAAGAGAACAAAGATAAAGCTGTAAGATTATGGATGCTTCCATGTCTTTTTCCTTCTTCGTGCTATGTTTAAACTCAAGTGCTATCAAAATCAGATTTTTGGCCACATTCCTTTGTTGCCTTTACTTCAAAGCAAGCCTTCTTGAAAGAGAGAGCATTAGAGAGAGAGACAGAAAGGGAGAAAACGCCTGTCCATACTCAAAATCCTTGATTTCAATAAGACCACTCACATGCCCTTCATGCCCCAAATGAAACTCATTTATGATGTGTACAGCCCAAAGAGAGATTCAGTTTCAATCATCTTTGCCATTCAAATCCAAGAGTAATGCTTTACTATTCCGCAAATACAGGAGCTATTTGACTTGTCCCTGTGTTTGCTCTGTGAGAGGCATTAATAGTCTGTCTTCCTCTACCCAGGCATTTAAACTACTACCATCTCCTTAAAAACACGGCTGGGAGATTGGATTTTCTTCTTCTCCAGTGAAGATTTTTCACTCCGGTTGTCTACTCACTTACCAGCTGAGGCTGCATGCAAACATTTTTCTTGGCTAACGTAAAGTGATCTATGACTTGGGATGAAGAGAAAGGTTACGATACTGCCTTTCAGGGATAACTTCCCCACATTTTGAATGAAATAGGCATGAAAATGACTTTCTTCTGGGATCAAATGACAACTTATGAAAACTCATATTGAAGCTCTTTTTAAAAATAGAAGCTAGGGAAATAACAAGTTCTGCTGTTTGGTGAGAAAAAAAGAAAACCCAGCAAGCAAGTGAACGTTTTTAATCTTAGTGTCAGCTTCAAGTTAGCACTAAATGTATATGTTAAAGAATTGGAATGATTTTACAAAATAGATGTATGGCTATGTGTGCAGAAGATGTGTGGCTATAGATGGGAGTCCTGGGTACGTGGAAAACATTCAGGCTCTGACGGCAAACTCCGGAGCTAAGTGACTATGAGCAAGTAATGTCACTCTCTGTACTTCAGTTTCCTCAGAGATAAAACACACAAAAATTCCAAAGCCACTGTTCAGGGAATTACTGAGATGACTATCAGGTGGGGGGGCACAGTGTGCCCAACTAATTCTACCCTCTCGTTTTCCCTCTTCACCATCTGGAAGACCCTTCCCGTCCTACACTTGAGTCACACACACGCACAGGTATGGTAGACACAGACACAGACGCACACACACCCCTAGTGCCCCTTGACATGAGGAGAGACTGCCAGAAAGTTAATTCAGGGGTCAAAGAGCCACATACGTGCCTGCTCATCCCAAAGGAGTCCCCATTCTGGTTGGGCCAACAATACTAGTTTTGGATCTCCAAGCGCACCGGTTCCAATGCCTTGAATTCCTGCCTTCTTCCCTGCCTGCCCGGGCTCCTCGCCTCCTTTGAGAACCACAAGCTTTCTTTAGGCACACTCTCCTGCTGCCTCTGCCTTCAGGTTCACGCCCTGAGGTAACCTTCAGATCCGGCAAGCAGCGATCACCCACGTCGTCGAGTGTTTACTCCAGCCACCACTGTGCTCAAGGCTCTATGTGCCCCGGCATGGTTGGCCAGTTTGGTTTATTCACCTGCACTTGTCACAGTGTGATGCTGCCTCCATAAATGTGTACTTCCACTGCTTCAGGGCTGAGGACCTTGTTCCTTCAAATAAATGATGCGAGTGCTCTAGGAAGTCCCTCTCTATCCCATAGAGTGCTCCACTTAAGAGCGATGAAAAGATTCCTGAGGACAGGGGTGCTCCCCTCTTACTCCTATTGGTAAGGGGCTCCTCTGGGGTGTCCCCAGCTGCCTCCTCCTTCTGCCAAATACTTCAACCAGAACATCCAAAAGCTGCAGTCTGATCTCTGATGGGGGCGCATTTTCCCTTTCTGTTCTTTGTGAAAAGTGTCTTTGCTGTTCTTCTTTATTCTACATGAATTTACAAATCGAGTTGATGAAGTCACATAAAATATCTTTTTGGGATTTCAATTAGGACTGAGTTGCATTGAGAGTTTAACTGAGGGAGAACTGATATCTTCATTAAATATCAACACTGAGATCGTCTGTGTTCTTCGGGTTTTTGCTATAAAGTTCTTAAACATTTCCTTTGGGTTAATTCTTGGTACTCGATGGCTTTGTCGCATTTGTAAGTGGTGTCTTTATTGCTTTTATGTTTATTATCACCAATCCAGAGGAAAGCTCTTGAATCGGGCACATTGCTAAAATCGGGCACATCTTTCTGTTATTTGACATGAGTGAACTCTTAATAGTTCTACACTGTTATTTAAATATATTTTTACTCTTCCCTCTGGGAATTCTTTTGAACAAAGGGTTCTGCTGTTAATTTTTTTTTTAAGTTCGAAAACCCATGGGAAAGATGGTGAAAAGACCAGATATTTGCTACTCATTTGTGAGGTTTTGCATTGAGATGTCCCAGAATTCAGGTCACTGAAGCAGCTTGTTCACCACCCACTGCCTGAGCCACACTGATAAAGCATAAGACGGACACGGGATGTCACAGTAACTACTGGAGGGGAGTTGAGGGAGCAAAATTGTCCTTCAGGAAGCCAGCAGAAAGGCTCCCAGGACACTCCCCTAACCAGTCTGAATGAAGGTAACATGAATGGAAAGTCACGACAGCAGAGGCAGGCTCTGGTAATGTGAAGTGAATTTGCAAAGGGAAAAATTTCCCTGTCTTTCTAACAGCAAATAAGCTAGGTATGAGCACAGTGTCATTTTCAGACATCTCCTCATGGGATTCTGAAGATTTTGTTACAAAAAACAGCCTGAGGGGAATTGCATACAAGGCACGGGGCAGCTTTTCTAAACTGCCTCAAACCCTATAGTTAAATAATCCTTCAGTTCAATGATAGGTCATTAGGCAAGTATTTTTCTGACTTTTGTGTTTCCATCAGGTGCACTTATCCGTTAGATTTTGCTGGTAATAATGAAATTGTTTTTACCATGAAAAAATGTAAGTCAAATTTTAAAATTCCACAAGGAAGGAAAAATTACTGGAATTGTAGAAGATAATTCCAGAACCCAGAGAGACTGAATGAGGAACTTCTTTTGTGATTTCCTTCTCAAATACAATTTAACACAAAAGGACGTGGTAGATGCTATTTTACAGGCATTTGGTTTTGTACAATGGATGGAAGGCTAAAACAATAAGCTTTTTAGAATTCTGTAGTGATGGTAATCACAATGGGTAATTAGGCCCATGAAATGCAACAAGTAAAGGAACCAAAGGTACAACAAAGGGAAGAAAAGGAAATGAAATCGAAGAACCAAGAGTTTGGAAAGAAAGGCATAAGTGGACAGGAAAACTCACCAAGAAGGCGAGAGGCAGAGAGCAAACATCTCCCGTCACAGCAATACCTCCAGAACCAGAGGGGGACTTAGTCACTCATCCAGCATATAAGGGCCATGCAAGAGGCTGGGGATACAATGGTGGCGAAAGCAGAAATGACTGCTATTCATTCTTGCAGAGACAGCCATCAACTGACTAGGACTTTGCTGGGCACAGTGAGAAAGAGCCCTTTGGCAGGGCACGGGCCAAGACAATTTACAAGGCCAGAGAGATAGAGCTCTCCAGCAGATAAATTATAAAGGCAAGCACTCATTTAAGGCATTCAACAAGTACTATCGGGGTCCATGTGTGCTGGGCCCTGGAGATACAGCTGTCCATGGCCTGTCCTACCAGATGTATTAGCGAGACAGACAGGAAACAACAAGAAAATACATTCATGGTGACGACTGTCACAGAGAAATAATAGACCAGGTCAAGGAAGATCTAACGCTCTGCTTTATTATCATTGTTTTGATTTTGCTACTTTTCAAAGGCTAATCGAGTAA
Source organism: Lynx canadensis (assembly GCF_007474595.2). Taxonomy (NCBI): domain Eukaryota; kingdom Metazoa; phylum Chordata; class Mammalia; order Carnivora; family Felidae; genus Lynx; species Lynx canadensis. Next base: position 44,086,488 of record NC_044315.2, read on the forward strand.
GGCCTCTCTTATCAGGTGGCATTTGAAGGCTGATTTGAAAAGGAAGGGAGGAGAGAAGCCATTTGGACATCTGGGGGAAGAAAGAATATGTACAAAAGCCTTGAGGCGGGAGTGTGCTTGGAGTTTGTGTGAAGGAGCTGGTGGGCAGCCAGAGAAGTGAGGAAGGAGAGGAGGGAAGGAGAGAAGGGGAGGAGGGGAAAGAAGGGCAGAGAAAGGCATAGAGGGAGGGAGGAGGGAAGACAGGCAGGGCTCAGGCGGCCTTTGGGCCACTGGAAGGACTAGGGCTTTTACCGTGGCTCAGACGGTTTTGAGCAGAGGTTGGGCATCTTTCTGTTATGCTTTAGGGGAACCAGGATTCTCAGATGACAAATTTGGGGTGTGCCTTTTCTGGAGGAGGATCCAGGGCCACTGTTTAAAAGTTGGACATGTGGGCCAACAGAGAGCCCTTTAAAACAGAGAAGGGAAACACATTTGACTTTCACAGGGATCTACATGGAGTCCCATGTTTGGGGAGACAGGAGTGCCCCGTTCTGGTTCCTTCGTAAGTTGGAGTGGCCGCCCAGCTCCATTCTGACCTGTGTGGTGTAAGTGGAAGTCTGCTTCTGAGAACACTAAGGTTTTTCTGATGAAAAAAAGACAGCTGCACGGTCTTCTTCCCAGAATACTGGGATGATGAGGGGTGGGGGGCTGGAGGAAAGCAGCTGCCTTCCTATGAGGATGAAGATGGGAGAAACATGCTCTGGATGGAAGAATGAAACAACAGAAGGACACTGTGGTCCTCATGGCAGAGCGGAACTCTGTGGCCAGCCTTGGACTGCTTACTATTGGGCTTCTGGTTAAATAAGAGAAATAAAACCCTAAAAAACTATTAACGCCAATCTGAAAAGGCTATTTCTACGGCATGATTCCATCCTTACGACATTCTAGAAAAGGCAAAACTATGGGGACAATAAAAAGATCAGTGGTTGCCAGGTGTGTGTGTGTGTGTGTGTGTGTGTGTGTGTGCGCGCGCACACACACACACACACGGGAAGCATGTACAGGCAAAGCACAGAGGATTGTTAGGGCAAGAAAATACTCTGATAGTATAATGATGGATATATGTCATTACACATTTGCCTAAACCACAGAATGCACAATGCCAAGAGTGAACCCTAAGGTGAGGAGGCTCTTAATGTGTGTGGGTAAGTGGTGTATAGGAACTCTCTGTACCTTCCTCTCAATTATGTTGTAAACCTAAAACTTCTCTAAAAAAATAAAGTCTTGAAGAAACCTCTTAAATGAAGCCACAGCAATTAGATTCTATTACATGACACCGAACACAATTTTAACTGGAAAATCATTGCCACCAGCCAATGAGCACTAATTTAATGATTCTGGGGTATTACCGTATTGAATGCTCACCATAAGGCTTTGGTAGTGGAACTATCATTATTCCCTTTTACAGGTGAAGAAACCAAGGCCCTAAAAGGTAGAGCAATACCAATCATAAATGTATTCTGGTGGTGCTATCATTATCCCATTTTAAAAGTGGAGAAACTGAGGCCCAATGAGGTTGAGAAACTTGAGCAAGGTCTCAAAGCCAGAGGTTGAACCAAGATTTGAACCCAGGCAGTCTGATTCTTGAGCCACATGCTGACTTTGTTGCTACATAGCCAAACTCTAATGGCATTCCACATGCCTGGTCCCCATGTCAGTGTCTCCAATCTATCACCTAGTCCCTGGGCTCCGCTGGAGTTGCAGAGTTAGCTATGGGATACCTTTTCCTGTGTAGAATAGTAGCCATGTCATCTGGACAGGCAGGTCAATAATAATTCAGCAGCCCAGGGATGAGAGCAAGTTGCGCTGAGGGCTCACAAGAGTGGCTGTAGCTCAAGGTACGGGGGAGGTGATGGGAGGGACCAAGGCTAAGACAGGCCTTGCTGCAAAGCCGTCTGTATAGGAAATTCACATCTTCCAAACTGAATGTATGATTGGTCCAGGGATAGGTCAGAGCTCCCACTGTTTATGCTGGTGTCTACACCAGGAGAACAGGGAACACTGAGTTGGATGTGAGATTACACAAGGCAGCGGAGAAACACAAGAAGTATAAACACAGACTTGGAGTCAGGTAGATACAGGTTCCAACTGTGGCTCTGCCATTTACTGCCTGTATCATTTGGTGAGGCAAGACACAGCCTCTTTACACTACGGTGTCATTCTCTGAATGATGGAGTAGGGCTAGTGCAAGGGTTAAATGAGATGGTTTGTGTAGAGCACTTAACATAGTGCCTGGCTCATAGTAAGCACTCGGCAAATATTAGTTAGTGGTATTATTATTTAGACAAATTGATAGTAGAAGCTATCCAATACGAAAGTGTGACCTCCAGCATCCTTATTTTATATAATGGCTTATTTAGAGAAAATGTTAAAATCAATATGAGACACTGAATTTATTAGAAAGATCAATTCAGACAGCCACACTGTGATCCCAAAGATGGCTAATACTAGCTCTCTAGGGCTTTCTTATAAAAGAAACTCATTCCTTATTCCAACTATTTACACACGCTATGAACAGATACCCTTCTTTCATAAGCAGTGTCCTGTTCATTTTGTTACCCTGGAAAGGCACTGCTCAGTTTTGTGTTGGACTAAACCTTCATCCAAGGTGGGCTGACTATGGCTTCATCCCTTTCACACAGTGTGGTCTATCCAAAGCACACCAATGAACACATGACCCAATTGATGTTATGTGTCTCTGAAACACTGGATTAGATTAAAGGTGGTTTCAAATTTTTGATGTCTTTCCATTGAGAAATAGCGTCTCCTTCTCCCCTAGAGTCTGGGCCGGCCTTTGTGACTGCTTGATTGGTAGAATGCAGGAGTGACATTTGGGGATCTCCCAGGCTAGTTCATCGGAATCCTTGTAGCTTGTGTCTGGGCCTCTTGGAAGATTTGCTCTTGGAACCCTCCGCCACTGTGTCCAACCATGTGGAAAGGCCCTGAGACAACACGGAGAGTCGGCGGGGTGGTGGTGGTGGGTGGTGTCCCGCTGGACTCAGCTGGATGTAGGCACTTTTAAACCCTCTAACCAGCCCATCTACTATAGAACACCAAGTGACCTCCACTAATACCACATGGAACTGAAGAATCATCCCTGCTGATCCCTGCCCAAATTCCTGATCCATGAAATCATGAGCAATAATAATATGGTGGTGGTATTTATTTATTTATGAGAGAGAGAGAGAGAGAGAGAGAGAGAGAGAGAACATGCATGATCAGAGGAGGGGCAGAGAGAGAGGGAGAGAGAATCTCAAGCAGGCTCCACTCTGTCAGCATGGAGCCTGAGGCAGGGCTCGAACTCACAAACTACAAGATCATGACCTGAGCTCAAATCAAGAGTCAGAGGCTTAATTGACTGAGCCACTCAGGTGCCTGGTGCTTCTTTAGTTTTTGGGTTTTTTTAAAGTTTATTTATTTATTTTGAGAGAGAGAGAGAGGGAGAGAGAGAGACAAAGAGAGAGGGAGAGAGGGTGAGTTCCAAGCAGTCTCCACACTGTCAGCACAGAGCCTGATGTGGACCTGTAACTCACAAACCATAAGATCATGACCTGAGCCCAAATCAAGAGTCAGAGGCTTAATTGACTGAGCCACTCAGGTGCCTGGTGCTTCTTTAGTTTTTGGGTTTTTTTTTAAGTTTATTTATTTATTTTGAGAGAGAGAGAGAGAGAGAGGAGAAAGAGAGGGAGAGAGAGAGACAAAGAGAGAGGGAGAGAGGGTGAGTTCCAAGCAGTCTCCACACTGTCAGCACAGAGCCTGATGTGGACCTGTAACTCACAAACCATAAGATCATGACCTGAGCCCAAATCAAGAGTCAGAGGCTTCATGGCCTGAGCCAACCAGGCGCCCCAATATGGTGGTGCTTTGAAGCCACCTCCATCTTGGGTGCTTTGTTACATATCAATAGACAACTGGAACACAAACACTGCTGGATCTTTTGACTCAGGCTCAGAGGCTGAACCATCCACCAGTGAAGGCGTCTGGCAACAACTCAACTGCTGGATTGTGGAAGACGGAAACACTTGAGGGGCATGGACGAGACAAAGAGAAATGTCTGTCCATAAGCCACTGGTCCTAGATAAGGTTTCCAAAGGAAGTTGAGCACTTCCTCTGTGAACACTGGCTGTACGTCTCGTGCTGCCAGCGCCCATGGAGGTGGACGCTGGGAGCAGCAATGAACTGACCTTCATCGTAAGGAAGCCACAGCAGCATTCGTGCCAAAAACCAGTGATGGAACCAGCATGCTCTACATTATTAAAAGGTGACGGTTTGGCACGAGGACGTGTGAATTCGAGTGATTAGATGCAAACTAAAAGAGAGACGACTATTTCTGAGAGCAGTGGGTTAATTTTTTTGGCTGCTCTTGGAATGGAAAATGATCGTGAATTTTGGGGGAAAAATACCAGAGCAATCTGTTTTCTTGGCCGCGTGCTATGGAACAATTTTAAAGCATTGAAGTGCTTTCCATATTTTCTAATCACTCAAGTCCAGAACTGATTATATGGCTCTCAGCGTTCTCGCAGATTCATACCGCTAGAGCGCTCCCCGTCTTTCAGGGAGAGGTTTCACCTTGAAAGCAGGCGCTGGATTCAGAAGGCACATCTTGTTACAGCAGGAACAAATACTTTAATTGCACATAGCCCCACAAGGGCCAGGTGTTTCGGAAAATCACTGATGGCCCAACTCTGAGACAAACCCAGATTCACTCTTATCTCACCAAAACAAAGCATTACCTCCCCCACCAAACAGGAAGAACAATAGGCCCCACCAGAATGGAACTCTCCCGAACAAACACCAGAGAAATTTAGATTGTGGAGATCTCTGGGCAAGGACGGACGGACACATACACACACACACACACACACACACACACACACACACACACACACAGAGTTGTATACGCATAGAATGTCTCTGGAATGAGCCCTGAGAAATTGGTTGCCATGTAGTTTTCTCTGGAAAGAACTGAGGACTGGAGAAAACTGGGTGGTTGATGGAGGAGGAAGACTTCTTTTTTTAATCATAGCCTTTTGAATATTTTAAGTTAAAAAGAATCACGATGAATTATTTTTCAAAATAATGAAATAGAGTAATTCCAAACCTGTTTATGGTTCTCATGACCTGCCTTTACGTGTATTCACTCCTTTAGTCCTTACAACAACCTTATGAAGTAGACATCCTGATTTTACAAATGAGGAAACGGAGGTACAGAGGGGTTAAGTAACTTGTCCAAGGTCACACAGCTGGTAAATGCAGAGCTGGGATCTAGACCCACAGAGTTTGGCTCGGGAGTCTGTCCTCTTAATTACTACACAATACTGCCTTGCAAAAAATAAATATGCTCAGTTGCCTGCTCATAATCAAGTTGGGGCAGATAAAATGGTTTTCTACTCTCATATGGCCCTTCAGGATGATGGGGTGGAAAAGATGGTGGCTCAAAATAACCAAGATATGATCTTAAACCCACGGGGCTTGAGAAGACTTTGAAATTTTGTGAATATCAGGTCAAAAGCCTGACTTTGGCCACCTTGCTCAATCTTGTGAGTTTTAGTAGCTACTATGTGCCAGTACTCCACTAGAGTTTGGGGGGGAAGCTAGTGAATTAAATAGAGTTCCTGTTCTCCAGAAATTTACTGCATCCTCGGGGAGATAGGGAGTAAACAAACAGTCACACCAGTTCTAATGTGAGCAATAAAGAAAAGTGAAAGGGTGTGTCAAGAGATGAGGAGGCCCTGCTGAAGAATGGGCAGGGAGGGGCGCCTGGGTGGCGCAGTCGGTTAAGCGTCCGACTTCAGCCGGGTCACGATCTCGCGGTCCGTGAGTTCGAGCCCCGCGTCGGGCTCTGGGCTGATGGCTCAGAGCCTGGAGCCTGTTTCCGATTCTGTGTCTCCCTCTCTCTCTGCCCCTCCCCCGTTCATGCTCTGTCTCTCTCTGTCCCAAAAATAAATAAACGTTGAAAAAAAAAATTAAAAAAAAAAAAAAAAAGAATGGGCAGGGAAAGTGGAAGAGAGTGGGAGAAAGAAAAGTATTCTGGGTGGGGGGAACAGCCTATGCGGAGACACCAAGGCAGGAAAGAAGCACCTGATTGGAGAGAGAAAGGCCCCTGTGGCTAAAGCAAAGGGAGTCAAACTGAGTTCGGAGAAAGAGGCATATCACACACACCATGATAAGCATTTCACAATTGTTCCAAGAGCCGTGGGAAGCCACTGCAGGTTATAAGCAGGAATGACATAATTTGATTTACTTTGTAAGAGGATTATTTGGGGGCGCCGTGTGAATAATACACAGAGGACGAGGCAATGAGGCAGGGGAAAGCCAGTTAGGAAGTCTCTGCAGGAATCCAGGTAAGTGACGAGGATAGTTTGGAATCAAGAGCTGGCAGAGAGAGTAGATAAATTGGAGATCTACTTGGTGGTATGATATGCTATGAAATTAGAATAATAACATTGGCCACAAAGTGTAATTATGAAGTGTAAATTCACTGGGGTGAAAATGCTCCGTCAACTGTAAGGTGCTAGACAGAAACAATTACTACTATAGATGAAGAAACCAAGTACTAGAGAGACTCTAACTTGCCCAATGTCACACAACTGCTTAGTGGCTGGGAGGAAGTTGGCCGGCCATCCCTTCATTCCCTTCTCCGGGGTAGTGGGAGGGATCCAAGAGAAGGAAGAGAAGGCTAGTGACCACGTGTAATTCCCTTGTCTAGTGGGCCTCTGGGTAAAGAGGGTAATGATACTTAGAATGCCTCTCGCTAAAGATTACCTCTAGCCAACAGGACTCAGGATCTATGAAGCAGGGTTCCTTACAGAATATCATATCAGCTATGCAACACTCTGTGGGAATAAAATGGAGATGTTTCCTAATCAAAATGCTCTGTAGTAAGAGGTGACCCCATGATCCTCACCTATTATTCTGGGTGAGACGTGTGTATTTAGTGAGGGAAGAAAGGGCCTAGGGAGCCATTCTTGAGGTCCCCCGAATTTTTTCCTTCATCCGAATCTCTTATGACCCACACCCCTAAAATTATTCAGCAAAGCTTTATATTAAGAGATCTGATTTATGTGACATGATTTGACAATCTCATCCCATGTGTCCCAGACGCTATTCTTCCAATGATCCCCATGTAACATGTTAGCCCCCATGTAATATCAGGCCCAATTATAAGGTACGGAGGTGAAGGGAGAACAGACTAGCTTACGTCTGAATCCCTTGTTAGCAGCCTAACTCTGATTTACTTGACACTTAAGACAGCTACATACTGGAAAATTAATTTTTTTAGGATAGTTATGCAAGTTAAGAAACACAATGGATCTGCCTTCATTGTGAACGAATAAAACTTGAAGAAAACAATACTGGATTCTTTGTGATGGTTCATATGATTACCCTAGGAGATGAACCAGGTCTTTTAGGTCCCCAGTGACTGGTCAAAGGGAGTCAAATTGGTGCTAAGCATTTACCTTCGAGAAGGCTCTTTGGATGGTCACCAACCACCCTCCAACTGCCAAAGAATCAGGACAATATTAACGTTCTACAGTGAACATCATTCCCCAAACTATTCACGACCCTACTAAGCATGGAGTTCTCTTCTCTCTCTATTTGTTATTTAAAAACAATTTGAGGGGCGCCTGGGTGGCGCAGTCGGTTAAGCGTCCGACTTCAGCCAGGTCACGATCTCGCGGTCCGTGAGTTCGAGCCCCGCGTCAGGCTCTGGGCTGATGGCTCGGAGCCTGGAGCCTGTTTCCGATTCTGTGTCTCCCTCTCTCTCTGCCCCTCCCCCGCTCATGCTCTGTCTCTCTCTGTCCCAAAAATAAATAAACGTTGAAAAAAAAAAAATTTAAAAACAATTTGAGGGGCGCCTGGGTGGCGCAGTCGGTTAAGCGTCCGACTTCAGCCAGGTCACGATCTCGCGGTCCGGGAGTTCGAGCCCCGCGTCGGGCTCTGGGCTGATGGCTCGGAGCCTGGAGCCTGTTTCCGATTCTGTGTCTACCTCTCTCTCTGCCCCTCCCCCGTTCATGCTCTGTCTCTCTCTGTCCCAAAATAAATAAACGTTGAAAAAAAAATTTAAAAAATAAATAAAAAAAAAACAATTTGAAAGCTTATTTTTGAGAGAGAGAGAGAGGGTGAGCATGCAGAGGAGGGGCAGAGAGAGAGGGGGACAGATGTGTGAAGTGGGTTCTGTGCTGACAGCAAAGAGGCCGATGTGGGGCTCGAGTTCACGAACTTGAGCTGAAGTCGGACGCTTCACCAACTGAGCCACCCAGGCGTCCCCTTCTCTCTCTTTTTCAAAATGCACCATTAATGTTCATATACAACTTCATTTTGGAACTTAGGAGGGATGATGAAAGAGCACTGTCACTCTAGCTGGAAGGGAGAGAAGCCTTTTTGTCTTCTCTTCCTCATAACGAACTATTTATGCTGGAGGCATCAAAAGAGAATGAGTACACAGACCCCAGATCCTACTCCTGGTACAAGACTCTCCAATTGTGAACGGAGCGTTGCAGATAAAGCATGCCAAGGGGCCAGGGCTTCCTCTGGCAGATGTTCCACACGAGGACACTGGCAGGCTTATGTGATGGAAGCATAAACATGTTTCTGAAGAGAAGCCTTTTCGCATCGCCTTTACCCCCCACCGAGCTCCCAGACTAACGCCTGACATTTACCTTCAGCGAGTGGGTCAAGGGTGTGAATCATGAGCTGGAAGATGCTGTTCCTCATGAGGCTGTTATGGAGGGAGGCAGAACTTCCGCCTCGCTGGAGACGTGGCTTAGCCTGAGCAGAGAAACCAGACAAAGGCGCTGTTAGTTCTCAGCAACTACAGGCAAGTGTATTACAGGTCAGATCTCACTTGGTCTGGTGGGCACCCATTTATGTCACATGATCACACACCACCGGATGAGAGATTTTCAAAGTACATTTCAAATCTTGCTTTCTCACATCCTAAGGGAATCAACTGCTACATGTTTTGCGGGGTGGGGGAGGGGAGCTTAGTAAATGCCAGTCGGTGCGCTACGTGCTTCACATCCATCACTTTATCTCAGTCTCCAAGTGAGCCCCGTGAACTAGCTGCGGTCATTATTCCCTGTAGACAGATGAGGAAACTTCGTCTCAGAGAAGTGAAATGAGGTGCCCAAGTCACACAGACAAAAATCAGAGAATAGAGAAATGGATCTCGGGTTTGCTTCTCTCAAAATTTATTTGACCCAGTGGATGATCCTTAAAATGTTCGGACCGTGCACCCCATCCATAACATTTTTGAGTATGCTTATATGTACGCATCTCTGTCTCTCTGTCCACGCACACTAAACTATGAGTCTGTCTAGCATAACACATTTGCAAAAGTAGAAATTATGAAGAATATAGAAAGTAAATGATAGAGCCGCTAATATTTTCTCCTTGCTCCCCAAAGGAACACTTTGCAGATCTCCTGGGATACCTCATCTCTACCCTGAGGTCCACAGCCTATGGTGTGTATTAAGTGAGATTTGAAGAGAAAGAACCTCTTATTGAGTCCACAGAAAAACTTCCTGACGTCCAAGGGAGGCTCCTTTTGCATAAACTACTAGTGTGAGTCTTTGGCTAATTAAATGAAACTGACAGGTAAGAGACGAAGAAAGAACTTCTAGAGATGAGGTTACTTACAAACTGTTTTTATGGCATCTTCAAAAGCAAATAGTCTAAAAAAAGAAGCCCTAAACCGTCTGGATTTGATAGATTTTTTTATCCTGACTAGGAACCGCTTTCTCCTCCTTTGGTTGAGTCTGTGCTAGTTCTCAAGGGGAAAGAGACTTAAGAAGTAGCTGAACTTTACAGGCAGCTGGATTTAAGAGGGAGGGAGGTAATGTGGTATGAGGGAATTAATTGCTTTTTGAACTTCTGATGCAAAATCTCAACATAAAGTTTTTCTGGGGCCAGGTAAAAATAAAATGCGATTTCCTTACAGTCTCCCAACCATCTCTACATTACAGGGTTTTCCAATATATACCATCACACTCAAGACTCACAAGGGGGCTTTCCAAGAAGAGTCCCACAAGGGACTTCACAATCAAATACATTTGGCAAGTGCTGCCTCCTAGACCAAGCCACCATTAGCATTTTAAGATACACACTGGACCGCGAAATGTAACACTAAGGAAATCTGGTTCACTCCGTTGTCTTGGACAGCACCCATAGGTCTCTTATTTTGTAGAATACTTACTAACAATCATGGTCCACATACTGGGAGACAAACATGGAACCCACAGTAACTTGAAGTATGGGTAAAGTGCCAGGGTAAGATACATGGAGAAATCTGAATTTCTTAGTGTGATTTTATTGTCATTGATATTCTATGGAAATCGTATTCTGAACTCTGACCGAAGAAGAATCAGAGGGGATTACTGATGTCTCAATTGTGAACCAGATCACGAGCGCCTCAAAGGAAGAGATTGGGTCTATATCTCTAGCCCAGTACCAGATCTGGTATACCCTATGGGCTCTCAACGAATCTCATAAGTCTTTGCTCTGAGCCCTACAGGAGAAAGGATGGGGTCATATGTATCTTTATTACTAGTCTTTTCAGTCTTAAAAATCTGTAACATTTCTTAATGCATTGTGTTATTTGATTCAGATGATTAAGGTTCAGAGAATTTTGGGGGCAAGGTTAAGAGGCTCGAATGGAGTTGAAATGTAATCACTGTTTGACAGCTGGACACAAAACTCTGAAGGTCATTTCCTTGCCATGTTGCACATTACTGAATGTGATGTGTTAATTGGATAGGAACTGGTAAATGTGTTTGTTGCTAATAATTTGTCATAACCACCGTTACTACGCTCGCTCTAGGAAACTAGAAGAACTTTGCTGTGGAGATCATCATTAGCGAAGGATTCTATCTACAGAAGAACGTAAAGCATTCTTTGGGGTATTATGTATATATTAAATACATAGGTCTCATGCAGCATTTCTTTTGATGGAACCAAAAGAAATTTCTCGCCAAAAATTAGGTGCATGCAGATACACAAAGAAAGTAGATATCAAGCATTAGATCCCACACTGTCCCCAAATATCAGCTCAACATCCCCTGGGATGCAATTTGGAAATATTTCACTCTTTCAACTCCTCTAAAGGTTTACGCCAAATCAAAGAGAGAACTCTAACGCTTTGAAATCTAGTCCCAGAAATAATTTGAACATCAGTGAATATCAGAATACAGCTGACACAAATTATAGGACCGAGTATACATATATACCAGCAGATTAAGCCGTTTAAGTATCCCAAGGGGGAGAATGGTTTGTTGAGCACATGAGCCCTCCTCCTCCCTCCCCTGCCCCACACTCTCCACAGGCACACAAACAGGTACAGACACAGCCACTGCTTCCTACCGGTAGAGCCGGCTCATCCTTGTCCCTGGCTGTGGACGACTGCGTAAGAGAAAAAGGCAAAAACAAAAGACAAATAAATAAATGATGAATCACACAGAGGTTTTACATTTAATGACAAGCATCAGTATAAGGAAAGATTGGTTCTTTCTGCTTCTGGGAAGGAATGAACCAACACAGGGGGCCAACAGGTATAGATTACTAGCCAATATATAATGGTTTATTTAGGCACATGGCACATTCTCCTGCACACTCAAAGTTGAATGGCCAACCCAAGTGCCCAGCAACTGAGGGCAGTTCAATCAATTATGGCCCATCCATGCAGTGGAATTACCACGTGGTCATTAAAATAAATGAGGTAAGTACACTTGTATGGACATGCAAAAATATCTAAGATATACTGTTCAAGTGAAAACAATTAAAATCTTATTTTTCATCTCATGTTATGAAGGAAAATAAATTAACAATACTTTAGCATATGTAACGAAAAAAATTTCTGTAAGAATCGTACCAAACCTTTGCCAGTGGTTATTGTTGGGGGTTGGGATCACAAGGAAGAATGTTTTTCCAAGTACTTTGGAGGGCATCCACATTCAACCACCCCATATAGGGTAAATAAAGCCTGAAGAAGTTAGGCCACTGGATTAAAGACTAAGATCGTCACACGCACAATTCAGATACTACACTTTCTCTGCCTCCCTCACTTCAAGTTCGCCATTCTAAAAATGGAAATATTTGTCAAGTCAAGAAAAGTCGACTGAAACACAAGGGCACCTGAGGGCCTAGTCATCTGTTAGGAGAGAACGCAACTCCAACAAAGGGACATTAGAGTTCTAACATGACCCAACTGGATGGCTTTGCTTTGTCAATTTAATATGCACACTCCTTCAGCAGAACCAAGGCACTATCCTGTGATCTTTCTAATGATATACAGGTGCCCTGTGACCTTCTTCATGCTTGGACCACCTCCTTTGTCCCTATACCTCAATTATGGGTGCATACAGCAGGAACAACCCAGAACTCTACTCCTGGTCTAGTTTCTGGTCCTCCCCATCAGTGTCTTTGGTAATTTATGTCTTCATGAATAATCAATCACATGCAGAGAAGACTACACAATGCAGAGCTGTTCTGGAAACTTCACAAACCCTAGGCTCTCCTTTTTAGTCCTACCACACATGTCTGTATGTAAGGATGTTCAGATGCTCCCATTTCCCACCTAAAATATACATTTCCATGTAAAAAACTGGAAAGGATTCTTATAATTTCATATTTCAAGTTATTGGCTATGTGTAATTCATTTAATTATGATTGGCACGTTTGAAATCTTGGAACATGAGAAACTGAATCCATAATTTGTTTTCACATGTAATGTAATTTTAAGAAGACTAAATTTCGCACTTAATGAAGTTGATATTAAATATGTGCAGACATTCAATTAAACATTTAATATTCTTATAGAAAACTTTTTTTAGATTTTAGAGTCAATACCAACATACATGTTTTTCTTCTGGTTCCAAACATTTTTGTAGGCCCTTGAAGAGCTTGTATGCCTCAGGCCCAGACAGAACTGTTTTCCACTGGTGATAATTTTTGGGCACAGCCCTTGGGCATTCTAAATTTGCCATAACCCCCTGATTTGGGGCTCTCTCTCAGAGACTTCTCTAAAAATACGAGTAAGAAACTATTGCTGATTCCCTAGTCCCCAGGAACATGCTTGGAGATTGACGTGGACCTGGAATTTGTCTTTGATTTCCCTTTTTGCTCTGAAGGCACTGTATGATCCCGCTTCTCTCTGGCAGGTCCTTTCATTTTCTCTTCTTCTACATCAGACGGCTCAACAAATGGCCCCACATTCCACAGAACATTCCCCCAGGGAAGTTATCCAGTGCAGCAAGCTCAGCCTTTGGACATACACTGAGATGAACTGTCAGAGCACGCCTTTTCAGTTAGCAAATTTACACCTTGTGGCTAAATGGCAGACAAATAATTAGGAGCTGGAATGGATACCACAGCGACACTTCAGAACATGAAGGGACAGGATGAAATGCAGCAAAGAACAGGGTGGTCTTTATAAGAGCAAAACCATAACCAGCTAAGGGTGTGCCTTGAAAAATATATATATTTAAAGAAGATATTTGAGGAAGGAAAAAAGATCAAGCCTGTCTTTTGGTCTGAAAGGGAGAAAATATATCTGCCCCACTGACTTCCTTTTTCTCTCACAAGCAAGACGGGTCACAAGACACAATAAATGGAAAGAAAATGCCTAAGTACATAGATTCTACAAAGAAAAAACTGGTTGCAGAGAAAGGTCTGAAATCCTTTACAAAGTCTCCCACTGTTGAATGTCAGCCGAAGTTGACATCATTAGTTTTCTTTGAAGTGTAACTTGAGGACATGAATATACATCAGGTTACCGCATGTATATTTAGGAATATATATAAATGGCAACCGAAGCCATTAAGACACCCCTCTACTTTCCTTTTATGTAGCCCTGTTGCAAAAGAGATGGAAAATGAGCCGTGTGATGATAACTGCTCATTTTCAGGGGCTCACCTACATCAACTGGTAAACCCTCATGCTCACCTGACTTGGCCTCACTTTCACTGCATGGTGAAGCAGTGGTGCTGACTATGTTAGGAGTTCATTTTTAAATGGGTTTTAATTACACCGGAAGTAACTGCTGAAGACAACAAAGGAATGATCCAAATGTGTATAGCCGATGCTTATAGGCCTGCAGTGTTTCTAACCACTGAATTATTTAGCTCACTATCTGGGCTTGAGGTTGACCGCGGTGTTGTGAATTTATTTTCAGGGCCACTGAACCCCCGACCACTTTATTTTAACCCATCGTATATGACAGAAGACAGCTTCTTCAAATGAAGACTCACGGGACTTTGGGGATTAATCTTGGCCTTCTTCTTATGCATTTTTGCTTTTGCATGCCCTTGGTTAAACACACCAACATATCGCACATTTGGCCTGTAAGCAATTTGAAAGCCCAATCCCTGGTGGTCAGCTGAAAGGCTGTGCTGGCCACGGGAAAAATTTGTTAAGTCTATTGGGAACATACACAGAAATTCTTGAGGAATATTTAAAAGAATTCATAAACTGCATCCCGCAGGGTCACAGGTTGGAGCTGTGGTGCACCAACACAGACCTGCTTCTTCATTCATGAAAGCAGGACATCCACCAGGCCAGGATATAAGGGATACATCTTTTACTTAAAAGAAAGTATTCTATAATTCAACTCTTTATTTAATGTAAGCTGGCCTCCTCCTTAATCACTGCAAGTAACTGAGTAATTGAACAACTGGAATGATGCCATTAATATCTGTTATTCTCTCCGGCAGAAACCCCAATTCTATATGGGAATTTTGCTATTTGATAGTTGCTTTGAAAGGGCCTCCCCCCCCATTATAAAACCATTAGCCCACTCAGGATGTATTTTTAGCACTATAACTCATTCATAAATCCTTAAGTTGTCTTTCTTCCTTTGATCCCCCGGAAACCACTGGTTGAGAGATGATTTCCTTGACTACAACGTGTTTGATTTGACTTTACACAGAGCTTCCCCCCAGATACAGGCCCCCACCTCCACCGCAGACACATCAACATCAGGCAAATATGACAGTTTAGCTGCGTCACAGCCACACAGCCTATGCGTCACTCGCATGATCAAATGGGTCGCTGGGAAGCTTTCAGATGCCAAAAGACAACTGCGTAAGATGAGGGGTGACTTCTCTGGACAGTGGCATGCCATCAGATATAGAAAGATAAGCAATTATTCACAACAGTCAAGTAACATCCATAAACTTCTGCCACTACAATCTCTCACTAGATCC
Source organism: Lynx canadensis (assembly GCF_007474595.2). Taxonomy (NCBI): domain Eukaryota; kingdom Metazoa; phylum Chordata; class Mammalia; order Carnivora; family Felidae; genus Lynx; species Lynx canadensis. Next base: position 44,101,727 of record NC_044315.2, read on the forward strand.
TGAGAAATGCACCAGAATTTATTGTGCCAAGGACCAAGAAGCACTGTAAAGTCCATAAAAAAAATTTTAAGGTACCATTATTTTGTCATAAACGTCACCTAAAACATAGATGCCTGCGATTAGAAATACTGATCCAATATTTAACTGACATTAGTTTGATGTCTTCGAATTTAGAAAGGTTGGGTGGAGGGGAAAGATGGATTTTCATTAAGAAATTAACAAGGAAGTGTGAAATACTGTCTCCTTTTTCTTTCAACATATTCAGCTGTAACAATAACTTTCTTTTTTTTTTAAAAAATTAATGCTTATTTATTTTTGAGACAGAGAGACAGAGTGTGAGCACGGGAGGGCAGAGAGAGAGGGAGATACAGAATCCAGAGTAAGCTCCAGGCTCTGAGCTGTCAGCACAGAGCCTGATGTGGGGCTTGAACCCACGAATCACGAGATCATGACCTGAGCCGAATTTGGACGCTAAATCGAATGAGCCAACCAGGTGCCCCTCAAAACCTCTCTTCTGGAAAGAGATGAACCTCAAAGTCTATGGGAAGACTGGAAGGTACCCTTCAGAAGTCTCGAACCTGAAAATCTACAAGGAAAGAAATCTTACGACTTAATCAGATGCACAATCATCACTGTCTCCTTCCCTTTTCAGTCTTAGCACACTACCTAAAACATTAAGGAGGGAGGGATCAAATAAATCCCTAAAAAAAGAAATACTAAGAGATTTAAGTTCAAATAACTTCTACCATTGGTTGCTGGGTAATTATTCTACTATCTCTGCCCATTAGGAAAGTAAGAATCTCAAAGGTTAGTGAAATATTGGAGGTGGCAGCCCAGGACACAGAAATAACCCACTTCACAACTCTGGTTTAAAGAAACACATTGGGATGGAGAGAAAGGGTGGAAATTAAGTAAAAAGTGTGGCAACAGAAGCTCACATCTTGGAACAAAGCCTTTTGATGGTTTGTTTAATTCCCATGATCATGAAATATTTGGGATAGTAGGAAAAAATTTCAGAAGAATAGGTACGGCCCAAAATGGAGACTGAAAATGAAATTGTTTAGTGACAGTTAAGGAACAGCATTTTGCCTTTTAAATAGTCGTCATAAGAGAAGAAAAAAATGCAGGATGAGTAGTAGCATCTTATAGTTGTTAAGAATATGGAATTCAGGACCACACTTCTCAGATTCATTTTCCTATTTTTGTCATTTATTAGCAGTGTGCCCTTGGACAAGTTACTTAATCTCTCTATGCTTTAGTTTCCCCCTCTGTAAAGTAGGGACACAAGGAGTAACTATTTCGGAATGTTGTAAGGGTTAAATGGATTAATACATGTAAAGTGATTAGACCAGTGCTTGGTACATAGTAAGCACTATGGATTAGCTCCATCATCATTACAATACATATTAGGAGTCAGAAGGGAGAATAATGGCAAATTATAAGACAAAAGCATGCCCAAGGTTGTGAACTGGATTAGAGAACCAAGTAAAATTCCACTTTTCAGGATGGAGGGAGGTGATTTGTGTAGGACACTGCAGGGTGGTTGGCTGGGCATATCCTGGGTTGGCAGCTGAGTGAGGAGGAGGTGACACGACAGATTATACTTCCTTGAGTTGGCTCCAGACCATGTCCCTGTCCCACGAATTGGCGTAGTCTGAAGGATATGGGATTGGCAAGGCTATGCTGGCATTTCATATCCCATATACCTTAGTGGTATAGTGGGCCTGGTTTTGACCAGGAAGCTCTGGAGGCTGGAAAATTCAGAGAAGGCAGAACCCAAGCCTGAACCAAAAGACCCCTCCACACCCCGGGAACTTGGCAAGTTTCTATTCAACATTTGAAGTTGCTCGTGAGAAGGAAAAGGAAAATATCTGGATCAGAACCATAAATTCAATTTCTGCTGGAGCCCTTTCTCATTAGGTAACATTCTGGACTACAAGTTCACAAATCCAGGAAGCCAGGCAGTGCAGGAATGATCTGTGAACATGTCCAGTATGAGCACCTCTCACATCTTTTGAAAGTCATGGTTTGGATAAAGAATGAAACAAGGTGCCAGTCAAAGCTTGAAAAAACCTTATCCCATGAGAGGGCAGTTGCTCATAACAGGTGAGATGGGGCATTTGTTGTGATCTACTCTAAAATTGTTAGAAAATACAATTAAGGAATTTCCAGTAAGGCAAGGGGACAGGGGATCTTCATGATGCAGAATTGCATTATAACTGACCAGTTGAAATCTACACAATCACATATTATCAGCGTTTCCAAACTTTACTGATCATATATACCATTACCAAAAAATTCTGAGCAGGTATCATATATGTAATGTGAATGTCTATCATCTATCTATCCATCCATCGTCTATTTCATTTATATACTACTGCCAAACATTATATAAACATAGACTGGTTTCTTATCTCTCTTTTTAAGAAAATAATCTTACTTATAAAGTTGGTACAAAGAAGACAGTAATCCTCACTTTATAAATGGAGAGAGCTCAGTGGGAAGTTCCTCCGCCTATTTCTGCACTCAGGTTACTAAGCACCTGTGTTAATTCACTTAATTTGGGAATTAACAACCCAGTGCCACTGACATCTCTCATTCCCCCCAACCCCAAATCCAGATGTTGTTGATATACTTTGTTGCATCACTTAAGCAATTCTCACAACTGCTAACGAATCATTTCGATATGCCAGTCGAACACAATCTGTTAGTGGTATTCTGGCTTTAGTCACACAAATTTCCTTTGACTAGTAAAGAACCCCCAATGCACCCCCATATTAAGTCTGGATTGCCTTACTTCTTTGAAGGAAGGAGTGTCTAAGATGATGTGAATTTTAAGGAGAAGTCCAACAAATCACAGACTGGTTTGCCACAAATCAAACAGATTGCAGTCATAATGGATAACATTTATTGAAAGTTCAATATGTGCCAAGTGCTTTATGTATAAATATCTCATTGAACCCCCAAATAAGTATTATAGCCATTCTGCAACCTTTAGTACCCTGAGGCTGATGGAAGTTGGATAATTTGTCCAAGGCCACAGACCTAGTAAGTGGCAGAGTTGGGATGTGAATTCAGACAGCTGGGCTCCAGAGCCTAAGTGCTGGAGAAACAAGAAAGTGGAATTTTCCCTGCAGTGGCCTGCGGGAAGGAGACTGGAGGCACTAGACTCCAAATACAATAAAAAGTTTATATAAATTAAAAGCTATTTATGAGCTCTGACTTCCAACGGAGGCAAGAAAATAGTATTGCCAAGTGATTGATTTGAACACAAAATGACAGATTTTATTTGTGCTTGTTTGGTACAAAAAGTTGATGCCTGGGAATGCAGAAAGAATAGAGGTTATTTTCTTATCTTTGTCTCTCCCAGCATTATTATTTAGACTCACCTATTAATTGTCATGAATTTTCAACATTGGTTTTGTCTCCTGAAGGTCATGGAGGCACTTTTTATGACCTTCACAATAGCACAGGTTTGAGTAACTCTGCAAATTAGTTTATCCATATATCAGGTTGACTTGTATCAAGGACTTTATAGCTCAGCAGTAGGTGGGAAAAGTGGGGCCCTCTTGTGGTCCCATTTATCACTGTGGATGTATGATACTAGTCTATATTTAGTTTATTTGGAAGCACGGTGTCCCCAGTGTTCAATTTATTGCTGTCACTTGAAGGACCAGTGCTGTTTGTTTCAAGGAAAGAGCAATGAAAAAAAATTAATCACGATCCCAGTGCCTGAAGCATCAATGAGAGACTCTGAATAGCAAGTTTTGAATTAAAAAATTCTGTCATTTAACAGTACTTATTTGATAATATTTATTGGACACTTACTATATGCCAGGCATTCTTCCAGGTTCTAGGGACACCGAGGTGACCAAAAAAATCTCTGTCCTCATGGAGCTAACATCCCAGAATATGTTGTTATGAAATTAGACAGAAAGGACAGCAGTTAGATCACTTAAAATTAAGTGGTATATGTAAGGATGTACCTAAGTGAATTAACGGTGGTCTGGCCATTAACTTTTACAATCAACTTTACGATTAATTTATTAGTCATACATTTAACCTGCATTCTGGTTTGAAGAGAAGCTAGCAAAAACTATGAAGAATATAAAGAACACGATTCTGTCTATAAAATTAAAACCCAACAGATGGAAAGGGCACTAGATATTTAAAGTGCATCTTGAAAGCAATAAAATTGGAAGTCTGATTAATTTTTGGCAATATTATTGGCAACAAAGTTTCTTAAAAAAACTTTCACATTTTTAAGATAAAAAAAAGAAACTCTGAACTCTAAGGAGAACAGAAGACTATAATTTGAATGTAACTTTGTGATTTGGGTATATGTAACTTTTCTCTTTTATGATCTCCTAGGTATTGTGTAACCTCATTAATACAACTTATTGATTCTCGACCGCATTTTAACTTGTGATCCTGGAAATTTCACTGGCGCCATGCTAGCACCTGGTTCCTACAGGACTTGATATAATTTCCATATGTGCAGAAAACGAGAGATGCCAGATTTGCTGAACTTGGTTTTGGAATTCCCAGGAAGCAAATGTGTATCATGTAAATCCAACTTAAATAGTTACTAATACAAATGAAAATGTAATTAAGCTTTGGGAAAACAACAAAGGGCACAAATATGAAGTATATAATATTCTCTGTTGAAAATGTACTGATATTGAGAATTGGTCCCATTTCTTGACCTGCTCTCCTGTTCCCAAGAGAGCCCAGCGTGGAGCTCAGATCGTTCATGTCATGGAGGTGGGACAGCAATGGCGGTCCCTTGGAACACTGCTTGGCTATATCTATATTCCATTCACCCTCTGTCTATCTCCCTATCTTCTCCCTAGTTCATTCTTTTATATTATTTGTCTCATTTCTCTCTTTCCTGTTACTGAACACCCTTCAGATGGCAGAGACCACTTTTTATTTCCATTTTATATTATTCTACAGTGCCTAGCATAGTGGTGCTAGATTCTCAGTAAGTGCATGTTTAATAATAAATAGGTGAGATTAGATATATTTTTAAATTAGTGTATATGCTCAAATATAACAAAGTTGGAGGCAAATGGCTTCTTTTCAGCCCAACACTGAACTATGTCACTTTTCTCTTACTTGATACGGCTAATGACTCACTGTCTCCTGACTCCTCCTCCCATGTATCTGAGATGTATGCTCTGACCAGACCTGTATTTCCTCATTCTTGTGGAAATGTAACAATATAAAACCTCCGCTCTTTGAACTCCTGTTTTAGAAATGGCATTTCACAGTTATTCTGCATTGCCAGTGTTTGCCATTTTGTCTGCTTGGTTGAGATTGTAACCTTCTTGAACACAGGCGTCTTAACAACATTGGACATTGATGTCTTGATTGGCAATTACAGAGAGGTGGGTCTAGAGCTTTGCAAGGGAGGTGGATGCTCAAAAAGGTGGGAAAGTAACTCTGAGACAGAAAAGAGTTGAGGAGCTTGGATCCAGTGTTGAGGCTTAGGCCATGGTCAGCAGAAACAATTTTGACTAGTACAGAGGGCCATCAATGAACAATTCTTTGGCTTAGTCCCTGGGACCATGTGCCTAGACACTATTGCATGGGTCCTTTAACCTGAGAGAGCCAGTCTTCCTTCTGGTAGCCTAACACAGGTGGACCTGTAATACCAGTGGCAGAGGACAAGGTGGTAGTGATTTCTTTTAGCCGGAAGTGCAAGTATTGATTGGAATAAGGCCATCGTGTAATACGTGGACAAAATGGCATTAAAGAACAGTTCTATTGGGCACCAACCATGATACACCTGAGCACCCTGGAAAAGTAGAGTGCATGGTAAGGACTAGGAGTCCCAACAACGGGTTTGACATGAAGGTGCTTAAATTCTCAATCATCCCCCTAAGACCGATGCAATCTAGGGAAGTGAGAATCACACTGAGGTTCAAGTTTATCCTCAACATCTTCTCAGCTCACTTATCTTTCCTACCCAGAAGGCAGTCCTGGCAAATCACTATTTTAGCTATTTTATTTGTGTCCCAACCCTGGATATGACCAAGTTATTCCCTTTTGCTCCATTTGCCACATAGCTTCCTTCATCTTCAAAATCACTCTTTCGTTCCCTCTTCGACACATGCTTCATGAGCACCTTATTTATATGTGCTAAACTAGTCTAGGTATGGCGATACAACAGTGAACAACACAGCCCAAATCCTTGCTCTCATGGGACTTATATTCTAGTTTAAATCTCTCTTCTCAGACCTAGTCTTCCAATCAAGTAGCAACAGCAGAGTTAATATATAAAATCCCTGCTGACTTTTGCTGAGCACTAACCACACTTGAGATACTGTGCTAAATGCTCATCATCATCACAATCCTAAGTGGTAGGAAGTAATAGGAAGCACTTAAAAAAACCTTTTCAATTTGAAATAATCACAGATTAACAGGTAGTTGCAAAAAAAAAATGTGCAGGGAGGGCCTATGCACCCTTTAGCTGGGCTCCCCCCCGAGATAACATTTCACATTAACTACAGTACAATCTCACATCCAAGAAGCTGATATTGGTGGAATCTATAGAGTTCATTCAGATTTCCCCAGTTATATGTCCACTTACTTGTGACTGTGTACGGTGTGCGTGTCACCCTAGGCAATTTAATCACATGTATAGCTTCATGTGACCACCACTGCATTTAAGATATTTAACTGTATCATTACCACAAGCTTCCCATAAGCTACCCCTTTATATCTATACCCATCCCCTCTCCTCATCCCTAACCCCCATAACCAAGATCTGGTATTCATCTAAGTTATTTTATGACTGTTACATAAGTGGAGTCATGCAGTATGTTATCCTTTTGAGACTGGCTTTTTCCACTGAGTACAACTTCCTTGAGGCTCATCCAAGCTGTTGCATGTATCGATAGTTTAGTCCTTTTTCACTGTTGAGTGGTATTCTGTGGTAGGGATGTACCACATCCACCCACTGAAGGACCTTTGGATGGTTTCCGGTGTGGGGCTATTGTGAATAAAGCTGCTAGGAACATTGATGTACAGATTTCTGCATAAAAATAAGTTTAATTTCTCTGGGATATGTGCCCAAGAATACAACTGCTGGGTCGCAAGACCATTTTTAGTTTTAGAAAGAACTATTTTCCAGAGTGGCTATACCATTTTATAGCCCCACAATATATGTATGAGTGCTTAAGCTCTTTTGCATTCTTGCCAGCACTTGGTATTATCATCATTTATTTCAGCCATTCTAATAGGTACATTGGTATCTCATTGTGATTTTAATGGGCATTTCCCTAATGGCTTATGATGTTGAACACTTTTCATGTATTTACTTGCTGGATTCAAGGCATCACTCGCTTTGCTTTCCCTAAGTAAGGATAAAACATCCTCTGAATTCACCTTCCATGAAGGATAGAAGGGAATTTATTCAGAAAATGGAAGCCATCTAATCTTCATTAAACTATTTAAGGAAATCTAGAGCTCTAATTATTAGCTTTTCTTTGAATAAGAAGTACATGATTTTAAATGGAAACTGTATTTTTCCAGTGTCATGCATCCTTCTAATCATATAAAAACAAAGTATAAACAGAAAGATGAAACAGGTCTGACATTAAGTGAAGATAGTGCTCTATTTTTGCCGATGAAATTATAATGGACTGATGATGTTGGAAGGTTCAGGCCTTAAGATAAAATTTCTGGTTCCAGATAGTGACTGTGGTCTCCTAGGGCATATCTTATCTGTTATCTGTCAATAGCATCACGGAAATTGTGTACTTTTGGAAACAGATGCAGCCTTGCAGTAACAGAAATGGAAAAGATATGTTCTGGGAATCCGAACTGCATTACAGTCAAATAGGGCCAGGAGCTATAGATATTATGGTTAGCACCATCTTCTTGGCTAAATATTCAGCACTATTTTCAGTACTGGAATTAAAAATCTGTTGCAGAATTAGGGGACAGTGACATGGGCAGTATCCTGTTGAAGAAGCTTTCTTTGTAACTACTGCTGGCTCTGAAGCCTTGGTGCTAACCATTGGGAACTTCTCAAAATTGTTCTGTGTACTTCAGTTTGTATCAGGTCCTACTACCTGAGCGTATTGCCCAGATAGCATCTTAAATGCTAATAATAATAATATAATGTCGTATAATGTATAATATGTCATTGCTGAAAGTCTATCATTTACTAAATTATAGTACTGTCATTGGACATCTTTGGGCAGGATTCTAAATCACAGTGAAAAATATACTGGACCTAAGGGAAAATGATGCTCAACTGAATGAAGACAATCGAGTCTGAAAGTAAAAGACTGTGCTTATGGTAACATTTTTCTCAAAATAATGTGTCTATTCTCTAAGTTTTTATAATAAAAAGTTCAAACAAGAGTTTGAACAATAATACAGTGAATAGCCATAGTCCCAACACTTAGATTCAATAATTTTTACCAGTTTCTGTATTTCCTTTATCAATATCTCTAATTTTCTGAGTCATTTTAAAGTAATGTGAAGATGTCATGCATTCTTCACCCTTACACATCTCACATGCTATCTTCTGACGATATGGGCATTCTTCTACATAATAATACCATGTGCTCGTGCATTTGTATGTATGTCATAGGTGACATTGCTTTAACAGGTTAACACCGTGTAATGGGTTTTTCGAGAACATGATCATATAGGTTTGTATTTATACTTTTGTCCCCAAAGTTAGTCATTAAGTATATGTGAAACAAAATATCTACGTTATAAGTCAATCAGCGAAAGACAAACACCGTATGATTTCACTCATATGTGGAATTTAAGAAACAAAACAAGTGAGCAAAGGAAGAGAGAGAGAGAGAGAGAGAGAGAGAGAGAGAGAGAGAGAGAGAGAGACAAACCAAGAAACAGACTCTTAAGTATAGAGAACAAACTGATGGCTACCAGAGGAGAGGTGGGCGGAGGGATGGGTGAAATAGGTGACGGGGATTAAGGAGGGCACTTGTCGTGATGAGCGCTGAGTGATGTATGGAAGTGCCGAATCACTACATTGGACACCTGAAACTAATATAGCACTGTATGTTAGCTATACCGGAATTGAAAGAAAAACCTAATTAAAAAACATCCATTTTATCTGCTAAGATTTCCTTCCCTTCCCTACTCAGGTCAACAATCATTTGGTTCATTAAACAAAAAAGTTGCTCCAGACACAGTGCTCCTTTCCTGCCTGCATTAGCTTACTGCTGAACAATACTAGCCATACAGACCTCCATAAATACAAACTACTTAATGCGGGAATGTGGGGTCCACAGTCTAGATTGAGGAGGGGAGTTTGTGAAATGCCTGAAATGGTAAACTTTTGTGTATGTATCCATTTTCAGGGGTAGGGAGAAGAGCATCCACTGTGGCCATCAGATTCTCAAAAGTGCAACCCTAAAAAAAGGTTAAGAACCATTGATTTAATGCTTCCAAAATGCTTACCCTTTGGGAGCTGGGAGATATTATTACCAAGGGCATAAATTATCAACTGCTAACTGACAGAAAGGAGGAATTTCAAAAAGACTCATCTATTCTATCCAATCGACAGCCTGGTGCCACTGAACTGGGTTCTGGCACAGAGCTAGAGCAGACGGCAGCACGAAGCATATTACACACACTGACAAGTTCCCAATTAGTTCAAAGTCTTCAGGAAAATGATCTGAATGTCACTGCAGATGGCCTAACTCTATTCGGTGGGCAGAGTCCAGGCAGAGTGCCAGAGGCCCACTCTGGAGATCAGGCCCCTACCTTGCCCGGACCGTGTCTGTTCCCAACGTAGCCCCTCTCCAGGCTTTGGTGGCCTTTAGGGAGGTTTCGACTGTGACTGAGCTCACCTTGAAGAAACGCAGAAGGGGAAGCAGAAAAACCCAAAATAAACAAGTGAGAAAAAGGAAAAGCGTCTCCAGATACCTGGACGTTTTAAAAACGGGTGAACTTTCTTGCAAATGCCAAAGGGAACAAAACAAGGGTAGGAAGAAGCACCAGGTGCTGTGCTTAGTATTCTTACATGGCTGTCTCACAGCATTAGCAGAAGTAGCAGGACCTCCTTAGCATCTCTGTTTCATAGCCGGAAACAAGTGAAGCTCAGAGAAGTGTAGCAATTGGATGGGGGTAAGGACAGCTAGTTACTCAGGCAGCTGGGGTGAGAACCCTGTCTGTTGAATGCACGTTTTGTTGTTTTGTAAATATTCACTCGGGTGAGGGAGGATAGGTATGGAATGCACAATGAAAAAGAACAACAAACAAGTGACATCGGCTCACACTGTGGGGTCATTTGCTTACTGCGCTTTGTTTTGAGCTAGCTTCTGTTGAAAAATGCATGGTGAGAGACAAATCAATAGCACTTAGCATCTGAACCACTTGATTTAAATGCATTATCTCATTTAATATTAGAGGTCCATAAGCATTACCAATCCCATTTTACTGCTGAGAAAGTAGCCTGGAGAGGCCGAGTGAAGAGCCCAAGGCTACAGATACAGTACTTGATAAAGTTGGGGTTCACACCCAAAACTGGCCCAGGAGCCAGTGTTCTGCTTCTCTGTAGGCTTGAGGCTATGGACCAGGTGGGATCAGGACACATGTTAACACCTGGGAGGGCACCAACTTTGAGGCCACCAGAGAACACTTAGTTGAATGAGAAAAGGTTACTTACTTTCTCAAATGAACCCTTGGTTTATCCAAAAAACACATTCTTGAGAAGTTTTATAGAAAACCGAGTTTTAGCAAATTGAATTGATCTTTACTGCCAATGGGTATCCATTAGGCAGATGATTCTAATATGTTCTGTTTACCCACACTGGACATCCACAAATCAGCATTTAAACTTCCTGGGATACGGGGTGGCTGGGTTGCTCAGTTGGTTAAATGTCTGACTTTGGCTCAGGTCATGATCTTGTGGTCTGTGAGTTACAGCCCCATGTCAGGCTCTGTGCTGACAGCTCAGAGCCTGGAGCCTGCTTTGGATGCTGTGTCTCCCTCTCTCTCTGTGCACCAGCTACCACCCCCCCCCCCCCCCCCCCCCGCCCCCTGCTCACTCTCTCTCTCCCTCTCAAAAACAAATAAATATAAAAAAATAAACATCCTGAGATACCTCAAGGAATCTCTATTTTTTTTTATAATGGCATAATTATTTCCCAGTGAGTTAGATTTTGATATTTGCATTCTGACATTAAGTATTAAGAACAAAAATAATTAAGAAAATAAGTAATGGGAAACCTCACTAAAATGGAGTCAGGAGATAGGCAGGGGGAGCTCTCATAGTCAATTGCAGACCCAACAGGAACACATGAACTTGATGTTACATGGACTTGACCTTGCACGTGGATACTACTCTACTATTCCAGCTGGAGGAAGAGACGCATTCCTTACCTCCCCCTGCCACCCTTGCTCCCTGCTCCCTGCCACCCACCAATAGCTCAGCCAATGAAAAGCCACCATACTTTGAACTCCCAGTTTACTCCAGTGGATTTTTAGTTTATAACAAGCCTTCCCAAATCACCCCTTTTCTCCTCAAAAAAGTGTACCTCTCCTTTGTTCCTCAGATTTGCCTACTATTTTGCTGCAGGTTGTTTGTCCCAGATTGCAATTCTCTCATTCTTGAATAAACCCATCTTTTGTTGGCAAAATAACTGGCAGTTTTTATTTTTAAGGATAACACAGGGTATGGTTCAAGAGGATAAAGCGATGGAAAGACACTACAGAATAATGAAAGTGCTTTAAACAGCCCTGGCTTTGCCAATTACTAGTTGTGTGGCCTCCAGCCAGTTACTAAAGGGCTGTACGCCTCAATTCCTATACCGTAATATGTAGATGACAGCTATCTCAGAGGGCACTGTTTAATTATCAAATTAAGTAAGATGATACATGTAAAATTCCTGGATCCCTACTGGCACTTAAAAAACATACGTGAGAATAGGAAATAGTAAGAATCTATAATTGAAACAATTCGATATCTAAACTCAGAAGATGTCAGTCTGGTTGGGATTCCTGCCTCGAACAAATACTGAATCTCTCAGAAACTTTGGGCAAGAGTTTCAATCTCCTATAACCATCGAGAACCGGGCAAGTCAGTCATTATCATCCCAGATAAGTGAGAATGTAATCTGCTTCAATTTTTCCATTTTCTCATCAGACAGTCACCATTTTGCATTTGCAGGTGGTTTTAGCAACACAAAAATTCTCTCCCACGCCTCTCCCATGATAACGTTGTTAAAAAAATCACAAGGTGAAGCCGCTATACTATAGGTAAATGAGTAGGCTTTCCAATTTTATTAATTGTGGTAGTTTGTTTGCAAAATGATTACAACTATCCTCCTCCCTGTATCCAGGTTCCTCTGCAACAGTGGCTTTGTAGTTTCCTCCCATCAGAAGGTGGAGTTTATTTCCCTTCCCCTTGATCTGAGCTAGTCTTACGACTTGGTTTGGCCAATAGAATGTATTAGAAGTGACAATGTGCCAGCTTCCAGCCTAGACCTCAAGGGACCGTGCATGCATCCAGATGTTCCCTTGGAATTCTGCACAGCCACCATGTGAACAAGTCCAGCCTTGCCTGCTAGCTGTCCCCTGTCATGCCAGCCATCACCCAGTCAGATGACAGAAATTGCAAGTGAGTGTATGTGCGTGGTATGCACTCAGATGTTTTTCTCACCCATGGTCTTGTTTGGACATGTGGGTCACATTGACAATATCTGGATAACTAATTTCCAGTTGTAATGACGACAACATTTCTCATTAGTGGATTCTCAAATCTCAAATAGGGAAACTGAGATAGACACATTTCCTGTAATATTAGAGCTGCACTGAGAGTCAATAGCTTTTAGGCCCTGCTAAATCTACTTATCCATAGTTACTCACTGAGGAAGCAAATCAACCTTTAAAATATAAGGCATAGTAATGAAGGAAGCGGCGGGGGGTGGGGGGAGGCTAAGAGAAAGAACATAGCTCTTGTTAACTTGGAAAACCTACGAATATTTATTCTATTAACCAAACCTCAAACCATATGCACTCTTAAAAATATGTTTGGGAATGGATTTCTAAGATCCTTCATGCTTCAATATAATAACTGGATAAAAAACTTAGATGAATGAAGAACTTTAAGCTCCCTGAAGAAATTAGTTACCGGTTGAGAATGTGGTAAATAAGAAAAATCTCTCTGTTGGAGAAGTCACAAAAAATTATGATCGTAACATATTTAAGCAGTCAAAAAGCATTATGTCTTATGCAACTTTAATCTGCCTGGAACCTTTCCATGAAAGCATCATCAGTTTTATCTAAAAATGGCTCTCCTGCTGTTATTAATCCATGGGACTTGCTGAGTACTCACTGCATAAGTAGGATCAGATCTATTTGGAAAATAAGGAGTTGAATATTCACCTTTTTAGGTGGTGAAGTTGGGTGCCTTTCTGTATTGTTGGGCGACACATCTTCAGATGTCTTGGGTTTATCTTAGGTCGCTTAAACATTTTTAAAAACTTAAATTAATACTTGGGGTTTTGACCACAAAAGCAATACACGTTCATTTGGACAGCGTGGGTCTTGACAGGGGGTTTGCAGAATCAGGACAAGGGTGAGGAAAATGGCTCATTTACCTCATGCACAAAAATTTCAGGAGGCACCAGAAAACTCAGTAATATAAAGGATATAAAGGCAATGTTTCAAAAATCAAAGTTAATGCCCAAATTCCATGACTAACAGAAGATCAAGAGTTTAAGTAAAGACAGGCTTTGATCCTGTATCTGCCTGACCCTTTCTCGCTTACCTTACCTGGATCCTGGCCCTGGTTCCAATAAACCTCCATTTATAAAAACAAGCAGCTGAAATCATATGTATTTGTCTTCCTTGACTTATTTTGCTTAGCACATAATACACTTTAGCTCCATCCACTTTGTTGCAAATGGCAAGACTTCATTCTTTTTTATAGCTGAGTAATACTCATATGTGGAATTGAAGAAACAAAACATGAACAAAGGGTAATTAAAAAAGGAGAGAGAGAGAGAGGGAGGAGAAGCAAACCATAAAACAGACTCAACTATCGAGAACAAACTGAGGGTTGATGGAGGAAAGTGGGTGGGGGATGGGCTAGATGGGTGATGGGTATTAAGGAGGGCACTTGGTGAGATGAGCACCGTGTGTTGTATATAAGTGATGAATCACAAATTCTACTTCTGAAACTAATAATAATAATGTGTTAACTAACTAGAATTTAAATAAAAACTCGAAACAAACAAACAAACCAACAAACCACCAAGCAGCTGGCCCATGGACTGTGGTTTGCCAACCTGATTTTTAAAATACCACATTAAAATATTACTTATCTTGATTACTGAGATTTTGGGTGCCCCCTTCAATTTTGTGCCCCACTCACCTCACCCTGTTCCAGCCCTGGGAGTTTGGATTTTGTTCCAGGTTCACATGATAAGTCAACGAAGGTTTTCAAGCAAGTGACTGATGGAATTTAAGTTTTAAAACGATGGCTTTGGCTGCTGTAGAGATTGGAGGGAGATCAAATGCAGAGAGATGGGAGGTCAGGAGGCTGATGTACTAGTCTAGTGACGCTACTCTTGCCCAAGTCACCAAAGGCCACTCTGACGTGAAGACAGTGGCCACTTCCTGTCCTCACATGTCACTGGCTATGTCAGCATGTGTCTAGCTGTCATGTTGTCATTGAGACTCTCCTTCTATCTCATTGAGTGCCCTCTTCTGTTCTCAGTCCTTTGGCCTTACACACCATCAATGGACACCCGTAGTCCTGACTTTGTCCCCTCAGAACATGCACATCTCCCTGCCAGTTAGCCGTCTCCATTCATTGTCTAGTGGGCGTAACAGACTTCACACAGCCAATTTCACTTTCATAGATATTAATGCCTTTCTCTCTGTACTGTTGAAATCAGTCCAATCATACACTTAGATGTTATAAAACATCTTCATATTTCTTTGGTTTATTTTAGGTTGCTTAAACATTTTTTTAGCACCTAAAATAACATGTATGTGTTTGGACTATAAAAGCAACACATGCTTACTAAAAATTTTTATTTCCATTCCCCAACCTGTTAATCTTCTATCTACCTTTTAGTAGAGGAGGGCACTGCCATCTACCCAATTGCTCAAGCCAAAAAATTAGGAATCTTTCTTAATTTTTCCTTTCCCCTTTTGCCCTACATTCAGCCTGCTAGCAAATACCACAAAGCCTAGGGGCACCTGGGTGGCTCAGTTGGTTAGGCATCTGACTTTGGCTCAGGCCGTGATCTTGCGGTTCACGAGTCCAAGCCCCATATTGGGCTCAGTGCTGACTGTTCAGAGCGGGGAGCCTGCTTCGGATTCTGTGTCTCCCTCTCTCTCTGCCCCTCCCCCACTTGCGCGCGCGCGCGCGCTCTCTCTCTCTCAAAAATAAATAAGCATTAAAAAAAATACCATGAAGTCTATTGCCAACATTTGCCCCCATTTGTATTTAAAAAAGTCATCAACCTTAGTAGGTCTCATAAGGACATAGTTCCCACATATGTAGGGTACCGTCTTTCCCAGATGGACAAGGCTGGGGTGGCAAGGGGTAAGAGTGTGTGAATAGTATTGTTGAATTCCCAGGACAGGCGTAGAGAGATAGACTGGATTGGCTTTTGGAGGGCAGAAGATGCAGTTTGGAGAGAAGTAGTTCTCCATGTGTCTGGGTCTCTTCAGGTAGAAAGGGTCTCAACTTTAGGTCTAGCACACATACTCTCTTACATCCTATGCTGGGTCCACACATCTAGATCTGGAACCAGAGAGTGAAATTCTCCAGCAGATGGTTGGTCTTGGAGGGGGTAGGGTGATTTTAGTGAAAATGTGTCTAGTCATCATCTGGGATGGTGCCCAAGCAGACAGGGCTGGTGACACCGTTCAGCCAGAGCTCAGCTTGAATGGCTCAGGATCTATGGCCTGGCATGGGGGTGACACCAGGTGGCAATGTACCAAAACCACAGATTCAGCTTTCCAGCTAAGAGTATACTCCTCTGAGAGCCATTTTTGCCAATGTACAGGCCACTTAACCGGTAGCTATGCCTCCAGGTCCTGCTCACATAGACCAAATGAAGTTTGTTTGCTTCTTTTGCTGTCGTTTGATTTGGCTCTGATGGTTGCTTGTATGGGGCTGTGACTTTCCATGTTTTATGATTGCAAGATCCTGTTCTGAGACATGGTATTAATTTTTCTGAGCAGATCTGAATGAGTTCATCAATCGTCTACCCACTTAAAAAATCAGTGGATTTGATTTAGTAATGACTGACTTTAAATGCTCTTTGCATATCAAATGTAAGCTGCCTGACCCTATTAAGAAGAAGAATTTTTATCTTAAGGTTAAATATTGAAAAATTATAAATACCTGCTCTACTTATACCTGCATCTTACCGAACTCAGTAGACTCTACAGTATAAAAATATTAGATTTACTGTCTCTTTCCTGCTGAAATGTCTATTTGCCGAGATCAAAGGACCCATTATTCAGGCTAGATGTTACATTTTCCACCAATCTTACTTCTAGGAAATATTTCTAGCTCAGTTTTTGACATGCCTCTTGTGCTCCACATTCTGCCACTGCCATTAAATTTGAATAACTGGTGCAGATGACCCTATCATGGTAGCAAATTAAGCACAGACCCTTCGGGTCTATTTCTCTGTATGCGGAGCATCTGCTACCAAAGGGCCATCAAGGAGTCCAGTGAGGATACGTTCCAGAGAATGCATGAGAGGTCTTGTTCCCACAGACACTAAGTACCAGGACAACTGCCCTACACACTCCTGTACCCTTCGGAAGGGGAAGAATGTCATGTCTGAGCCTTCTCTCTGTAACATATATTCACCAAAAATAACTACGAGTACCTGTGTGTGCCTTTCCAGGTTGCAAAGCACTTGAAATATGCAACTATCAATACGCCGTGTAGGACTGCAGTTCTCAACATTCAATTTCTTCTGCAACACTTGAGAATGACATGGACATGTGTGGCATCGACCAGCAATGGACCAGTGATGTGCTTAATCCACAGAGTGCAGGACTGCCCAGGTTTTATGTCTTTGCCTCGTTCCTCCTTGTGCAAGCTTGCTGGACTCAACTGAGTGAGGCTGAGGTTACTGAGGTAACCTTGAAACCCCTCTAATTGGTGGAAGTAAATTTATGAACTTGGGTACTTTGGTCATTGGGGATAATAACTGCTTATGACACACCTCACACCTGAGGATACACTCATCCAATTCCATGCTGCACTTGTAAACTTAGAGCTTCACGAGGAATGGCGTCTCTCATCTAAAGATCAAAGATTTATTTAAGGGCGCCTGGGTGGCTCAGTAGGTTGAGCGTCTGACTTCAGCTCAGGTCATGATCTCATGGCTAGTGAGCTCGAGCCTTGCATCGGGCTCTGTGCTGACAGCTCGGAGCCTGGAACCTGCTTTGGATTCTATGTCTCCCTCTCTCTGCCCTTCTCAAGCTCGTGTTCTCTTTCTCTCTCTCAAAAATAAATAAACGTTAAAAAAATTAGAAAAGTAAAAAAATCAAAGATTTCTGTAAAGTGAGAATAAGTGCAGTGTTAGACATAGCCATGGTGGAAATGATTCAGTGATTCAAATGGATGTAGGTGGGAGACTGGCTTTTGAAGGATAAGGACATTCAGCCTAAATGGACATGGTTATATATTTTGTAGGTGACACTTATTATATGCTTAATATTCCAGGAAGGGTCTATGATTCACTCATTAAATCCTTGTAACAGCCTGTAAGGTAAGTTCTGTTTTCATCCTTAAGTGACAGAATGGAAAAACATAAAACAGAGGAAGGGGAAGATAAATCATTTGCCCCATGCGAACTACAGTGAGTGAAAGAGTTGAGCTGAGACTATGCCCTTGGCCATTATGCTACTCTCTATCTCCATTTAAGCTCGTTTGATTTTAAATTACAGTCCTGTTTTCCTCACCTGACCTTAGCTTATGCATATCTTCTCTATATTTTCACGTAATCTGCTTGAAACATAAAGAGTTGATGTTCATGTTTTTAAAAAACTTATCATGACACTTTTCATGTTCTGCTTAGTGGATACTTGTAAATAACTGAAAATAGGATTCTTCATAAGGAATATTCAATACCATCATCAACGTTACTTGTTTGCATTAAAAATTCTGTAGGTGAAAGACTATATTAGTATTCTTACTCTGTGATCTCTAAGTAGAAAAGTACTAAATAGGGTCTTTTTCATGAGTTAACCATTAACTGGAACTTCCAAAACAAACTTTGAATAGGCATAAAACTAAAGGAGTAGAATAAAAAATATACAGTACTTGAAGGTGAGATAAAACATCTTATTTTGTTACATCCTATTTTGTGTAAGTTTAGAGGTTCCCCATCCCCATGGATGAAAATAATTTTAGCATTCAAGCTATATACTATAAAGGTATAGACGGAGGGGACACATTATCAAGAACACAAAAATGTCTGAATGTTATAAATACACCCAGCTCCGTAAGATTAAATTAGCTAATGTATTAATATAATTCCTATTCACATTCATTTGTAAAAGACAAAGATAACCAGAATTCCCGCCATCTTAGGAATATCTTACACTGAAAAACTGACATTATTATTATCATTTTACTTAAAATTTCTTTGTTCCTTAGAGTGTGCTGCATTGTTACAACTCATCATTCATGACTATGATTTAGCCTAACTTCGTTTGTGAGCTTTCGGCTGTAAAAGAAAATCAGGGACATATTTTGTACTTTGGAGTAAATTCCCCATATCTAACAAAATAAACATGTCGTGTTTGTTAAACATGGTGGCAAAAATAATGTGTGTTTTCAAAACACAATGGCAAAGAAGGGTGTGGAAGAAATGGGACTCAGGATAGAACATGGAAAGGATGAACATTTTTTAGGTGGGTCCCAATGACAGTGGGTCTGTGGTCAAGATCAGCATGGGGTTGGGTGATGGGGGGCTGGTCCCCAGTAGCCCAAACTCCCAAAGGCTGGCCCACTCCACACCTCAAGTTTGGATTTCCTACATTAGGTCTGTAAGAGAGAAGACTGTACACTTTTTCACTATGCATCACAAATACAAATTTTTCAGGTGTGTAAGGAACTTCAAGGGAATTGTCCTGGTCCATTCCTCCCTTTTTAAAGAGGAAGTAATTGATCCCGCGACAAGAGACCGTGTTTGAAATGCAAAAGGCACTGGACCTGGGTCAGATGCCCACCTGAAGTCACGTTCCCCCATCTTCCCAGCTGTGTGATCTGGGGAATGCTGTCAGCCTTTGTGGTTCCAGCTTCCCTAGCTATAGGATTAAGATAAGCCTTCCTAGGAATGCTGATTAGAAACAGTACATGGGATGATGTATACTAAATTACCTTGAAAACGATGCAAAGCAATACACTCACTGCTATCAAATAATCCACGTTAGGCACAATCCTGTAGTATCTGAGTTTTAGCCAAAATGCAAAGAATTCTAGCCGTTTTGTATGAGAGTCAAACAGGTATATTTCAGTGCATCATCTTATAGGTTTCCTTTCCTCACAAAGTGTGACATAAACCATTTGAGTTTCTTGCTTGTTCTCAGACTCCCCCGGAAGAAGATTGGAAGAGAAATTGCATTTTCACCAACAGATCATTTCTCTTCTCTGAAATTGCCCTCGCCGCTGATTATAAAAAACAAACAAACAAAACAAAACCCCAAACCCTGTATCCTCTTCGGCAGCAAGCAGGGGGCTGTCCCTTTAGGGCTGACACACTTTCTTTATTGCAGAAAGAAATGCCTCTGAAGCTTCTGAATGCTGAATTCAAAACATCAGTGATGTCAGGCCAGGTCCACCTTTTAAAGAAAGGTCACTGCTGTGAGAAAGGACCTGTGTGCGGGGCCTCAGACTGGGTGGGATAAGACTGACAAGCAGACGGTTTTGATGGATAACAACAAGCTTTTCTCTTTCAAGGGTGCGCTAATCAGACAGGAACAAGACATAAGCACACCCTTTCCCAATCCACTCCTTCTCTGCTATTATCTCGGGCATGGTTAGAGTGAAAATAAGTTTTGGTGGCTTTTATGGCCCTAAAAATATGGCCACAACCAACCTTCCTTGGCATGTATTTCCCACTACAATTCTTTCCCTCATCCTCAAACACAAATGTACACACACACACACACACACACACACACACCACACCACACACACAGTGAGGGAAAGGAGTTCCAAGTTCTTTAGTTGTACCTCTTGCCTGGAATACTATCCTTGGCCATTCCCCTGGAGAAGTTTGCTGGATTTCTCTCTATCCTCTAACCCTCACCTCTTCCATGAAGCCTTCCAAGGTTTTCCCAGATGAAATTAATTTCCTTTTCCTTCGTATCATGAGAATTCCTTGATTGTAGTAGTATTTACAGCCTGCCTTTAGTGGTTTATTTTATTTGTTTCCTCTCTATGTGTGGAACTCATCCTTGACAAGGGGTATGCTAGTTATCTTTGTCTCTCCTGTAGTAACTAAGACTTTAGTAAAGGTATTTATAAGAACATTTACCTGTTAAAACTCTTCAAAGTTGTCCTTTTATCTCAGGGAACTTATAGATGGTCTGTGTTGGGGTTTCCTAAATCTCCTTTATTAGAAATTTTGGCCATATAGGACAAGACCACTAACAGGTCTCTACAATTAGAGAAGGAGCAGTAGGAAGGATGAGAAAGAGGTAATGCTCATGGCTCTGTTTTCATGTGACAGATGTCCCTGAGATGAGGTGGGGCAGCATGCACTGCTCAGAATAGCACTACTGGCTGAAGAATATCATTAAGGGGTCAGGGAAATGGGGCACTAAAGGTAAATTAATGGTAGGACAACATGAACAAATACAAAAGAACATTTCTGGATCAAAACGGAAGTGGGAAATAAACAAGATTTATTATCAGCAGGAAAGAATGCTTATGAAATTAATCAGTGGGTATCACTTGTGTTGCTATTGTTAAAAACCCAATCCTTTAAGTGAATGTAGGTTCTCACCTTTACAAGAATCATTAACTCCTCTCAGTAAATGGGAAAATGCTTGACTTCAAAAACAGCACAAAGGGAAGGCCTATGATGAACAAGATTATAGGGTATCTTATTTGAGTTAGCCAACACATATTTTACAGTGGACATCTGCATGAGGATTGTGAGCCCTGAGTTTGAACTTCCTTTCTTCTCCTCTTGGTGGTAGTGGTAGGAGGTATTTGTGGAAGGCAAGAAAGGAAGACAAAAGATAAAGAGATTTTAACTAGCCGAGGCAGCCCTATTAACTAGTTCTCAGAAATAAAAATGGTGCAAACATTAACTGAAGTGCCATAAACTGTTATTAGGCAGTGGGCAGACATTAGTTTAAATAATAGAGACAACATCCCTGTAAAGTACTTACATAATAGTATCTTCATTCTTCAGATGGGCAGCAAAGTTAAACAACTTGTTCTAAGGCCATCCAATTAATAAGTGTTATTGCCACATGTCTAATAAAAAATCCGCCAAACAAGGGCAATACATTTCAAAAATGTTAGGTTTCATGAATTCAGAGAAGTAGCAAGAGATTAGATGGGGACAATGAAAACCAAAAACCCAGAAACAAAGAAACCAAGTACCCAAAGGAATTGGATGGCACTGATGGAAAGAATTTCAATACACAAGAGAAAAAGTGAAAGTCAGATAAAGAATCAAATTGGCTAGAACTAGAACTTGCACCAACATAATAGAATGTTACAAAACAGAGAAACTGAACCAGATCATTTAAGGAGAAGTGAAGGAAATAAAATTCACCTGTAGGAAGAAAGCCCCAAATGGGAAACAGTTTGTATAAATTATTTGGAATAGGGAAAGCATTTAATTCCACTGGCCAAGGGGGAGCCAGATACACACTGATTCACTAATGAGGGGAGACATCTAATCAAAGAGGACACTTTTAAGATTAAGGGGTTAGGGTTGGTTACTGAGTTTTGTGTTTATAAAACAATCCATAAAAAGGGTCAATTTGTATTCAGTTTCACAGACTCTGTACCACCCACGTCTGTTGGCAGACTGGGAAAGATAGAACAGGGAAGGAAATGACTCAAAGTTATTTAATAAAACTGGTTTTGCTCAAATTGTCTGGGCCTAAAGTTATTCATTTCAAAATAAGAGGGTTTAGTGAGTTTTATCATTATCAATTACAACTTACTCCCTACCCCCCCCAACTCAACAATTCTTTAAAAGATGTAGATGATGGGAAGTGTAGAAACCATGTAGCAAAGTTCAAGATCAGTCAGACCCATTTAAATACTAGAAAGGAATCACTGCCAAATATTACCCAACTTGCAAACATTGTAAGTGCTTAGAGGTTTGGAGATACAGCTAAATAGCTTTTTTTCAAAATATACAAGACTTTTGTTTCTTGGGGTGAGGCAGGAGGCATTTTGTATTTCCATTTATAATAAGCAATGAAAAGTATTAAGATTTTATTTTATTTATAAAAATGTTTTAAATGTTTATTTATTTTTGACAGAGAGAGAGAGAGAGAGAGAGAGAGAGAGAGAGAGAGCGCATGAGCAGTGGAGGGGCAGAGAGAGAGGGAGACACAGAATCTGAAACAGGCTCCAGAATCTGAGCTGTCAGCACAGACCCCAACGTGGGGCTCAAACTCACAAACCCTGAGATCATGACCTGAGCCCAAGTTGGACACTCAACTGACTGAGCCACCCAGGAGCCCCAGATTTTATTTTTTTTAAAGATAATATTTATTGACCTGAAGTTTGAATTATCTTGCACAGAAATGTGTTGGGTATTTCATAATTGAGAGGAATATATGAAATACTAGTGAATTTGAAAAGAAAGCACTGATGTTATACTATTCTTAAGCCATATCTTCATGATAAGAACCATATCTTGATGATAAAAGTTGAGGGTTGGGGAGGAAAGTAAGAATACTATATTTGGGCTTTAATGTGGGATTTCTTTTCAGCATTTGAAAAATCACTTCCAAAAATATGGTCTAGTACAAACTGACAATTGGAGAGAACCATCCGGATCGAAGGATCCCTCAAATGTAGGTTTCATTTGGTTACAAACACTAGCATGTTCAAGCATCTCTGCTCAATAAAGTATTTCTGAGGTCCAGGCAATAGTCCCCCAGTGGCATGTGATTTGACTAGGAAATATTGACAGTGCGCAGGAATAAGATTTAACTGCTGGCACAGAGTTTGTCCAACTGGCTCAGTTTGCCAGGGGGCCATCTTGGATCTAGCTCCAACTATGGTGACAAAATATAAGAGCATCCCTCACCTCCCCCACCCCACTCCAAATTAGAAAGCAATTCAGAGCACTGTGAATCTGCAGTAATCACCCAGTTGCTAGTTATTCTTTCGAGAGTATACGTTTGCAGGGAAGTGTCATAGCATGGTAGCTAAAGAGTGCAGGATATGGAGTAGATGCATGAGTCTGAATCCTAACTCTGCGTATAACTGGAAATGTAACTGTTCCACACCTTAGGCCTCACTGGAAAAAAAAGGACTATTATGTTCTACCTCATAAGCTATTTTGAGAATTAAAGGGGGTAATTCATGTGGAAGGTCTTGGCATCTGGTAACTAAATGCTTAATAAATTTTACTCCTTATTAGCAGATTCTCTGAAAATAGACTCAAGAGCTGAAAATTTAAGAAACAAAATATGTAATACTTCCAGAAGACAAAAAATAATGGTACTAATTGGGTCCCAGGAGCCAACTCTGGCGGTAAAGAG
This sequence comes from Lynx canadensis, assembly GCF_007474595.2. Lineage (NCBI taxonomy): Eukaryota > Metazoa > Chordata > Mammalia > Carnivora > Felidae > Lynx > Lynx canadensis. The sequence goes on from NC_044315.2 coordinate 44,125,457, forward strand.
GATGGATGCTGCAATATCTAGTCTACTGGTTAAAAGAAAGAGAGCCTGAAACAGATTTCTGCAGGGACCCAACCCAGGGAAAATTAAGAAGTGGTATTCACATGAAGGCAAACAAGAACAACCTGATGAGTGATCATAGCTAACATTTCTGGAGACCTCTGGCTTATCATATGCTTGATCTGCAGTTGTGGATTGGTCCTGATAATCTTCTCCCTGTTCCCATCCTCACATCCCATGAGACAGCTTAGATGTGATGATTAGGGAGAAGCCTGTGGCTATGAAAGAAAGCAAAGAGAAAAGCTAACTGGCCAAAAGGGAACTGAAACCATGACCTTGGTCTCATTAAAAAGAGTCAGCAATGCCCTTGAATAGACCAGTTTTCCACAGACAGCTAAGCCATCTGCAGAGAAAACAAAACATGGCATACACACACAAACACATATGCACACACAAATAAAAACACAAAAGCAAAGAATAAGATTTACAATCAAATATAAATTAATTCACAGGTATTTTTACAAATCAACTTCTATTTTTCTTTTGGTGTGAGCATCGATAGATAGCCTTCTATGAATCAATTCTGTTGGCAAGGTTGAAATGCTTCTGAAATGGAAAGCTATGCTATAAATTACATTTGAAAAGTCATAGCTAAGTTGTCAACTTGCATTGATAGGACACCCACCTACCTCAAAGATAAAAAGTGTGCTGCCTTCCAAAATTTGAAAACTGAAAAATGAGTACTTCAAAAACAAGCTCAGATGTAGACCTAACATTATCAGGCAGCACAGAATCAAAGCCCTGATGACCTCATTTGCTTTTACAGTATGACAAGAAATAAACATTCTAAGCAAAGCTACAATACCTCAAGTAGGGGCTGTGTCAGCAATAATAGCACCTAATAGTAATGTAAGCGCTTACAGTAGCACTTACTATTTTAAGCACCTGAGCATGTATTGGCTAGTTTAATTCTTGGAACAGCCCAATGACAAAGGTGGTATTATTATTTCTATCTTATAGACAAAGAATATAAAGCAGAGAGAAATTAGGGAACCTGTCCAAGGTCATATGGTAAGTAACGGCAGGATTCAGACCCAGGCAGTCTAACTTAGAAGACATGATCTTAACATCACTCCCCATGGCAGCCAATGGGTGTTCCTGGGACAGATGAGAGATGACATCAGGCACTAAGGCACACACAGCTTGCCAGTGGGACATCCTCCCCCCTTATCTTCACACTTCTCTCTCCTTTTTTCCTATCCCCTTTCCCCCAGAGTGTTACTTTGAGTGTTAGCAAGCATACTGTCACTAATTTATAAAATTAGATTAAAAATAAACCCCAGAGTTGTCTTATCTAACCAATGCCTTTACTCTGCAGATGAGGAGACTGAGAGATCAAACTAATGGGCCCTAAAAAATTACTGGGACCATCAAACTAATGCCAGTGTGTACTGTAATAGGACCTACTCCTTCCTAATCTTACAGGTTTCCCTATGAAGTACTGAAAGGGCTTCAGCCACTGTCTTAAAATCAGTTTTCATCCCTGACCATAGTTACTTCTCTCAGAGAGAACCCAGTTTTTCTCCCCCTGCAGATCTTGGTTCTTCCCTTCCATTTTGGCAGTCCTCTGTGAGCTGGTACCAGAAAATCCTTACTCAGGTAGACTGCCTGATTGCTGGAGACTCCCATACTAATCTGCTCCCTAAGATGATGCTAACTGTCCTTGTGCTTGGAGAGAAATTTCAAATCTTTTTGAATCTCTACTGCTAGGGACTTCTATTTAATCTGTATGTGATTAAAGGTTATTGACCAGTATCTTCTCACCTTTCTTTTGTTTGTGCAGGAGGTAGGGTACTTCCTCTAATTCTTGGCTTTTTGCTCGGTGAAAGAAAGGACTTGGTATCTGATATTACCATGGCCAAATAATGGCCCCCAGGATGTCCACATCCCGTCTTAACCTCAGTGAATATGTTACTTTATATGGCAAAAGGGACTTTGCAGCTGTCCTTGTACAAGAGAGGCAATAGAGTGAGATTTAGAGAGAAAAAGACTAGAGAGCCAGGGGTAGGTATGAGGCACTGGAGATGGAGGAAGGAGCCACACACCAAAGAATGCAGTCTGGCCTCTAGAAGCTTGAAAAGGCAAAGAAATGTGCTCTCCTGTGATGCTTCCAGAATGAACACGGCCCTGATAACACCTCAATATTGGAATTCTGACCCCCAGAACTCTAACATTAATAAATACATACGTGTCGTCTTAAGTCACAACATTTGTGATACTTTGCCTTATGAATCTAAAACAATCACCCTGTTCCTATCTTCAGTCCTGCTCAAAACTACTGTCCTTGCTTTCAGCCAGGTGGTAGTTTATTCCACCAGATTCAATGATTCATTCACCCCTTCACTGCACTTACCTAATATTTACTGAGCCCCTGCTATGCACCAGGAACTGGATAATGTGAGCAAAATGGCATGCCCTGTCTTTTCCTTGCACGTACCCATGCCATTCTTTCCACCTCTATGCTCTGTCCATTATCTGCCAGGGAAAATCCAACTAGTACTACGTACCAACTCACGTGGCTTTGGTTCCCTCTCGCTGTTCCACTTTGGGACCTTGAAACTGACTAATGATAAACTCAGCCCTCCTCAGGCTGCCTACTGCCCACTAGTCAATCCTTGGACACATTCAGCTAAGTGAACCTGCTCCCTTTGAGGACGGAGGCCTTCCACTTTCAGAGCCCGGGTCCAGATAACAAAGGGTCAAGAGCAAACAATATTGGCCATTGGAATATTCCTCAACATGCTGGCAAGGAATGTCTTGTCTATTCTTCTAGTTTATAATTCTCCTGAGAATAAGGACTCAGTCACACGTGTGTCTTTTTCAGTGCCTGACACACCGCAGGTGCTCAAGGAATGGGCTGACTGGACAAAACTACAAGCTAGCACTCATCGTGGATAAATATTCCTGCCAGTGGGGACTGAGATCCTCACTACTTATCAATATTGATTACTGTTCTTCACTCTGAAAGCATTGTTTCTAGCTAAAAAGTTAACATCCTGAAGTCACCCAAATAGCCATGCTGACAAGCTTGATATAATTTGGGACCTTGAATATAGTCCAAATATCAGTAGAACACTGACCTCCAAGTTGAGTGTAGAGTTTTATTAACTTTGTGATTCCTCTATCAGCATAACCTAGCACAGTGCCTGGCACGTAATAGGTGTGCAATACATGTTTGTGGAATAAATATCCCAATCTAACATTGGTCTGGTCAGGTTACTCCTATGCTAGCATCTCCTTAATGCCTTGTGCCCAGTCCCATCTGCTGGTCCTTGGAGTTACTTCCTCATAGTCAAGGTGTTGTGTGAGTGATTCTATCTCTCTGCCAGACTATACACTCGGTTTTTGAAAAACAGCTTTACTGGGGCATAATGTACACACAGTTCATCCCTGTGAAGTGAACAATTTGATGAGTTTTGACAAATGTTAATGTCATGGTTCACCTCCACACTCATGACACAGAATGTTTCCATTTTCTTAAAAACTTTCTTCGTGGCCGTTAGCAGTTAATCCCCTTCCGAATCCCTGGTCACAAGCAACTACTAATGTGCTTTCAGTAATTATAATTTTGCCTCTTCTAGACTCTCCTATAAATGAAATAAAACAGAATATAGTCTTTAATATCTTGTTCTTTTCCACGTTTCTGAGATTCATCCATTCTGCTGCATGCTCCCATACGTATGAGTTTATCTTCTATCTTGTCTGGGTGTTTTCCTGGAACTTGGTGTATTCCTGCATTTGGCCTGGCTGTCTTGTCCTCCAGCACTGTGTACTCCCAGGAAGCTGAGGGTTCCTAAACAGTGACCTTTTCTCCACCGTGTGACTGACTCCAATTTCCAACCAGTTGGAGAGCCTGCCCTTCTCCTCGCTTGGTTAATGGCCCCTTTTCTCTGCCCACTCATTGCCCCAGTAAGGAACTTGGAGGTTATGTTCCCTCTTTCCTCTTCCTTAGACATGGTATCTGTGAATTTCATTCCAGGCAAAGAAAGGGGGCATTGTGAAATATGGTATAAGATATTGTTCTAAAAATAGCTGTCTGGCAGGTCTGAGAATTGCACTATCTGTAATTCTCTGTGAGTAACTTGAAGGCAGAGGTTCTTTCTCATTCACCTATGAATATCCTTTGTATCTGCCCAAACCATCCTCAACTCAGTTTATAATCCCAGTTCCATGATTCCACCCATGTCCAGTACGGACTCTCTTTTTCACCACTGCACTGCACGGATGAGTGGTCACTGTGGAGACAGTGAAAGGGATCTTGGACCAAGTGTGCCACACACATGAGGGATCATTCCCTCATTTTCTCAGGCCCAAGTTCAGAAAAGCCATTAGCCTTATGAATATTCATGCCTTCTGGTCTGTAACTTAGTTATAGCCTTTGATTCATATTGGTTTGTTTAGACAAAACAAGTAAATGCAGACAAAACAAAGTAATTCTCGGGTCATGTCCAAACAGTCCATTAATCCTGAAATTAAAATTTCAGGGCCTCACACCTCTGTAACACAGCCTCAAATTCAGAAATATGTAAAAGAAGTGTCCATCACCACAGAGGGGAAAAATTCCTCATAAAGTCCATCCACCCTGCTTTGGTAATGTGTGGAAAATGGGTTAATGATTTAACATTCTTAGTTCCTCGGTGTTTTTGACAGACTCTCAGACTGTCTAAGTAGCCTCAGACAGAAAATTGGAAGGTGATGAGACCACCAGAAGCTGACTCAAACGGAATTCTAAAGACACAAAAGCTGACAGAGAGGCAGATGTCTTCTGACCCATCTCTAGAAGCACACAAAATATTTTAAAATATGTTCAAGGGGTGCCTGGATGGCTCAGTTGTTTGAGCGTTCGATTCTTGATTTCAGCTCAGGTCATGATTTCACAATTCATGAGACTGAGCCCTGTGTCGGGCTCTGTGCTGACAGCATGGAGCCTGCTTGGGATTCTCCTCTCCTTCTCTCTCTGCCCCTTTCCCATTCTCTCTCTGTTTCTCTGTCTCTCTCTCTCAAAATAAATAGACATTAAAAAAATTATATGTTCAAAAAATGAAAGGCTAAATTTAGAGGAGATTAAATGGGGGGCACCTAAGTGGCTCAGTTCGTTGGGCGTCTGACTTTGGCTCAGGTCATGATCTTGGGGTTTGTGGGTTTGAGCCCCGTGTCAGGCTCTGTGCTGACAGCTCAGAGCCTGGAGCCTGATTTGGATTCTGTGTCTTCCTCTCTCTCTCTGCCCCTCCCCTGCTCTCTCTCTCTTTCTCTCCCTCAAAAATAAATAAACATTAAAAAATTAAAAGAAAAAGAAGAGATTAAATGGCATCTAATAAACTCTGTTTCCCAAGCAAGGGAGAATGCAATGAGTGTCCTTAGGAAGGATTCCATCAGAAATGGCACATGATGTGAACAGGCTTCACTTCTCCGGAAGATGCATTTGTTCATAATTCTTATTCAGTGATGAGGCTGGATAAAAAGGTGTTACTGCATTAATTAGTGAAGGATTTTCTTCATAACAGATTTACAGAGTTCCCCAGTGATACAAATTCCAGTTACATAAAGTTCTTTTAAGAAAGACTCTCCGAAGGCTGGTGGCAAATGGATCTCAACTCCCTTGCCAGTTACAAATGGTGGGTGGAGGTTGTCTGGAGAGTTGTACTGAGATCAATTTAAAGTTCATACCTGGCTGGGCTCACTGGGAGACGCTACTGGGATGGACTAGTGATGTCTTCCATGGGTACTGGAAGAGGCCATGGTGTCTTGAAACCCCATTCCAATCTGAAGGTGCCACAGTTGAGTGTGAAAAAAGATCACGGGAGACCCCACGTTCCAACTACCCCTGCTGAGCCCGAATCACTTTCTCCTGGCTCAATTTATGAAGCCTGGTCTGCCTGCAATTATGACAAGTGAGTCCTTTCAGAATTGTTTGTGCAAGCCCTCAGACTGTCAGCTTCAATGCTGTGAACTAGATTGTGTTTCTCTCAAAAACCAGGGAATGGATCATTTCCATGGAGAGAGCTTCCATTTAAGTCAAATTGCTATGTAAGATACCACAATGAACAGAATGCAAAGTCTTTGTGGTTGCTAAGACTACAGCCAATATAAAAAATGAAAATAGAAATACTAAAAACTTATACCTGGACAGTCAGGATTACTTTGTGGGGTTAATTCTGTCACACTTCCACTCGTCTGATGTTCTCCCCTATTTGTGGCTAACATAACCTGCTCTTTTGGTCTGCAGAACTCTAGGATGTTCTTCTCTCAGTTTTGACCAGTCTGAAATCTTCAGGGTCTCACTTTCCATCTCGAGCCTCTCTTTTTTATTCAACTCTTCACATTACTACTTAACTCCAGACACCCTTTCTGAAATCCTGTTTCTACCATCCCTCCTCATGCACTGATTTGCCTTCTCTTCCCCAGATTCTCACTTTCCCTATTTGGAAGAGTCCCAATTTTCACTCCCACCTTCAGAGCCCACATAGCAGACTTACACTGCCCCCATGTTCCTCATTCTCATTTCTTGGCATCTTCTTTCCAGCTCCTTTGCCTCTTTTGAAATGTGATGTGCAGCCAGGGTCTCTCTACACCTTCCACCCTCTTCTTCGCCTACTTTGTCACCACTTTGTGGTAGTTGAAATGCCTTGATTTTTCTTTTTCACCTGCTCCCTCCTCTGATCTCTTTGGGTCTAGTCCCTGGGACCTCTTACCCTCCACGTGAAGCTGAATCGCTTCCCTGGTGTCCAGCATCCAGCTCCTCAAGGATCTCACCTCCACTCTTACCCCCACAGGGGGCCTGTGTCCCAGACTTCTTCCGCCAGGGCACCTCTCCCTTTGGCTCCCCTAAAACTCCTGGGTGCTACCTTCTGTGTGGTGAGTTTGTTGGCTTGTGGCACTGCACTTCGTACCTCTGCAGTGGCCAAATAACTGCCCACCTCTTGTTTCTAGAAGATGCCTACTTCAACACAACTCAATCTCAGAAGAACCTTACAACAGCCATATATACTGAAAGAGGGCCAGCCTGAGGAGGGAAGAGGAACCAGTTTGCTTTCAGAACATGACAGACATATTGCTATAATGCTGGCAGTCACAATATTTGTCATGTATTGAGTGCTATGCTTTCAGTGGAAACTTGGCAGGCACTCTAGGTGCTTTACCATTATTATTATTTTTAGTCCCATTCTTCTATAATCCTATTTGTTGTCTTATACCTTACCTTCCACCCTCTCAGATCTATTCACATAGATAGGATCTATTCTGTTCCTGTATGATCTTTGTGCAGTCCTGCTTCCTTAACTTTGCTCAGGCTGTTGCTTTCCCTGACCCCAATCTTCATATGCCCCAATCCTACTTTTTAAAGGTCCAGCCTAAATACTAGCCTTTCCACAAATCCTCTCATATTTCTCACTGCAGAACTATCGGTATTCTTATCAGTCTTAAACCCTCATTGATTTCTAGAGCAATCAGCATCCCCTCCAAACAGTGTACTTTGGGTACTGGATTGGTCCTGCCTCTATTATGGAAATTACCCAGTCCTTGCCCAAGCGGCCTTCTGGCCCGCATGGGTCCCAGGTGTTGAAGAACATTCACTTGGGCTTATGACTCAAAAACTCAGAAAACATTGCTGGGAAAAAGGCCTATGTGCATATTTGTGTGCATTCACAAGCCTGACACTTATGCCTCTCACATTCACGAGATTTGTACACTCGTAGCATAGAAGCTGAGTCATTTGAAGATGGCCAGAACTCACAATAAAACAATAGCTAAGGGGTGAATGGGTGGCTCAGTCTGTCAAACATCTCTTGATTTCACCTCAGGTCTTGAGCTCAGGGTCATGAATTCAGGCCTCACACTGGGCTCCATGCTGAGCATGAAGCCTACTTAAAAACAAACAAACAAACAAACAAACAAACGCTAACAACCCTATGAGGTAGGTATTATTATCATCCCTAATTTATGTACAGGTAAACCGAGACTTGGAGAAGTTAACAGGCAATACTAATCAGTCTCTATTTGTTCCTCCACGTCCCGTCTTCACCCACTTCATCCTACTCCAGGCTCCAGGAGGCCAACCTTTAGGAACTGTGTCAATGGGCTGCCCTTCTTGAGCTTTCGGTTGGACTCCATCAGTGGGAGGTGCCAGCAGGAGATCCAGGAGATCAGAGGTTGGGAGGAGAAAGAGGTCAGGATGTTTATTTCCCCAGCTCCCTCCCTGCTTGGCTGTCCATTGTCAGGGGCTGCAATTCCCTCCCCAAGGCCACAGCTCCGGTCAGGCAACCTTTTCTACAGCCATGGGTATCAGAGGGCTCTAGGAACCCTCTGGCCCTTGCGTTTTCGGGCAAGAGATAAACCAGGTGCTTCAGAGACACTTGGGGGATTCCCCGAACCCTACTGTTTTGGGTGGAATTGTACCCCCCAAAAAGAGATGTTGAAATTCGAATCCCCAGGACTTCAGAATGTGACCTTAGTTGGAAATAGGGTTATTGCTTATGTAATTAGTGTAAAAGTAGGAGGATCCTAAGCTAATCTGACTGGCGTCCTTGTAAGATAACAGCCACGTGAAGACAAGGGAGACAGAGAAGGAAGGCAGAGATCAGATTTAGGTAGCTGCAAGCCAAAAAGTACCACAGCCTGCTGGCCACTACCAGAAACTCGGGAGAGAAGAGGGAAGATTCCCCAGGTTTCAGGGGGAGCCTAACTCTGCCGATACCTTAATTTCCAACTTCTAGCCTCCAGAACCGTGGGATAATAGCTTTCTGTCGTTTTATGCCCCCCATTCGGTCTGTGATGCTTTGTTACAGGAGCCCTAAGAAACTACTGCAGCAGCCTCCACCTTTGGAAATAGTCCCTTCATTAAATTCTCTTCAATTACTTACTTTCAGTGTGCTATGCTTCTACTGGGTCCCTGACTTTCCTAGGGTGAAGAGCTAGGAACTTGATCCAGGGCTCTGATGGTAAAACTAAAGCACTCATCCTCTATAATAATACTATCAGTATATACCATTACCATTATAGGTAAAACGTACACAGGGCTTGCATTAACCCCCTTAATGCCATTTGGCCTGAGCATAGTGTTGCAGGTCGTACTTTCATCGTCGATGACATGCCTGATTTTTTTGCTGTCGGACCAGCCGTGTCTGCGTTAACTGGCAGAGCCGCGATGAAGAATACGCTCTTGAGAAAGCTGATTTCCTGAAGAGAAGCAAATGCACCTGGAACGGGACAAGTGGAAGCCAGGGTCCCCGGAGGTCAGGATTTTCAAATATGCTCACGAACTCCTCATGAATACCATCCGGAGAAGAGCCAGGCAGGTAGCTCAGGTTCTGACCTCCATTACCATCAAAGCCTAAAACTACAGGGTAGTACCTTCATTTTTAAGGCGAGCAGGCAGAGAATTGGAATCTTGAGGGGGCCAAGTCACTTTTAAATGCAAACAGGCTGGCTATATGGCATGCTGCAATTCTTCCAGATGAAAAGAAATAGAAAGCAAGTGGATAAAAGGTATAGATCTGAAAGTTTCCCTTTGTCGCACAGGATCCCTCTGATTGCTCTACCCCCGGGGACCATCTCGAAGCCTCTGTCTTTACATACCCCAGTTCCTGCCCCAAGGAAGCAGGTGGAGGAAGCCGCTGTCTGAGTAATTACTGCTCTACCATTTCTCCTTAAAGATGTCACTGTTTTTAGAGGTGACTCATTCATATAAGTAAGTGCTCTGGCGGGCGGGAGGGAGGCTCTTCACGATGACTTAACCCTTATGTCTTGGTGTATTTATATTTATCCAATTTTATCCCTCCTCTTGACTTGACTGTTTTGATCAAGGGCACCAATGGAAACACATAACCACCCCCCGCCCGAAATAACGTAAAGTGTTCTCGACCCAGATACCTGAGAAATGAAAAAGTTCTCAAAAACTTCTGCAAGTAGGAGTGAGGGCACAAAGGGGGAAGTGGCTCCAAGCTTCCCGAGAAGGGGGACAGGTGAGGGACCAGCCAAATAGAAAGAAAGATTGAAGAAATTCTACTTCAGAATGCCTCATACTGTGCGACGGAGTAGCAGGGAAAACTCTTGTCAGGAACTGGGAGATTTAGAAGTCTTGGGGCAAAAACACTTCGTATGAAAAAGGCAGCTTCCTGATTCTTCTTGTACAGGAAAGCTTATTCTAGGATCCCCAACACGACCAACACCATTACTAAGCTTACCAACCCTGGGCAGGGCACTTTACCACCTTGTCTCACGGATGCCCCACGACATGGAGAGTGTTATGACACAGACAGCGTTACTATTCCATATTACACATAAGGAAGCTGAGGCTTAGAAGGATTTTGTCATTTCCTAAAGGTAACATACTAGTAAATGACAAAGCCAGGCTTGGAACTCAGGTCTGCCTAAGCAGAGACACGCAGTAATTCTGGCCCATTGGGGTGTGACACATACATAGGAGTCTTTCAACTAGGGAGCCTGCTCAAGAGCTAGTCTGAACATCTTGGCAAAACTTCCCATGTGGGATGAATTGCCTTCTCCTGTCATAAGAAACTCCATCTATGTGATTCCGCGGGTTTGGTGGATAAGAGTAATGGTAAAATTCTTGCCATGATGAGCACTTTGGTTTAAATAACCTTTCTTGCAATTCCCCTTCATCCAATACAACAAAGTAATCTACCCATGATTTATATATTTTCCTATCCATATATTTTTGTGTATTTAACCGACACTATCCCTAACGACCAGTCCTTACTACACTGCCTGTTGTAGAGTATGAATCCTTACTTACCGCGAACATTTCTGTATAAACCACTAAAGTACCCAACACAGTACCAAGGCAGGATCTTGCTTTATCATCCTTTAGATGATGAAGAAAAAGTCAGCAATTATTATAAAATCATCACGTCCAGGTTATCTTTCTTCTAAATACCTTTTTTTTTTAAACGTTTATTCATCTTTGAGAGACAGAGAGAAAGAGACAGAGCATGAGCGGGGAAGGGGTAGAGAGAGGAAGACACAGAATCCGAAGCAGGCTCCAGGCTCTGAGCTGTCAGCACAGAGCCCGACGCGGGGCCTTAACTCATGAACTGTGAGATCATAAGCTGAGCTGAAGTCAGACGCTCAACCAACTGAGCCACCCAGGTGCTTCCTTCTAAATACTTTAAATACAAGAATAAAATACCTTGTTGGATCAATTCAGCTCCCAATTTCTTGTGGCAGAGTGCCCATGTGGGGGCATATCTAGTAGCTGTCTCACAGGACATCATCATGAAAGATTAGAGGCATTTCTTAATTCCCCTTTAAAGATACTCATGCAAGGGTCTGTCACCCGTGCCTTCCTCCACATCTTCCTTGAACACATTTATATTTATAGCTTTAAGAAGTCATAGCATTGAGGAAGTTCAAGTAAAGGGCATGACAAGATTCATCAACACGTTCATTTTTTTCAGAACTTTAATCATGAGATAGCATTTTAATATTCTCCAGGGTAACCCTTGACTACCATCCAAAGTGAATAATTAGGGAGTCTCTTTTTGTAATTTTCCATTGTTACTGCCAGAGATGGACATTTCTTTCTGTTTCTCACTCGCATGAAGCCTATCAACCTATCTGTGTGCAAATGTTCAACATGCATCGTTTTATCAAAACGCCACTGAGAGCTCTCCACCTATTCTATCCAGATGGTCTACTCACGCTTCCCTAAATGGGTCTTGCACATTCTACCTTGGTGCTTACACACTTATTACTCTTCCCTCTTCCTTTATATGTAGCTGAGCCTTACTGATTCTCTATAGGAATGTTCAAGCTCTATGTCCTTCCCTGTCATTCCAGGCCAAGACTTTTCAATTTCAAGATGAGTGCTGTCCAATGGAAATATAATATGAGCCCCATATACACTTGTAAAGTTACTAGTAGCCACATTTAACAGGAACCACTGAAAAAGATCTCGAAGAGCCAAAGCAATCTTGAAAAAGAACAAAACTGGAAGTATACCAATCCCAGACTTCAAGACATACAACAAAGCTATAGTACTAAAAAAGGTATGTATTGGCACAATAACAGACACATAGATCAACAGAACAAAATAGGGAACCCAGAAATAACCCCATGATGTATGGTCACTTAATTTCTGACAAAGGAGGCAAGAATATACAATGGGAAAAGGACAGTCTCTTCAACAATGGTGCTGGGAAAACTGGAGAGCTACAGACAAAAGAATGAAACTGACCACTGTCTTACATCAGACACAAAAATAGACTCAAAATAGATTAAAGACCTGAATGTGAGATCTGAAACCATAAAAATCCTAGAAAAGAACACAAGTAATTTCTCTGACATAAGCCATAGCAACATTTTTCTAGATGTATCTCCTTAGTCAAGGGAAACAAAGGCAAAATAAACTTGCAAGATACACACACACACACACACACACACATACATACACACACGTGTAAACACATATACATATATATATGTACTCACATACACAGTGGAATATTACTCAGTCATAAAAAGGAATAAAATCTTGCCATTTGCAACAACATGGATGGATCTAGAGAGTATAAATGAAATAAGTCAACTAGAGAAAGACAAATAGCACATAATTTCACTCATGTGGAATTTAAGAAACAAAACTGATGAAAAAGAAAAAAAAAAGACAAAAAATAAACTCTTAACTATAGAGAACAAACTGATGATTACCAGAAGGGAGGAGGGTGGGGGACGGGTGAAACAGATAAAGGGGATTAAGAGGTGCAAACTTCCGCTTATAAAATAAGTAAGTCATGGAGATGAAAAATACAGCATAGGGAATATAGCCAATAATGTTATAATAACGTATGGTGACAGATGGTGACTACACTTAATTGTGATGAGCAGTGAATAACGCATAGAATTGTCACATGACTATGTCATACACCTGAAACTCATGTTATACTTCAATAATACATAAAAAATAAGAAACAGGTAAAATGAGTTTCTATCACATATTTTACTTAACCCAATATATCCATATTAGTACAATCCCAACATATACTCGATATACAAATTAATGTTGAGATGTAATATATACCAGAGTATATTTTATACTTACAGTGCATCTCAATCAGATTGACCGCATTTCAAGGGCTCAACAGTGGCATGCGTGGAGCAGTGCAGCATTAGACTGTACGACGAAGGTAGTGCCTGGCACACAGTAGGAACAAAATGCTGCTGCTTAAAGTTTTGGCCCTTTGAGTTACACTCGTGTCTGTTGTGTTTAGTGTGCGATGATCACCAAGCCCTGTGTCAGTAACCCTCCAAGACGTGCACATGTCCCCTCAACTAATTTTCAAGGTCTTAGGCACGGTCCCAGGCTTACACTTTGATTCTTCCACAGAGCACACTGAGTCACCTGTGGTCCCCGACCCTGGAGTCCCCATCCACGTCTCCTTGGCTTGGTACATGTTTTCACTTCTGCCCAGAATGCTCCTTCCATTTCTCCTTGAAAAGGTAACATCTGCTCTCCAAAAGCTTCTGTCCCCTGCCAATTTTTGTTTCGACTCAGTGCTTATTTTCTGGACATCTTGTATCAGGATTTATGTTATACTCTCACAATTAATTTGCTTACTGGTCTCATTCACTGCCCTATGAGGTATGAGGGGTGTGTGTGTGTGTGTGTGTGTGTGTGTGTGTGTGTGTAATTTCCTGTCTTCCTGGTTTTAGATCACTAATATCAAACACCACACCTATAAAGTTAATGCAGCAGCACTTAGTATATGTTAATAAGATATTAGTTTATATAATTTTGAAAGAAAATAGCTTTCTGATTTAAGAGGGGCGCCTAGGTGGCCCAGTTGGTTGAGCGTCCGACTTCAGCTCATGTCATGATCTCACAGTTCGTGAGTTCAGGCCCGACCGGGCTCTGTGATGATGGCTCAGAGCCTGGAGCCTGCTTTGGATTCTGTGTCCCCCTCTCTCTCAGCCCCTCCCCCACTCATGCTCTGTCTCTCTCTGCCTCTCAAAAATAAACTAATAAAAAAAATTTAAGATACATTCTGTATTTATAACCTGCAGAGCACATAAATGGCTAAGTGTTCAATACATTAGTCCATTCCCTGGAAACGGAAAGGGAAAGATGGAATCCAACATTCACCAAGCACCTTTTAGTTACCTATGCCATTTTAACTCTCACGACAATCCCCCAAGGGAAATGTCATTACCCTTATTTGACAGATGAGGAAACCCAAGCTCAGAGAAGTCAAGAAACTTGTCCAAGGCCACACAGCTAGTGAGTGCCCAAAGAGGAAATGTGAGTCCAGCTCTGTCTCTGAAGCTGATCTTTGCACTGGTGCCCTAGTTACAACAAAGTTCTAGAACAGTTGCCTTCTGATCGCTTCCAACAGACTCCGGCTCAGAGGTCCCTTTTCACAGCTAAAGGAGAAAAATACAATGCATAGCCAGGCATCTCTTCTATATCCGTTCCCCCACCTGGATCATCTGCCCTCCTCTCCACTGGGACAAACATCAACAGACAGGAGATGCTTCCTGACTTGGAGCAGAATAGACTCCTGGAGACACAAGGCTGGATCAGATCAGCAGGAAAGGCCCTGGGTCTACATCCCACAGACAGTCAGGCTGCCAGAGGGCAGGGGTCAATTCCAGCTTTTGAGTGTGAGAAACAGCTTTACTGTGTCCATCCTGCTTTCCAAAGAGGCTCTTGTTTTCTCTCTCAAGAAGCATTCCTGCCACCCTCTGTACTGGAGTCTGCCTATAAACATCACCCAATCGCGCCGGTTAAACTAAGCGTACGTATGGCTGGCACTGTGGTTGGTGCATTCACAGACGATCCCAAGGCTGCTGAGACACGAAAGCAGGACACTAAAGCTGCTAGCAACAAACTTAAGAGGCAGGCAGAGCACCAGAGTGTGAACCGGAGTCTGCCAGCAGGGATTGACTTCCATCCCAATCTCCCATCTCTCCCTCTACGAAGCAGCTGGACAGCTGGAAGCAAAAGAGATCGGCAGAGCTGCTCTTAGAAGCACCTGTCCTCCTGAGCACTGTGGCTCCTCCCCTTGACCTGCAGGGAGAATGGGTGGGTTTCCTCAATCGTTTTCTCTGCAGGCTTAGTCTGAATTCACATCACATGCAGATTAGCACCCTAATTTTTGAATTTAGATTTTGATTTGTTTTATGAGAGTGTACGTATTCTACCACAAGGAGATGCGATACACAGAAACCAGAAAACAAATAAATTTGTAACCATTATTTGCTATGTCTGATGCAGTGTTTCTTGAAATGCCAAGCTTCCTTGGTACACTTAGAATAGGAGTTAGCTTAAAGGGATAATTCTTTCAAGGAAGAAGTCTGGCAATAAGTCACAGCTGCCACTTACTGGTTGGCCTCTATGAGACGGGCACTGTGAGGAACACTTCACATGCATCATCTCAGTTACTGTTGACAGTAACCCTGGAAATTAGATATTGCCACTCCTGTTGTATAAGTGAGAAATTCAAAGTTTGAAGGAGTGCCAAGTCAGGGGGCAAACCCATTGTGGATTGAATTGTGTCCCTTGAAGAGACACGCTGACGTCCTAATCCCTGGTACCTGCGAACGTGACCTTACTTGGAAAAGGGTCTCTGCAGATGTAATCAGCTTAAGATGAGGTCATACTGGATTAGGGTGGCTCCTAAATCCAATGACTGATATTCTTATAAGGAGACAGAGATTTGAATGCAGAGGACACACACACACACACACACACACACACACACACACACGGCACATAATGGCAGAGATTGGAATAATAGAGCTACAAGCTAAGGAACACCAAGGGTTGCCAACAACCACCAGAAGCTAGAAGAGGCAAGGACAGACACTTCCCTAGAACCTTCTGAGGGAGGATGGTTTTGCCAGCACTTTGAATGGACTAAGACAATCGTGAGGAAACGGAGAGCCAGAAAGGTTACATAACCTTTGCAAAGCCACCCAAGTATCAAGGGGTGTCAAAGGATTCAGAGCCAAATGATGAAAAATCAAAGCCACGCATAACAAATACACAACACTACCTCTCAGCAAACAGTTCAGAGAACTCCTGTTAAGAGCATGCCGCTATTGGGGCGCCTGGGTGGCTCAGTCGGTTGAGCGTCTGACTTGGGCTCAGGTCATGATCTCACAGCTCGTGAGTTAGAGCCCCGCGTCGGGCTCTGTGCTGACAGCTCAGAGCCTGGAGCCTGCTTCTGCTTCTATGTCTGCCTCTCTCTCTGCCCCTAAACCACTCGCGTTCTGTCTCTCTCTCAAAAATAAATAAACATTAAAAAATTAAAAAAAAAAAAAAAGAGCATGCCACTATTAACCAGGTTCACCTCTGTCCCAGTTGTGCCTCGAGAGGATTAATAGGATAGCCACCCAGTTTGTGGTACTTTGTTATGGCAGCCCCAGGAAACTAACACACCTGGGATTCCGACGCCAGGTTCTCCGCTTCTAGAGCCACGTCGTCCTCCAGACGGAACGTCAAGGCTGCCTAGGGTGTGCTTGTGGATATCACAGGCCCTCCCTCTTGCCCTATCTGATCTGCCCGCTCTTGACGAAAGCCAGCGAGACGCCGTAGGCAGGGAAGTGGCACGGTGTATCAGAGGTGAGTTTTCTACATACGGTCCTGGGTAAAGGGCATGGAGGTTACACAAAGACAGGCGCAGGGGGCTGTCTAGAAGTGCCACTCTTGTCCAAGGAGAAAGGAAGGTGGCCTGGACTCATGGGGGGGAAATGGATGAGATGGAAGGGATGGCTTTGCGAGGTGTTGGGAAAGTGGAACTCTAGGACTGCCGACGCACTGGGTCTGGGGGTGAGCGTGACAGCTTCTGGCTGGGAAGCCACTGCGCCTGGCCTGGGTCACTGGGTGGGCGGTGGTGCAACAGTGAGAAGGGGACAGTTGACTGTGATTGCTCTTGACTGGACCGACTCAAAAGGAACTGGACTGGCTGCGGAGTTCTCTACGGGCATCAGGCGGAAGTAAGTATGAACCCGGGTAATGACAGCACACTAGCTATGGATGAGATTTAACCTCACGGGGTTTTCGTTTCCTCATCTACCCAAAGTGAGGATGAGGGGGTGACGTACTACGTGTCCAGGGCAATGTGAGCATATGATACACGGTTAGCTTCTATAAAACATTCTATAATTAATAGAACGCTTTCTTCCTGAACCCTTCAGTGACCCATCTCTTTAACTGTCATTACTTCCAAATGGGGTCAAGGGGAAGAAGCTTGGTTTCATCTCCTCCATGAAAGGTGAGAACAATGTGAGGGAACTGCATGGTGGTGAAGGACCAGGGCAAGCAGCCTCTAATGTCTCAAGGAAATCAAAATTATTTTCTGGCTCTGTCTGTCCGTGCCACTACAAAGCATCCATCATTTTTAGTGCAGGGGTTTGAAACTTTTGATTAAAAAAAAAAAGAATATAGGGGCGCCTGGGTGGCTCAGTCGGTTAAGTGGCCGACTTCACCTCAGATCATGATCTCGCACTCCGTGAGTTTGAGCCCCGCGTCGGGCTCGGTGCTGACCGCTCAGAGCCTGGAGCCTGTTTCAGATTCTGTGTCTCCCTCTCTCTGACCCTCCCCTGTTCATGCTCTGTCTCTCTCTGTCTCAAAAATAAACATTAAAAAAAATAAAAATAAAAAATAAAAAAAAGAATGTAAATGAATTAAAGCTCAGCAGTATAGAGAGTATATATTTATTTCTAACAATTCACGGGAACGGCATGTACCAGCAATAAAGGAGCACTTTCTCCTCCCTAACAGATTTCTCCCCCTTCCAAAGGCCTACTAAAACCGTTAAGTTTTGTTCAACACAGGACACCTTGTCCTTTTCCCTGAGGTTGTATTACTTGGTGCCTTTCGTGATTTCAGACAGTAAACGACTCAGTAAAGTGGGGCTCTGTTCTTTGTTCTGGACATTTTATCTATTATAAAGCACAGTGTGTTCACCATGGCAAGTGCTATTTATGCACACATTGTCAGAGGTACCCAAACAATAATTTTCACTCTTTTCTTAAAATATCAAAAATAAAACACTGCGTACATGTTAACAACGAGCAGGCACTTTTATATTTGTGTAATTGGAGTCTGTTCTTTCAGCTGAGATACCGATAAATCTAGATGCCTCTGTGACTGAGAATAAATTGATTTCCCTATTGAAGAACATAACCTAAATGCGTTATCATATAAAAAGAGACAATAAAATCTTAAGCATCATAATTAAAGGCAGAAGTTGCAAAATAATGACAGAGATCTTGCCAAAGCCATTTCTTCTCTAACCCAGTTATTTCCCTATTTTCCCTTAGGTGTCTCAAAAATATTCAAAAGTGAACCCACTGTAATTTATCCTTCTTCCTCCCCCCCCCCCCCCCCCAAAGACTTGTTTCCTTCCACGTTTCCCATCTTGGTGAATGGTTCCATCATCCAGGGAGCGTCACGAACCTTCCTGATCACTCCTCAAGCCTGACTCATCACCACATCCTGGTGACTCTAGTTCCCAATTGCTGCTTTGCCTCCTTCCTTCTCTCCATCCCTAGGTTTGTCCCTTGACCACGCAAGCACTGAGGCATAGTGAGTTTACATTATTTGTCCAAGAGAACACGGCTGATAAGCACAGTCAGACTGTGATCCCACCAGAGCATGCCCAGGCCCATAAAAAGGCACTGGGGAGAAGAAGAGGCAGACGTTGCCCAGACCCTTGCATGTCTCAGAATGAGGACAATTGTTCTGTGCTCTGTACGTTGCTCTGCACTGCCCAGTTCACCAGGTGATAGAGCAAAGCCTGCTTTATCTGCACTGAATGAACCTACAGCTTTCTAAGGAACATTTCTGATATTCCAGATAAAAACTGAATCCAGCCATCCGTGCTAAGACCTCAGGCTCATTAGCCTAAAGTAGTCAAACTAGAATGGGGTTAAGTCCGCAATCATTAAAAGTTATTTAGTGTTTCTAGGGCGTTTCCCCCCCCCCCCCCCGGGGAGTTTTGGTAATAAAAAATCCTTTAGATCTTTGTTTCAAGGAGTTTCCTGAAACAATGGTATTTACTAATTATAATGCTTACCAATATTTGTTGAATGAATAAGTGAAAATAGCATTTAAAAATTAGATGCTTTAAAGAAGCCTAGAAGTCTACAGCATTAGCAGTGATCACCTCTGGGTGGTAAAATTATACGTAGCTTTTGTTAATATTTTCTATTTTTTTCCACACTGAAGGCACATTTTCCACACGTATATCTTACATAGTGGGAAAAGTTTTTGAAAAGAACTTTTTATTAGAAATTAGGTAAGATAGGGGCGCCTGGGTGGCTCAGTCGGTTAAGCGTCCGACTTCGGCTCAGGTCATGATCTCGCGGTTCGTGAGTTCGAGCCCTGCGTCGGGCTCTGTGCTGATGGCTCAGAGCATGGAGCCTGTTTCGGATTCTGTTGTCTCCCTCTCTCTCTGACCCTCCCCCGTTCATGCTCTGTCTCTCTCTGTCTCAAAAATAAATAAACGTTAAAAAAAAAATAAAAAAAAAAGAAATTAGGTAAGATAAAGACTAAGAAAGAAGCAAATAAAACAACATAAATGAACTCTTGCTTATATTTACAATCGGCAATTCTATTCTGATTAAGGTGTCACATAAACCTGATAAAACGTTGTACCTCTCTACCTTTGAGGTACATATTAGGAAGGACAGATTTGGCTTTGGAGAGAAATCATTTTGTCATTTAATAGTTAATATCTCAATCCAAGGGCTTTCTTTACATTTTAACAATAAAGTTTTTTATTAGAAAAATTTAAATTAAGGTGAATAAAACCTTCAATTCTCATGTATTTTGAAATTTTAAAATCAAGTAAATATTCTGTATACTTAAAAAACTATGAATGTCCATCAACTGATGAATGGATAAAAAAATTGTGGTTTATATACACAATGGAGTACTACGTGGCAATGAGAAAGAATGAAATATGGCCCTTTGTAGCAACATGGATGGAACTGGAGAGTGTGATGCTAAGTGAAATAAGCCATACAGAGAAAGACAGATAGCATATGGTTTCATTCTTATGTGGATCCTGAGAAACTTAACAGAAACCCATGGGGGAGGGGGAAGGGAAAAAAAAAAAAGAGGTTAGGGTGGGAGAGAGCCAAAGCATAAGAGACTCGTAAAAACTGAGAACAAACTGAGGGTTGATGGGGGGGTGGGGGGGGGTGGGTGATGGGTATTGTGGAGGGCACCTTTTGGGATGAGCACTGGGTGTTGTATGGAAACCAATTTGACAATAAACTTCATATATTGAAAAATAATAATAAAAACTAACTAACTAACTAACTAACTAACTAACTAACTAACTAACTAACTATGGGGCATCTGGGTAGCTTAGTCGGTTAGATGTCTGACTCTTGATTTCAGCCCAGGTCACGATCTCAGTTGTGGGATCGAGCCCCAAGTTGGGCTTTGCACTGGGTGTGGAGCCTGCTTGGGATTCCCTCCCTCCCTCCCTCCCTGCCTCCCTCTCTCTCTCTCAAAAAAAACTATATAAATAGATTTATATACCCATATAAATATTGTATTCAATTATATGTGTTTACATTATATATACTAAGCCTTCTATACTACATGGTATCTATTATATGTTACATTATAAATTTATATAGATACAATAAATATAGACGTATATAAACATATACATATGTTATATATTTATATAAGCAAATATTGACATATAATACAAAAAATATATAAACAAGTATGTACAAATATAAACATAAAATATAAACACACACGCACAAGCACACAAGGCAAGCACTGAACAGTGATGACAGAGCCATCAGCAGTGTGCCAGGCAGCAGGGCCACAGAAAGATCATGGGGTTCTGGCGCGCATGGGTGACTCAGTTGGTTAAGCATCTGACGTTGGCTCAGGTCATGATCTCCCGGTTCGTGAGTTCGCGGCCCACATCCAGCTCTCCCTCCCTCCCTCCCTCTCTCTCTCTCCCTCTTTCTCTGCCCCACCCCCACTTGTGCTTTCTCTCTCTCTCAAAATAAATAAAAAAAACTTTAAAGAAGAAAAAAAAAAGATCATGGGGCTTCAACCAGAGAGTCCTGGTCTCAAGTCCTCTCTCTGTCACACTAGCTTTGTAACCTTAGGCCAATGACTCCACCTCTTTGAGTCTCTGTCCTCATGGGAGCATGCGAGCTAGTAATACCAACTCCCAGGGATGACTGACGCAGGCAGCAGGCCGAGCAGAGTCTGTCCTCACAAGTGGCAAACCACTCTGGCTGCTGCTGGCACTTGTCATTCTGACTGTAAATTCTGTGCTTTCGACCGCATCACCTTCAGGCACTAGTTTATATAATTCTCAGTACCCTCTCCCACATCTATTTCCGTTAAGAAGCTTTGCACCCCATGCTCCAGCTGCCTCCCAGAAGCCGTTAATGCCTCCTGTGTGGCCTGGGCAGGTAAACTTACGAAGTGATTAAGGCAACCGAATAAGGCACTTGCCTTTTGGTTTCTAACTTGGCTGTCTAGGGTGACACTTCATCTCTATTTAACAGACATTGAAGGTTCTTTTTCTTGTCCTCATTTCTTAACTTTTACTTTTTGCCCAAAGAAAATCAAAGGCATTACCATAAGGCATTACCATAACATGTCAAGACGACATCTAAAGATCTCCTCACCATGAACAAACACAGATGCTTTGCCTTTTTAACTAATTCCTGCTAAGGAGCTCACGCTTGCCTGCAACTAAAATAAAATTCCTATAAAAATAAAAATGTCTGGAATTGGGAGACTGCCTCCGTGAGAGACTATAATGGATTTCTTTTAAATACCTTTTCACCATGCACAGAACTGACATGAATCAACTAATAAGTGATGCTGCAAATTGATAGTTCTTCCAAGTAACCCAAGCAAGGAATGGCCCATCATCACATGATAAGTGGGATAAGAAAACCAATTGTGTAAATGTGGAGTTGTACACAAGAAGGTTAATGTAATGAGAAAGAAAATATTTTACTCGGTCTACACTGTCACAAAACGCACAAAAGTCAAGATAGTGAAAGTTACGCAACTGACTGTATCCTGAGTTGAATGAGTTTCATATGGTCACCAGACATTCACGTCCCAATCCTGCCCAGATACCCTCAAGACAAGAAAGCAGCCTCTGTACCAAGAACAGGGACCAGGCAGGGGGCCATATTATGGTGGGTTTTATTTAAGTTGTAGATTCACAGCATACTTTCCCACATATATCAAAGGGAAATAGTGTCCTTAGGTTCTCTAAATTATCCATTTTGATCATTTCTGCGGATTGCATAAAGGCATAGATCACCGCCTCTCCCTCCTGCCCCTTTGTTGCCTTATCTACAGAAGAAGGATGAAAAATATCTTCCTCATAGGGTTGCTGGGGGCTCAGAGAAATAATGCCTGTAATGTGCCTAGCTCGGTACTGGGCACACTGCAAGTTCCTAATAAATGGTGGTCCTTAATACCACAGGAAGGAAGGTTAAATGGTTCCTGCAAGTGTAACCACCTCACATAAAATGATGAGCTGCTATGGGCTCTTTCAAATCAACTTTATTTAAAAGAAAACAATTTTTAATGCCTCCCTTATTAAGTAAACTCTACCCCCAGTGTGGGGTTCGAACTCACGACCCCACAACCAAGAGTCGTGTGCTCCACCAGCTGAGCCGGCCAGGCACCCCTCTTTCAAACCAACTTTAATTCAACGCACACTAGGTACATCCTGAGTGCCAGCCAGTATTATTGTAGCACGGGGGTGCAAAGAACACAACACGGTCACTGTCCTCAGGAGTTGACAGTCTAGAGGAAAAGACAGGTAGAGAGATCTATTAACGCTGAGAAGTACTACAATGGGGGCTGGGCCGGGTGTTGGGGAAGGAAAAACATCTAGCCCTGCTGGAAGGAGTGTCACTTGGGCTGAGTTATTATTATTATTATTATTATTATTATTATTAATTTTAAATTTTAATTTACATCCCAGTTAACATATGGTGTAATAATGATTTCAGGAATAGAATTTAGTGATTTGTCACTTACATATGACGTCCAGTGCTCATCCCAACAAGTGTCCTCCTTAATGCCCATCATCCATTTAGCCCATCCCCCACCCGACACCTGTCCAGTAACCCTGTTTGTTCTCTGTATTTAAGAGTCTCTTATGGTTTGCCTCCCTCTCTGTTTTTATATTATTTTTGCTTCCCTTTCCTTATGTTCATCTGTTTTGTATCTTAAATCCCCCATATAAGTGAAGTCATATGTTTGTTTTTTTCTGACTGATTTCCCTTAGTGTAATACACTCTAGTTCCATCCACGTAGTTGCGAATGGCAAGATTTCATTCTTTTTGATCGCCGAGTAACACCGCATTGTATACATATACACCACATCTTCTTTATCCATTCATTAGTTGATGGTTGGCAGCAGTAGAGGAGAGCTGGGCATTCCAGAAGTCACAGAAATGCTAAGACCTGGATGCACGATGTGTCAGGGCCCGCTGGGAGAAGAGTATGGCTCACCTGGCCCGCAGATGGGCAGACCCTCTGCCCACAGGCTGAGGACAAGAATGAAGACAAAGGGAGCTGGCCGCAGAACATGTTGCAGCAGTGGTCTATGGTTTACAAGTAGTTATGGTTGACAAGGTTCTGCTGAAAATCCTAGTTCCTTTTGCACAACGTTTGTCCGCTAAAAGGACCAAGTTAGCTAGAATGCTTTAAGTTCACTTTCTGGAATATTACGGGGAATGCAGATGGTTCTCTATCACTTTCATAGCTAAAATTATGAGAATATAAATTTCACGTTAGGGGGGATGCCTTGCTAAAATCTTTCACACGACCCAAAGTTACTTACTTTCAGGCAAAGAGTCATGGCTTCAAAGCATTTTAAAACCCCTTCTCAATTTCACAGTGTTGAGAAGTTCACAAATGTAATTCGTGACAAACTTCGTCCTTTCTCATCAAGAGCTGGCATATGAAATGCTCAGGAAGTTGTGCTGACCTGGAACACTCCAAATATATGGCAGATGTGTGTATGTTTCACCATGTGTCCAGACTGTGACTCCTGGAGGCCCC